>NW_028327288.1:354841-709682 GCF_031878675.1 Megascapheus bottae | reverse complement strand
TCCTGGTCTTTGTTGGTTAATGAGAGATATTATGATTTTCTAATATTCAGAGCAATGATTATAAAACCCAGCATTTTACTTACTTGAATAAATTAAGAGACAGGACCTAGTGAGATGGAAAACAAAATTTTTTTCAGGTTGCTATCCTGTTCTAATGCATAAGTCTGGCTATTTTGCTTACACACAAATATGTATTTTACCAGTTCTACTCTATTTTTGCTTAGCTTAAAACCACCACTGCCATTTCATAGATTTTGTTGTTGTTTGCGGTGCTTGGACTCTGTGCCTGGGCTGTTCCTCAGATCTTCAGTTCAATGCCAGTGCTCTACTACTTTTGATTTGGCCAGTCCTAGGCTTGAACTCAGGGACTGAGCACTGTCCTTATATTTTCTGAAGGCTAGGGCTCTACCACTTCAGCCTCAGCACCACTTCCAGCATTTTTCTATGTATGTGGTATTGAGGAATTGAACCCAGCTCTTCGTGCATGCTAGGCAAGCACTCTACCACTAGGCCAAACTCCCAGCCCAAAATTATTCATCATTACTATTAGCTATCCTCTTTTCTTATTATTGATTAGTCATAGTGCTTATACTTTGGGCCTGGACACTGTCCCTGAGCTCTTCAGCTCAAGGCTAGTGCTATTCCTCTACCGCTCAATTTTTGGTTTCTGGTAGTTAATTGGTGATGTAAGTCTCACAAACATATGTGTTCAGGCTGGCTTTGGGCTTTGAACCAAGATCCTCCAATCTCAGCCTCCATAGTAGCTAGAATTACACGCTTCAGCCAGCAGGGCCTGACTGTTTGATCTCTCTGTCTCTGTCTGTCTCTGTCTCTCTGTCTCTGTCTCTATCTCTCTCTCTCTGTCTCTGTCTCTCCTTTGGTTGTAAGACTTTAATTGTGCACCTGGACAGTGTCCCTAGGCTCTTCAGCTCAAGGCTACAACCTTAAACACCTTGAGCCACAGTGTCACTTCTGGTTTTCTGGTGCTTAAGTAGAAGTAACAGTTTCATGGACTTTAGTGTCTGGCCTGGCTTTGAACTGTGATCCTCAGAACCCAACCTTCTGAGATCATTTCCAGCTTTTTTTTGGTGTAAGTGGTACAGAGTAATTGAACACAGGGCTTTGTGCATACTAGGCAAGCAAACTACCACTAGTGTGCACTCCAGCTTTAGATAAGGGCTTTCTTTTTCTTTTTCTTTTTTTCACTCATGGGGCTTGAACTCTGGGCCTGGATGTTTACCTTAAGCTCTTCAGCTCAAGGCAAGAGCTCTACCACTTGAGGCACATTGTCATTTTGAATTTTCTGGATTATTTGGAAATAAGATTCTCACAGATTTTTATGCCTGGGCCGTCTTTGAACCTCGATCCTCCAGGGTAGCTAGGGTTACCAGGGTGAGCCACCAGTCATGGGCATTAAATTATTATTTTTTGCATGTCCTATGGCTTCAACTCATGGCCAGAGCACTGTCCTAGGGCTTGCTCAAGGATAGCACTTTACTTCAGCCAGCCAACTCCCGGTCCAAATAGGCCACTCTTGAAGCTAGAATTACAGAGATCTGCCATAATACTGGCATGTCGTTATCTAAGTATATAATTTTTCTTCTATTTTTGATGGCTTTTCCTTAGTGGACATATTTCCTGCATATTTTATGGAAAACTTCCTTCCCACTGGGGCCATAAGTTAAGCCTACTGGGAGAGTTCTTGCCGAGCATGAATGAAGACCCAAGTTCAATTCCTCAGCACATCATAGATAAAAAAAGATAAAAGTTGTGCTGTGGCACGTGTGATAGAACTTGCGCCTTAAGAATAAACAAAATCAAAAACAAGGATCGTGCTCAGGTCCTGAGTCTAAGCACAGTACTGGCAAAAAAAAAATTCTGCCCAAAGTAGACATTAAAACTTATTGTACTTTTCAAAAAATTTGTTGTCAAGGTGATATACAAAGAGATTGCTGTTACATATGTAAAGAGTACATTTCTTGTAAACACTGTTACCCCCTCCCCCTTTTCTTTTTCCCTTCCCCCCAAGTCATAAATTTCATTTACAACAAATATATATGTATTTTCATTCCTGAAATAATAGTTTAAAATGCGTTCAAATAAATGATGTAGGTTGATATATTTATCAAAATGGACTGCTTGAACTCTAAAATAAACATTCTAGGTAATTTTTCTCATAAAATTGTAGTAATGCTGTAAAACTAATAAAAAGGAATTTTAGTTATTAATTTCTTATGTTTTACCTTTAACATTATTACACTAAGCATACTGTTTATGGTATTAATACATACAGCATGAAATATGATTATGTAAAAAAATTAAATGATTCAAAATAGTAAGGTTGGGGGCCAGTAGTTTGGCTTGGTGGCACACACCCTGGACTGGCAAAAAAGAAGTAGGGTTAGATAAAACAGATTTATTTCCAAACGTGTGGAAAATGGTATGATTTCTTGTTTGGCTAGTCCTGGGGCTTGAATTGAGGGACCAGGAACTGTCCTTGGCCACATTTGTTCAAGGGTGGCACTCTGACACCTGAGCCACAGTGCCCCATCTGCTTTTTCTGTGTATGCAGTGCCGAGGAATTGAATCAAGGTCTTCTTGTATACTAGGCGAGCACTCTACAACTAGGCCACATTCAAAGCCAAAGTAGATTTTTGATGCTATTGTGGAGTTTTAATTTTCTTAAATATTTGTACAAAGCACAATGGATATATAAACAGACTTGAACTCACAGAACAGAGTCCCACATAATATTACAGTTACTCTGGCACTTCTCCCGATTGACAAAACACATTTCCAGGCATCTGCTCTGTCCTTAAGCTTTGGTAGCTGACTTGTCTTTCCATGGAGGCCTGGCCTGGATTCCTGGTGATTCCATGCATTTCATAGTTCCCTGTATATCCAGTAAGGTTGTCTTCTATGGGACCACACCTGTCTGGTTTTTGGCCCACCCAGGACCTATTTGTCTGAGGTCTCACATTATAAATGGAAAATAAAACACAGTATAATAAGGACTGAAGAACTGCACACCATAATATTAACAATGAGAGTTTAATAGTTAGCAAAGTAAATACAATGAATACTTGACAAGAATCATGAGAGCAAGATAAAGAGATGTCTTTTTAGGAAGGGGACAGGGAAGCTCTAAATCCAGACTGGCCTCCAAGTTGCCTTCAGACAGTAATTCTACTTCAGAGTCCTCAGAAGGGTCTCCTTCCTCATGAGAAACAGAATGTCCTTCCTGAGTTAAGAGGGGGATGGATTCTGGTTTGTCGAATGGAGATTGAGTCTCTTTTAGTGAGATGGATGGGTCTGGATATTCTGCGAGGATGGATTCATTTTCCTCCATTGAATCCAGTATTGAGAGTACACTTGCTGCTTCCCATGGGGACATTTTCCATGAGCCCAGCATGTGCCCCTTCAGCTTGCAAAATAAGTGGAGTGTTACTCTGACTCAGATGGACTGTCTCTGGGTGGAGTGTGAAAGGAAACGGAAGGAAATCTGGGTGCTCTTTTTCTTCCTCCATAGTATCTGCAGGTTCAACTGTGTCACACATGGGGTTCAGAGCAAAAGGTATATCCACAGGACTCTAAACCTGTTTGGTAATTTCTACAGAAGGCCCATGCTTTCTGGAGTGCAGTGATGATTCTCAGTCTCCATCAGTCACCAGCTCCATTGGTGGGTTTTTCATCCGGAGTTCAGGATAAGCTCTTCCACGATGACCCAAACCTAAGAATGGAAATAGGTACAGAGTGGACAGAGTGGACTCTGCAAGGTGAAGTGTCACTCAACTTCCATGAGGATCTAATGGAGGAACCTGTAGAACTGGAGTTTGGACTGAACACTGAGGAGGTGTAGGGTCTTTCTAATGAGTGCTTATTCCCGAGTCCTTTCAGAGGACAGACATTACCTGGCTGACACCACCCATAAAGGGCATTTTGCCAAGCTCTGTAGAAGTAAGGGCCAACCAATATCTAGACCACATGGGCTTCCTACTCACAGGCTCTGAGGCACCCACACCAGGACTTCTACTTTTTCTTGGTCTTACTGGTCGCACATTCCTCCAGCTGGTCAAAAAGTATGTGTTTAGAAGAGCAGGTCCAAAGCCGGCTTGTGGAGCCTCATATAGAGCTTGAGTTGTGTCAGGGTGTGGCAGTTCTTGAACTCATAGAAATCACTGGGGTAGAAGTCCATTCACATCGTATAGATGGAACACATGATGCTGTGGGCACATTCGGTACAAGGAAAGTGAGAGCCTTCTCTCTCCATCCTGAGCCTTCTACCAAAGCCCCTTTCTTGCAGGACTCTAATGCTGTGGCTGTCCTGCAGAGATGTGCACTTATGTGCTGGGAGGGGGGTAAGAGACACTCGAGAACAGGATGACTTTTACACCCCACTTCCAGAAGCTTCTGAGAGAGGCCTCTATGCATCTGTCCAAAGTAAACGCACCTTAAATTAACTAAGTAAATGCTCTAAATAAATCAATAAGTGAATGCTCTAAATAAAGAACTAAATGCTCATTCCTCTAATCTTAGCCACCCAGCAGGCTGAGCTCTGAAGATCACAGTGGAAAGCCAGTCTAGTCAGTAAAAGTCTAAAGGCACTTGTCTTCAATTAGGCAGCAAAAAGCCAGAACTTGACCTATGACTCAAATGGTACAGTGCTAATTTTTGAACACCAATGTGATGGCATTTAGACCTGGGTTCAGGTTCAAGTGGCAGCACTGGACCACACACCAAAATGTAAATGCTTTCAGGTTCTAACAGGCAAAGCTATCACAATCCCTCCCTGATGGCTCAAAAGTGATTCAGCCTCCAGCTTTTCCACTGACTCCAATATTTCACAGGCCTCCGCCATTAGTACTGACACCTCATTTCTTACTGGGAAATGGGATTTCCTAGGATGTCACCTAGGTGAGGGCTGCAGTTGAGAGCCACTTACTCATGCCTGAAATCCAACTTCTCAGTAAGCACACTGTTGAGACTCCGGTAGCTTGTGAGGGAAATGAAATGGCATGGTGTCCCAGTCATAATTAAGTAGTTTGTGCACTTGTATCATGCTTAGCTCCCCTGTGAACACCCCAGTGAACCAAACAGGCTCAGAAAGGAGCCAAGTATTCCAAGACTTGGCCAGGAGGGGTGAGCAAACCTGGGTTTGGAGGGGGAACACTCACTTTTTCAAGAGAATTTCCAGCAACTACTACATTGTCCTCCACTATTTGAAATTGTGCAGGAAGTTTCCCACATAAAAGAGATCACCTTTCTGGTAGGCAGGGATCAGCTTTGTCAGCAGCATCTCCAACAGGCCTTCCTCCAGGATCCATAGGTTACAAGGCTCATTCAGGGTCTGAGCTGACTTACCATAACACTATGTTGGCAAAACAGTGGATATTTCAAACGTAGGAATGGGACCACACTTCACACTGAGGAATTGGAATAGAGTAGATTGGAAATGACACACTCTAATCTCAGTATAGTCACTTGAAAGCACACAAGAAGGTTGTAGTGTGTGGGCAGGATGATGGGTTCAAATAGGTTTCCTCTCAATATACCTCATCTGAGTTTCCCTGGAGTTTCCTGGCTTTCTTCCTAGACAAATGCCTGATATACTGGAATTTTGGCTTGGCACTGATCCAGCATCTACTTCTTCAAGTGAGACATCCATATCTCTCATGCCTGAGATGCGAGCTCCTGACCTTTGGCAACAGCACAGCAACATCTTTCTGGTTCCTGAGCCACAGGCCAAGGGAGCTGGCTTGAGCTGGTTGTCACATACAGTGGCTTAGTTACCAGGGTTCCATATTCTATTCCATTGTGAGGGAGGTAGGGTCACCTTTCAAGGCCCAATGACCAAAGCTCCTTGCTCACAGAAGACCTCCCCAAAGACATACTGGAGGCTGAATCTCCCTTCCCACCTCACATATGGATGTAGTAAACAGCACACCTTTTTGTTCAAATCCCAAGTCACTAGGCATAATTGCTAGCCTGGTCTCAGGCTCAAGGAGCCTTTCTTAGGTAAGATCCAAACTTAACTGTCACTATTCCCCTTACCCTTCACAAGACATTTTGCTTCACAGTGCCTTCTCAGCTTGCATTTTGCCTCTTGCACATTTTTTTGCTAGTCCTGGGACTTGACCTCAGAGCCTGACCATTGTTCTTATGCTTTCTTTAGGCTATAGCTGTCCCACCAAGCCACAGCACCACTTCCAGAGTTTTCTATGTATATGGTATTGCAGAATCAAACCGGAGTCTTTTTGTGTGGTAGCCAAGCACTCTACAAATAGATGAAACACCCAGGCCATCTTGCACATATTTTTCACTTCAATCTACTAGGAGTTGTTAGGTTTCTGTATCCTAATCTATTTTTCTTCCTGATGAATATCTGTGCTGTCATCTGTAAAAATGCAAGTGGGAAAATCACAGAAGCATTGGTGACATTAAAAAAAAGTCTTACAGACATAGATAAGTGTTCATTCTTTGTAGGAGAAAGGATATTTTGATATGATAATGATGACTATTTATAAATACTTGATCGGGGTTTAGAGTTTGGCCCAGTGGTAGAGTGCTTGCCTAGCATCCATGAAGATCTAGGTTTGAGTCCTTAATATCACACAGATATAAAAATCCATATGGCAATGTGGCTCAAGTGGCAGAGGGCTAGACTTGGGAAAAGCCAAGAGCAGTGCTCAGGCCCTGAGTTCAAGCCCCAGGAATGGCAGAGAAAACAAAAGAAAAGAAAAGAATAGAAATGTGCTTTTTACAAGTTATTCACTCACAGCATTTGCCTCTGAATTCTTCGCTTCTGCATCTTGTGACTTATCCCTTTCCCTAAATGTAGACAAGAAAAACAGATTTTATTACTTGCTATCCTGTTGTCCAATCTTTGGATATTAATTCAAAATACAATATTGCCTGAGATATTGTGTGTGTGCATGTGTGTGTGTATCTGCCAATGTGTGCATGCACACGTGTGTACAGGGTTTAGGGCTTACTCATAGGGCCTGTGTGATAACCCTCAGCATCTTTTCCTCAAAGGTATTGGTCTTTCACTTCTAGCTTATTATAGCTAATTGGAGTTGAGAGATTCACTCAATTTCTTGCCCTGTGCATTGGAACCCAGTGCTGGGTTCTCATATTGTTAATTGTAGCTATAGAGAAGGCGGAGGTCTGGGGATCCTCGTTAGAATCCAGCCGCTGAGAGAAAGTCACTGATAGAAATCTTTATCTTCAGTGAAGGACGAATAAATACGGCAAAAGTGGAACTGTGGCTCAGTTCCTCTTGTACCAGCCATGAGAAAATTAGTAATTGGCAGCACCTGGTCCCTGAGAGAAATCCTTAGCATTGGTTCAAAAAAAGAAAGAAAATAATGAAAAAAATTAAAACTTGCTGAGGAATCCATAAGGATATATGTGCCTGTGAATAATCTTGTCATTTCAGATTCCCTCAAGAGCTTATGTGTCTCTATATTTTATCAAGATTTTTAAAGATTTTTACATATTTTCTATCTTTCTTAAACAGAGATAGCCATCCACAAAACACAAACACAAACTCTCACACAGCATACCACCCACCCATAAGTGTCTGGCTATGTATATATGTATAGTCATATGTATTGATCTGTCTCTCTATACTAATATATAAATGCATAAACATATTTATTTAGACAAACAGGAAACATACATAGATAGGTCTCAGGCATTTCTAGATTTTGTGCAAGTCTTCTGAGTGCAACTTACCATTGTATTGTTTGTCAAGATAGAGTCCCTCTAACTTTTGGCCAGCTTCTTGTCCTTTGATACTTTTTTCTGCCAGTCCTGGGTTTTGAACGCTAGGCCTGGATGCTGTCACTGAGCTTGAGCTTCTTGCATTCAGTAGTTTATTGCAGATAAGAGTCTCATGGAGTTTCTGTCCTGGGCTGGCTTTGAATTGTGATCCTCAGATCTCAAACTCCTGAGTAGCTAGGATGACAGTCTTGAGCTACCAGTACATTGTTCCTTTGCCTCTTTTACCTTTTTTTTGGCCCCACCACATCCATGGTATCTACCTTCCTATGTTCTCTCCAACTGCCTCCAGACAAGGGTCTGACAGATGCTTTCCACCCACTTATTCATGTCCTCCTCTGTATTGGCTGACAGCTAAGACATGCACTCACTTGTCTGGATGCCAAACACAAAGCCATGTGATTGTTTCTCAGTCTGGAACATCCTATCAGATTTATAGCACCACAGAGGGTCAGGTTGATGCTCCTCCAGGGCTTCTTAAATTGTTCTCACATTAATCCACAACACGTTTGTCATCATTTGTCCAGCTAATTCATGAACTAAACCAGCATTCCCTAAAACTTAGATCCCAATACCATGAGGACACTCAAGGGTGCATTAGGAGTGTAACCTGCAGGTGGATGTGAGCCTGTCTAACTTGGATGGGATTTCTCCACTACAGGAAATGGAATACAAATTTAGAATCTGCTTTCATGAGGTGACAATCTCTGGCAGAAGTTCTTATCAAATGTGGCACTGCCTACTTCCAGCTTAAAACATGGGTTGATGACCCAGCATAACAGAGAATGTATTCACAATGGCCCTACACATAGGCTGGGACCCTGAACTTTCAGGTAGCATTTGGCTTTGAAGGTCATGAGATCTTAGTCTACAAATGATGAGCCCCCTCCCGTGAGGCATAGCAAACGGAGCCAAAGTGCAACCCAGTTAAGCACCAGATCAAGCTTCCCTTCTTCAGTAGGGTATGATTTGAAAACTGTGCATAGCTTCTGTTTGAAGCCAGTCCAGAAAGGAAAGTCCATGAAACTCTCATTTCCAGTTAACTGCCAAGAAAAAGCCAAAGATAGAGATGAAGCTCAAGAGAGCTAGAGAGCCATCTGAAAAGAATGGTTACACCCTGCAACATCCTCATTATCTGATCTTGAAACCATCTCTGCGTGCATCCCAGCATGCAGCCAGCATCTGGGGGTGAAAGTGACCCCTGTGCCCATTGGCAATCTGCACTGTCTCTGACATCTGTAATGTGAAACTCATTCTGTTGGGTTTGTGAAGCGGTGTCAACCCTGCAGAAGGAACCAACTGTGCCCTAAATCTCACTGTCCCCTTGGGCCCCTAACATTCCCCCATCTGCACCACTCCTGTGGCTTCTGATCCTAGGGAGCCCTCCTGCCCTGTCCAACACTCACATGAAGTGCATATTTCTTCTCCTGGGGCAACTTCTCCACAGAGAGTACATGACATGCCCACTCTCCAGGCACGGGGAGATCCTGCCAAAGTAGCAAATCAGTGATAAGGACATAAAGTGATGAATAGAATTTTAGATCCTGATGGTAGACAGTCTGCAAAATCCAAGGGAGAATGGAATTGGAGGGGACCAGGGATCAGGATGTGGGCATGGAGCTAGCCTGCCAAGGGGGTGGGGAAAGTCACAGGCTGGGGGATGCACAGGATGATCCATGGGCCCTGTGCAGCTACTGGGTCACCCCCTATGCATCTCAGCCTTTGGTTTTGAGCTCTGTGATCGTCAAGATGTGCACAGTCTGTACTTTGGCTGGCAGAAGAAAGCACCCTGGGAAGACAATTGTAGACCCTTTGTGAGTGTAGGAAGGGGTAGGCTGGACACCCAGTCCAAGAGGAGCTAAAACTGGAGTCGAGGGGTGTGCAAGGAGTGGGTGTGAGGGTTGTGGGCAGTCACAGTCACGGCAGAGTTTGCTCTGTCTGTGGGGTGAGTGCCTCCCTGCAGGCACAGCACTGGAGAAATCAGAGATCCACATGAAAAGGATAAGCTGGAAATGGCACTATGGTTCACATGGTAGAGCATCAACCTTGAGCAAAAGAGCTCAGGAACAGTACCCAGGACCTGAGTTCAAGCCTCATGACTGTAAAAGAAAAAGAACCAGGACTATGAGAGGGAACCTTGTACTCTCTTGGTCTAATCAGACACAAGAAGAGGCCGGGATAGGCTGTGGAAAAACACAGAGAACATCTTTCCCCAGCTCATCCTGTCCTGCATGCAGGGACAGCCATGTAACTAGGGCTACGGTGAGATCATCTTCACCCCTGTGCTGCCATCTGAATTGTAGGCCTCTGTCCTGCATGGGGTGTCCTGATGGCTGAGCAGGTGCCCTAACCCTAGATGGAGAGCAGCCACTGACTGTGGTAGCTAAGGAGAGATCTGTTCCATAGCTATCAGGCCACCCAGCATGGGAGCCATAACCACCCCTCACCCAGGTAGAGGCCAATGGTTCTCCAGGTGCTACTAACATTGCCCCACCCCTAGCTCTGGGTACACGTGACATTCCCTCCACAAGGAGCAGGACAAAGTGAGGGATCAGGAAGCTGCCTATGGGCTTCAGATGATGGCCAGGCTGGCACTACAGATGGCCTCACTCTGTCACCACCTTCCCCTGCCTCCATCTTTCCTCCATCATGCCTCTCTACCTCCCACCCATTAACCTTGGAAACCAATGAACTGGGCTCTCATCATTCCTCTTATCTCTTCACCCACCTTGCCATGCGTCCATCCCTTTGTCACTTCCACCCCACACACATCCCACCTCCAGCCACCCTGTAGCTTATGAGGATCCCAGAGGAAGCTCTTGGTGAAGGGCTTGTGACCACAAAACAGTTACTATCACCCGCTCCGGTCTGATCCACCACAGAATAAGAACAGCCAAGCAGGCACACACTGCAGCAGAGTTGCTCTGCTGCCACCCTGATTTCTTCATAGCCAGGAATTGGCTCTCCTCAGCCTCTCAGCTCAGTAACCAGAACATTGTCCTTTCACAGAGCCATGGCTTCCAGTCTCCATGGACACAAGGACATCAAGGTGATGCCAACTTCCCCATCTCTATATACTGCTAAATATGGGATGGGAGCTGAGGTTCTCTTCTGTGACTCCATCCGCTAAGAGGCTCATGCAGATTTCTATCCTTTGCTCATCATGGTGACTCTTTGGTTAACAAGTCACTGCTGGGCTTCCAGTTCACCACATATAGAACCCATACTCCAACACTTTTCTTAGAAGGACTGATGACTTTTAAATATTCTCTAGTTTTAAATTTCTAGTTCCTTCTCTCTTTCATTTATATATTTCCCTTCCTCACATACTTCCCTTTTTTACCTTCCTTCTTTCATTCCTGGCCTTGAACTCAAGACCTGGAGCTTTTTCTTAGCTTTTCTTTGCTCAAGGTATCACTCTAGCTCTTGATCCACAGCTCTTCTTCAATCTCTGTTCTTGCTCTAATCTGGGAGTAAGAGTCTCATGCATTTTTCGCTTTGCTGGGTTTGTTTTAAACCAGAATACTAAGATCAGGATCCTGAATATGCCTCGGATTACAGGTATTATCTAATCAAAACAAATTCCTGATTTCTTTTTTAGACATAATTAGTTCTTTCAGGTGAGCCACCAGCCACTCATGCAAGAGCATTGCAGGATCCCAGCATTCATCTTGTCTCCAATCTTATTCCATCCATCTCACAATGGCCATCTAAAACACCCTGCTGCATGCCTGAAGTCGCAAGGAACGTTCTCAACGCCATGAGAAGCCCCCTTAAGCTCTTCCTCAGATATGCCCAGCCCCCATCCCACTTCCACATGAGCATTTGTTTAGGAGAAATTTCCTGAGTACATCATCATCTTTTCCTCACCATTCAAATTTCATCTTTGGAGTCATTTCTCCAGACAAAGAGGAACATGATCCATGGTTTGATAGCAGCTCCAGCTTCATACTCCCAGCCAACAACACCCCCACATTACCCTGCCAGACACCTGAATTCAAGAACAATGTTTTCAGTAACCCTGACCCTTATCAAATGTTTTAACTTATACAGTGCATTAAAATAATTTTACTAAATGGAATAAACACATGGCATCAAGCTTCAGAATCTTTGCACATGAACTTTTAGTGATTAACAGACACACCAGCATTTCTGTAGCCAAAAGAAATCTTAGCTTTGAGATTTCAGCATTCCTGGTATCCAAGTTTGGATGTGCTAACACTGCCCTTAATGGGGCACTTCAATCACACAATCCCACAACAATCAATGTCATTTGACATTCACTGGTAGGTGGTGCTAGGAAAAAGACTGATGTGCCAACTCCATGCTGGCTTGACCTATGCCATCTTCAAACCTGGAGCAAATGGGGCTCCTCTCTCCATGACACCAGCAAAGATTCCAGTGAGATGTGCCTACATGGATAAAGCTAAAATCTCACTAAAGTGAGGTTGTTGGCAGTGCTGGAGCCTGAACTCAGGGCCTGGGCACTAAACATTTGTACTCAAGACTAGCCCTTTACCACTTGAGCCCAAACTCCATTCCCAGCTGTTTTTATTTTTGGTAGTAATCTATCAGACTTTCCTGTTCTAGGTGACTTGGAACTTCCATACTCAGATCTCAGCCTCCTGACCAGCCTGGATTAAGAGTGGATCAGCCATGCCCCACACCTGAGGACTTCTGCCAGCACATTTTTCCCAAAAATTGGAAGAGGAAAATGAGGGAGGGTTGGGCTCATCCTGCCCTGCATATGAAGGAGAGCATCAGCGCCTGAACTTCATTCCCTGTTGTAGGCTGCTGGAGGAAAAGGAAGCAAATAGGCACAGACTTGCATCAGATGCCACAGAACAACTTGTGACCAAGACTCCCAGAGCAGACCTCAGAATCGATGACAGAGTTGGATCTACCCAGTAACAGAGGCAGTGGTGACACCTGAAACTGCGCGTTTGAGCCTTTGCTGCTAGTAAACAGGGCCACCTATGTCTCAATGAGAAAGGTGAGATTTTGGTGGAGAAGGTGAGATTAAACATTATGTATCATGCAAGAAGACAGACTATAAGGGGTCTTTTATTATTCCAAGTGAAATTTTGGATTTCCTCTTCTGTTTCTTTAAAGAATGACATTGGGATATTGATGAATATTTCACTGAATTTGTAGATAGTCCTTATCAAGATTGCCATTTTTACAATATTACTTCTTCCAAAGCAGGAGCATAGGTTTTTGCATTTCCTCAGTTCTGCGTTAATTTCCTTCTCCGGGGTTTATAGTTCCATCAAAAAGGTGCTTTACATTCTAAGTTAATTCCTAGGTATTTTATTTTCTTTGATAGCAAAATGAGTTGCTATCCTGATTCTTGCCTCATTCCTCTCATTTGTTGGCATATAGGAAGGCAGTTGACATTGAGGGTTAATTTTATACCCTGCTACATTACCAAAGTTTTATATCAGCTCAAGCAGCTTCGGAGTAGAGCCTATAGGGTTCTTTAAATACAGAATCATGTCATCTGTAAGGAGAGAAAGTTTCAGTTCCTCTTTCCCTTTTCCTCCTCACTCCAGTTAGAATGGCCAAGATCCAGAAATCTAATAACGTATGCTGGAGGGGATGTGGCCAGGAGGGATCACTACTACACTGCTGGTGGGATTGCAAACTCGTTCAACCACTATGGAAAGCACTATGGCAGTATCCCAAAAAGACGAAACATAGAGCTCCCCTGTGATCCAGCAATTTCACTACTTGCCAATCGTCCAGATAGGACATACTAAATTCACTAGAACAATAACATTTATCACAGCACTATTTGCAATAGCAAAGGTATGGAACCAAACAAGAGGCCCGTCACTTGATGAGTAGATCAAATATGGTATTTATACACAATGGAATTCTGTGCTTCTGTCAGAAAGAACGACATAGACGAATTTGTAAGGAAATAGAAAGACTGTAAAGTTTAGAAATTAGTTTCTGTCTCCTTCTCTCTCTCCTTCTCTATCTCTGTAAAATTTCGAAGTTCCTGTTTCTCACTCTTTCTCTCTCTTCTCTCTCTCTCTCTCTCTCTCTCTCTCTCTCTCTCTCTCTCTCTCTCTCTCTCTCTCTCTCTCTCTCTCTCTCTCTCTCTCTCTTTCTCTCCAATCCTTAGGCTTGAACTCAGGGCCTGAGCTACTTTTGCTCAAGGTTAGCACTCTACCATTTGAACCACAGTGTTGCTTCTGGCTTGCTCTTTTCACGTAATATTGAGGAATCTAACCCAGGCCTTCATCCTTGATAGGTTAGCACTCTACCACTAAGCCACACAGTCAGCTTTTAGAGGTTTCTGACAAAGGTTTTCCTACATGCTATTATTTCTTCTGTGAGTGCTCTTAATGCTTGCTGAAGGTTGACTTTGTTTAGAGACTTACCCTAATGCTCCCATATACAGAGATTCTATATATAGCTAAATGTTTTTCATTACTCAGAATTTCTCTATTGTGTATGTTCTGAAATGTACTGAAGACTGACTTCTGATTAAAAGTCATTGCACATTTGTTCTATTCATTAGTTTTCTTTTCTTCTATGGGAATCAGGTTTTGATGAACACAGAAGTATGCCTTCCAGGTCAAACACTTTCCACATTTGTAATATTCATAAGGTTTTTCTCTCCTATGTGCATTTTATACTTAGTCATGCGTTCATGATGGATTTTTCATATTCTTATATTCATACGATTTTTATCCTGTGTCTGTGTGGTATCATGCAAACTCAACTATGAGTTCTTCAAAAAAATTTCCCTTTCATTTTATTCATAGGATTCTATCCTGTGGTTGTTTAGTGATAAATCTTGACTTGTGCCTTCTGGGGAAAAGACTGAACATTTGCTACATTCATTAAGGGTTTTATCTTGTGTTGGTTCTGTGACACAAGCTGAGTTTTCTTCCACAGACTAAAAAGTCTTTCCTATTTATTACATTGCTAAGGCTTCTCATATGTGTGAACTCTCTTACGCTTCCTGAAGGGTGAATACTGCACTAAAGACTTTCAACTTTGGTTACATTCCTAAGGTTTCTAATATGTGTGAATTCTGTTATGCCTCCTGTAATGTGACTTCCATTTGAAGGTCTTACCACATTTGATGCACTCGTACATTTTCTCTCCTGTGTGTGTTCTCTGATGCAATTTGAGGGAAGACTTCCATTTGAAAGACATTCCACATCGGTTACATTCATAAGGTTTTTCTCCTGTTTGAATTGTCTTATGCATGTTGAGGTTTGGCTTCTGTGTGAAGGACTTTCCACATATGTTACACTCATAAGGTGTTTCTCCTGAGCATATTCTCTGATGATCATGGAGTTTTACCTTCCATTTGAAAGACTTTCCGCATTCACTACATGCATAAGTTTTCTCTCCTGTGTGTGTTCTTTTATGCCCATCAAGATATGACTTCCACTTGAAGGTTTCCACATTTGTTGCACACATAAGGTTTCTCTCCTGTGTGTGTTATTTGATGAACTCGAAGGTGCATCTTCTGGTGAAAGAATTTTCACATTTGTTACATTCATAAGGTTTCTCTTCTGTGTGTCTTCTCTGGTGCAAAGTGAGGTATGATTTCAGTCTAAAAGTCTTCCCACATTTATCCCATTCATAAGATTTCTCTTCTGTGTGAGATCTCTGATGTGTGCTGAAAGCTGAATTCTGGGCACAAATTTTATTACGTTCCTCATATTCATAAGGTTTGTCTTCTCTTGGAGATCGAGGTTGGAGCGTCAGGTCTGACTTCTCAGAAATTAGTTTTCACACTTGATGTACGCATCACATATCTCGGGATATTTGCTCTGAGGTATTGTAAGGCGTATTTCATTACTGAAAAATTTCTCACATTCACTACATGTATGAGGAGTCTCTCCTGTGTACATTTTCGGATGTGTAGTGATGGTCGGTGTGAAGTACAATATTTTTCATCACACAGTACATTTAGCAGTTTTCCTCCCTCCCTGAAGAATTTCTTGGGCAGGGAGAACAGAATTATGATACTTCAGATCTTTTGGACTGTCACAATCATGAATAAAATGCTCTGAATATCCGATGGATTTTTTAAGAACAGGAGACATACGAGATCTATATGCAGCATGAATCTCATCAGTCTTAGGAGACAGAAGCATGTTCTGACACTTAATGAACTCCTCAGTCCTCACCCCTAAGTTGTTACCGTTATTACTAATCAGCTCTGGATTATGTGTAGAGCTCAATTTTAAAGTTGTTGCTAATCTCACGTTTTCCTCCACTTCGATACTACTTGCAACTGCTACTTCACAAAGACATTCATGTGGACTTTCCTGGCAGGTCTTGAACACATTTTCCATAACCTGGACATCTAAAATGAGTCATAGAAAAAAAGACACAAACATACATGAGATACAAATATTCCTTACTGTAAAGGTAATGACTTTACTTTCCCATCCTAAGTGCTAGATATTTTAAAATATAAAATTGGAAATTGATTTGTGAGAAATATATGCTTTTCTCCCTAACATATTAAGAAATTATGTTTTACAATGACCAATAATGTTTTTCTGTGTTTTAGTTCTCTTTTTATATCACAGGAAATATTTATTGAAATTACCCAACTACGTATTGCTACAGTTTTAAGCTGAGTATTACCTATAATATACCTGCAGCTGTTTTTTTCAAATACTGTTTTGTTTATACATTGAGGAATAGCTGCCTTTCTTTTATTTTTGAGAAATAATCTAAATATTGTGCTGTTTTTCATCTTTTTAAAACTTTCTTTTCTTTTCTTTTCTTTTTTTTTTCTAGTTCATAGGCCTCGGCTCTGTCCCTGAACACTTCAGCAGAAGACTATAACCCCTGTCCTTGAGCTACAGCCCCACTTCCTGTTTTCTAGAGTTAACTACAGATAAGTGTCTCAGGTCCTGAGTAGCAGATAGGATTACCTTACCCAGTTTCAATGCTGTTTGCTTATTAACCATTAAGTGAGAACACGAATTTTTTCTAGATTCAGCGGCCACAAGTTTGGTTTATATGTCTGTTTGCCTTGATCCAAGCAAGAACGATTCTTGAGAGTAAGGACTTACACCTATATCCCTTCAGTTACAACTTCTCATTAAAGTCTCAATTTAGGTATTTGTGGGAATTTTGAAATTTGTTTCTTTCCATTTGAAGTCTTATAAAAATTCCTTTTCTAACACTCCTGTCCGTCAGAACCATGGAAGACCAGAAAATCTCCAGCTCATTGTCTAGTTAATTTTCTTATGTTGATTGAAACTTTGTTGTTTTTTTTTTTCCTTCCATTCCTGGGTTTGAACTTAGGACCTAACCACTGTCCTTGGGTTTTCTCAAGACTAGAACCCTAGTAATGAAGTCATTACTTCTGGCTTTTTCTATGTATGTGGTAATAAGGAATCAAACCTGTGTCTTTGTGCATGCTAGGCAAGCACTCTACCACTAGGCTCAATTTCTGGTGGAAAGGTCTGGTTCTGAATACCAGTCTCTTCCTACCAGCAAAGAGATATTATCCTTATCAGAGAATAATGCCCTGACTTATTCCTTGTTTGCTCAATCATTTATAGTCTCAGTTTTGAAGAAATGAAATATCATTCTTTCTTTCTTTCTTTCTTTCTTTCTTTCTTCCTTTCTTTCTTTCTTTCTTACTTTCTTTCTTCCTTTCCTTCCTTTCCTCTTTGTTCCCTCTTTGTTCCCTCTTTCTTTCTTCTTTCTTTCTTCTTTCTTTCTTTCTTTCTTTCTTTCTTTCTTTCTTTCTTCCTTCTATCTTTCTTTCTTTAGGGTATCAAGTAATAATACTGTGAAGTACACCCAGAATGTTAATTTTCTATGTCTGGCATAATAATCACTTGGGGAAGAAACTTTTTTTCTTTTTTTTGGCTGGGGGATTTGTAAGCTTGAACCCTGGGCCTGGGCACTGTTCCTGAGCTCTTCAACTCAAGTCTATCACCCTACCTATGAAGCCACAGTGCCATTTCCCATATTCTAGTGGTTAACTGTAGATGAGAGTCTCATAGACTTTCTAATGCCCAGGCTGGCTTTGAACCAAATCTTTAGATATCAGCCTGATATCTGAGTAGCTAGGATTATAGGTAGAAGTCACTGCACCTGGCAAGAAATTTATTTCTTGCTGTTTCATACGACAAATTTACTGTATGTGTTACTTTTTCAAAAAGACTTTGGATGACCTTTGTTCTGTATATAATGGGAAGAGGGGTAGGGAGCTGTGAGCAGAAGAACTGAGGGGCAATACTCAGGGTAGGACTATAGCCTTAAACTAAAGAGCTCACGGCCCAAGGTCCAAGCCCCATGACTTTCCCCACTACCCCACAGAAAAAGGGAAAAAAATTGGAGATTGGAGAGGATTTTCTAAAAAGAATATATAGAAATAGTAGTTCAAAATGTAGAAAGAAGTTCAATATTAACAGTCATGAGAAAAATTAAAATTACAATGAAATCATTACTTTAAATATGTTAATATAAATATAGTTTTAAACAAAAAGATCCACATACACACACACAAACACACACACACACACACGCATACAAAAAACAACTTTCAAAGTCTAACTATTACTGGGAAGGTAGTGAGAAGAAGTAGAACTTTGGAATAGTTCTGCAAGGAATATAAAACAATCAAAAATTGCGTGGAGAGTGCTAAAAAAGTACTAAATATAGAATTACATAGAAATATGGTCCAACACTTCTATTTCTAGATTTGTACCTAACGGAAGAGAAAGCAGACTAGAACAAATATGTGGAGAATCCATTCACAACTATTAATAATAATCAAAAGACAGAAATATGCAAAACAATGCATTGAAAAGGAAGAACATTTTACTATATTTTACAGATGAATCTTGATTACAGTAAACTGAAAATACAGCAGTCATAAAGGAAGAGCTAGGGTATGTTTTCCCTTCCAGAGTTTCCAAGGATCAACAAACCCTTAGAGCCAAAAAGCACGATGGTTCCAGAGAATGGAGTAGAGAGGAACAGGAGCTGAATGTTTAATGATTATACATGGAAGATGAAAATTGCTCTAGATGGGTAGAATGAAGAGAGAACTGTACCCTAAACAATGGTTATGTAGCCACACAGGATGGGACACACCTATACTCCCTGATCTTGGGAAACTCAAGAAGGATTTCTAGCCATCCTAGATGCATGGAAAGATCTATCATAAAAACTAATGTGGAGGGGATGGGAGTTTGGCATAGTTGTAGAGTGCTTGTATGAAGACGAAGGTTCAATTTCTCAGTACCACATACACAGAAAAAACCACAAGTAGTGCTGTGGCTCAAGTAGAAGATCACTAGGCTTGAGGAAAGCTGAAGGACAGTGCTCAGACCGAGTTCCAGCCGAAGGGCTTGTTTAAAAAAAAAAGAAAGCTGAGCATGATGGGGTGGTGGCTAACTTCTATAATCCTAGCTACTCAGGAGGCTGAGATCTGAGGATCAAGGTTTAAAGCCATCCTGGCACAAAAAGACCTGAGACACTTATCTATAATTTACCTTTAGAAAATGGGAAGTGGGGCTGGGCTCCAGGGTAAGGTGGTAGCCTGGAGCTGAAGAGCTCAGGGATAGTGCCCAGGCTGAGATCAAGATCTATGACCCACCAAAAAAAAAAACCAAAAAACAAAAAACAATATGGAAAAATTTGGATTCTGTGCATTTTATCAGGCATATAAATGTCCTTTTTTGCTGTTGAAATAACAAATTGTTTGGAAACATTTTAAAAGTTTTTACCTAGAAATGTACACTACAAATGGAATTAATAACAAACACAAAATATGCAAAAGATACAAATTATCACAATATGGGTATCCTGCTTCGGTATCTTTTCACTGACTCCTGTTCAAATGAGTCACATATTCTGAATCATTTCTCCCAGTCGATATATGCCACACATGTTAGGTTGTACTGAACTTCTTGGGAAATCAAAAGCAAATACTAAGCAAATGTGTGTTAGATTTTGTCAACAGTGATATTTCAAATATAAATCCCTACTCATTGCATTATTTAATATCAATGCCGGAATCTAACTTACACTGGCAGAATCTTCAATCTTTTGAGAATCTTCAAAAGGGTGTGTAAATATTTAGGATCGTTATGTTTTCCTGGAGGAAAGATCCCTTTAGTAGTATGTAGTCACCTTCTTTGTCTTTTCTTACTAATTTTAGTTTGAAGTCTATTGTATCTGATATGAGGATGGCAACTCCAGCCTGTTTATGGGGGCAGTTAGCTTGATAGAGTTTATGCCAACCTCTCACTTTCAAACGATGATTGTTTTTGTGTAAGATGTGTCCATTGCCATACAAAAGCTCTGCAGTTTAATGAGGTCCAACTTATCCAGCCTTTCTCTGATTTGTTGTGATTCTTGGTCCTTATTAAGAAAGTTTCGACCTATGCCAAGGAGGCCTAGTGTATCTCCTATTCCTCCCTGTAAACTTTTCAGTGTTTCAGCTTTTACCTCCAGGTCTTTGACCCATTTGGAGTTAATTCTAGTGCAAGGTGACAAAGAAGGATCCAACTTTAGTTTTCTGCAGGTGTTTAACCAGTTCTGCCAGCACAACTTGTTGAAGAGGCTATCTTTCTTCCATTCTATTTTTTGGCTCCCTGGTCAAAGATTAGGTGGCCATAGGTCTGTGGTTTAATATCTGGGTCCGCAGTTCTACTCCATTGGACTTCAGGCCTGTTCTTGTGCCAGTACCAAGCTGTTTTGAGAATTATAGCTCTGTAATAGAGTCTTAAGTTTGGAATTGAAATTCCTCCAGCGCTGTTCTTTCTGCTAAGAATTGTTTTTGCTATATGGGGTCTTTTATTATTCCATATGAAATTTTGAATTGCCTCTTCTATGTCTTTAAAGAATGACATTGGGATGTTGATTTGTATTACATTGAATTTGTAGATAGCCCTTGGCAAGATTGTCATTTTCACAATGTCGATTCTTCCAATCTAGGAGCATGGGAGGTTTTTCCATTTCCTTAGTTCTGCTTTAATTTCCTTTTTTTTTATCGTTTTAAAGTTTTCATCTAAACGGTCCTTGACATTCTTAGTTAAGCTAATTGCTAGGTACTTTATTTTCTTTGAGGCTATTGTGAAAGGATTTTCTTTCCTGATTATTGCCTCGTTCCTCTCACTGTTGGGGTAAAGTAAGGCAGTTGATTTGTGAGGGTTGATTTTTATGGCCTGCTACACTTCCAATGCTTTGAATCAGGTCAAGGAGCTTGGGAGTAGAGTCTATAGGATTCTTTAAATACAGAATCATGTCATCTTCAAAGAGGGATAGTTTTATTTCCTCTTTCCCTACTTGGATCCCCTTTTTGCTTGCTTCTTGCCTTATTGCACTGCTTAGGAATTCTAGTACTATGTTAAAAAGGAGTGGAGAGAGTGGGCATCCTTGTCTCGTTCCTGATTTCAGAGAGAATGGCTTTAGATTTTCACCATTAAGTATAATACTAGCAGTGGGTTTCTCATACAGAGCCTTTATTACATTGAGAAATGTTCCATGGATTCCTAGTTTCTCCACATCTTTTTACATAAAGGTGTTTTGGATCTTGTCAAATGCCTTTTCCGCATCTATTGAGACAATCATGTGAGTTTATCCTTCTCCTGTTGTTGTGTTGAATTATATTAATTGATTTGTGTATGTTGAACCAGCTTTGCCTCCCTGTGATGAATCCAGTTTGATCATAGTGTATAATTTTTTTGATGAGTTGTTGTAGACGGTTGGCCAGTATTTTGTTGAGAAGTTTTGCATCGACGTTCATCAAAGAAATGGGTCTATAGAACTCTTTCTCTGATGAATCTCTGTCCGGTTTGGGGATGAGGGATATGCTGGCTTCACAGAATCAGTTTGGTAAAGAACCTTCATTTTCAATTTCATTGAAGAGCTTGAGGAGTATTGGTGTGAGCTCTGCTTTGAAGACCTTATAGAATTCAGCTGTGAATCCATCTGGCCCTGGGCTCTCTTTTAGTGGAAGTTGTCTAATTTCCATTTCTATTTCAGAGCTTGAAATATGCCTGTTGAGTTGGGTTAGCTCTTCTTGGTTCAGTGTGGGTATGTTAATATTGTCGAGGAATTCATCCATTTCTTCTAGAGTCTCAAATTTGTTGGCGTAAAGGTTTGAGAAGTATTCCCTCATGATATTCTGGATCTTGGTAATTTCTGTCGTGATATTTCCATTTTCATCTGCGATTTTGTTTATTTCGATATGCTCTCTTCTTTTTTTGGTAAGATTTGCTAAGGGCTTGTCAATTTTGTTAATACTTTCAAAGAACCAACTCCTTGTTTTGTTGATTCTTTCTATAGTTTTTTTTTCCAAATCATTTAATTCTGCTTTGATTTTAATAATTTGCTTTCTCCTAATGGGTTTAGGGTTGGTTTGTTGCTCTTTTTCCAGTAGGTTAAGGTGAGACATTAACTAGTTGGTTTGCCATTTTTCCAACTTGCTGTTGTAGGCACTCAGCGCTATAAATTTTCCTCTGAGTACTGCCTTTGTTGTGTCCCTAAGGAGTTGATATTTGTGTGCTCCTTATTGTTAAATTTCATAAACAGTTGGATATCTGTTCTGATCTCTTCGATTACCCATTGTTTTTGATTCAACAATGTGTTGTTCAGTCTCCATGAGTTACAGGGTAACTCATGGATGTGTTCAACTCCAATTTGATGTCTTTATGGTCTGAGAGTGTGCATGGAGTAATTTCAGTGTTTCTGAATGTGTCCAGGTTTGTTTTATGGCCTACGATGTGGTCTATTTTGGAAAATGTTCCATGTGCTGCTGAGAAAAACGTATGTTGTGTTGTTACTGGGTGGAATATTCTGCAGATGTCTGTTAGATCTAGTTGGTCTATATAGTTGTTCAGTTCTAAGGTTTCTCTGTTGAGTTTTTGCCTTGTTGATCTGTCCATAGGTGAGAGTGGTGTGTTAAACTCACCAACAATCACTGTATTTCGATCTATGTATGGTTTCAGTGTAAGTAAAGTTTGCTTGATGAAGTTTGGAGCTCCGGGATTGGGTGTGTAAATATTTAGGATCGTTATGTCTTCCTGGAGGAAAGATCCCTTTAGTAGTATGTAGTAACCTTCTATGTCTTTTCTTACTAATTTTAGTTTGAAGTCTATTGTATCTGATATGAGGATGGCAACTCCAGCCTGTTTATGGGGGCAGTTAGACTGATAGCGTTTATTCCAACCTCTCACTTTCAAAAGATGATTGTTTTCGGGTAAGATGTGTCTCTTGAAGACAGCAGAACGATGGCGCTTGCTTTTTGATCCAACTAGACAGCCTATGCCGTTTAATTGGAGAGTTAAGTCCATTGATATTGAGAGTTAGGATTGAGAGATGTTTATTAGTTCCTACCATTTTTAAAAGCTTTTAGTAGGGCCTGTGTCTTGGCAGTTCTTGTGGTCCTTAGGTAGTATGCTGTTTACGTGCCATTTCTTTCACTATGTTGCATTTATTTTGGTTTTCTATGTATAGAGCATCTTTGAGAATTCTCTGTAGTGTTGGTTTTGTTTCAACATATTGTTGCAGCTTTTCCCTGGAATGGAATGTTTTTCTTGTTCCCTCAGTTATGAATGAGAGCTTAGCTGGCTACAGTATTCTCGGTTGGTAGTTATTTGATTTAAGGGCATGACATATATGCTTCCAGTCACTTCGTGCTTCATGGTCTCTGCTGAGAAATCTGGGGTTATTCTGATTGGTTTGCCTTTGTAGGTTACTGATCCCTTTTCCCTGGCTGCCTTTAGGATCTTTTCTTTCGTTTCTATTGATCCAGTTCGTATCACAATGTGGCGGTGGGATATTCTTTTCTGGTCAGGTCTTTTTGGGGTTCTAAAAGCTTCTCGTATCTGGATGGGCCTGCCCTTCTGGATATTTGGGAAATTCTCTGAGATGATTCCCTGAAGTATATTTCCAATACCATTGACCTCTTTCTCCACGCCCTCCTCAATACCAACTAGCCTTAAATTAGGCTTCCTAATTGTATCTTGGACCTCCTGAAGCGCTCTCTCATATTTCCTAGATTTGGATTGACTCATTTTCTGTTCTTTCTCCATAATACCTAAATTATCTTCAGCCCCGGAAATTCTCTCCTCTGTATTGTCTAACCTGCTATCAAAGCTATCTACGTTATTTTTCATCTCCCTTGCTTCTAATTGCTCACTTTTGATGCCTTGCATCTCTTGTTTTAGATCATGTATGGATTTCTTTATCTCCTTGATTTCCTTTTGAGTGGTTAGCTCAGTAGCTTTATTTTCTTTGGACATTTGCTGAGTTTGGTCACGTTTTTATTTGTGGATTCTATGAATTCATCCATCTTTCTTTGAAAAACCTTTATTATGGCCTCCTTTATGGCTTCTTCTTTTTCACTTATCACCTTGTTTTTGCTTTCCTCTTGTTCAGCTATGGCTTCCACCATTATCTCTTTCTTTATATTTTCACATTTTTCATTAATGATGTTTATCAATTTCATTTGTGTATCACTTGGAAGACTCTCCTCTAGGTTTGCCAGTGACTGTTCCATTGTCTGTTTACATTGGGTGGGGGATGTTGTTTCTTGATTTGACATTTTTCTTGAGTTTCTTCTTCTGCCCATTTGAAAATGGGAGCAAGATTACTACTAAATACGATTATAGTTTTTCAGATATAACCAACCTAGACCTCTGTAGCTGGAAGACACTAGATGTTCACAAGTTTTGATTGGTATTATCACTCTTTCTTTTTGTGCACTTACAGACCAGTCTAATACAACCACTGATAAGCGATTTATACCCAAAACAATAAGCCTCTCAATCCAATCTCTATTGTCTTTAAGTCCCTCTGAGCCTAGAGAATAATTAACCACCTACATATACAATATTGCTCAACAGCCATCAAGTGTAGATCCGTGCAGTATAAGGGTTGAAAGACGAGCAGAGGTCCAGAGATAGAAAAAAAGAATGAGAGAGGTCAGGGGAGGTGCAAGAGGCTTAACGTAGGAGTGTAAGAATATTGCAGTAATGAAGAAAAGGTATAGCATAAGGATAACTGACCTAAGTTGGTAAGTAGGTAGCATATTTGAGTACAAAGTTTGGAAAGTATTAGAATAAAACTTATGTGTTGCTGCACAACTAGCTCTTAGCCCAACCAGTGGCCTCACAGTGGACCATGGGATGGATGTCTTTTTCTTGTCTACGTTGAGGGAAAGGGGTATTTCACAAAATGCAGAAGCGAAGATTTCAGAAGCAAATGCTGTGAGTGAATTAGCTCGTAAAAAGCATTTTTATTTTCTGTTATCTTTCTGCCAGTCTTGGGGCTTGAATTCAGGGCCTGAGCACTGTCCTCGGGTTTTCTCAAGTCTAGCCCTCTGCCACTTGAGCCACAGTGCCACATCTAGATTTTCTATCTATGTGATACTGAGCAATCAAACCCAGATCTTCATGGATGCTAGGCAAGCACTCTACCACTATGCCAAACTCTCGACCCTGACATAGTAAGTATAAACTCATCATCATCATCATCATCATCATATCAAATATCCTTTCTCCTACAAAGAATGAACACTTAACTGTGTCTAATGCTCTTTTTTTTAATTTCACTAATTCTTCTGTGTTTTTCCCTCTTGCATTTTTTACACTTGACAGCAAAGCTAATCATCAGGAAAAAATTGATTAGGATACAGAAACCTAATAATATCCTAGTAGATTGAGGTCAAAAATATGTGCAAGATGCCCTGTGTGTTTCACCTAGTGGTAGAGTACTTGGCTAACAAACAAGAAGTCTCAGGTTTTGATTCCTCATTACCACATACATAGAAAACGCTGCAAGTGGTTCTGTGGCTCGGTGGGACATCTAAAGCCTAAAGAAAGCCCAAGAACAATGTTCACACTCTGAGGTCAAGTCCCAAGACTAGCAAAAACAAAAAAAATTCGACAAGTGGCAAAATGCAGGCAGAGAAGGCACTGTGTAGCAGATGTTTTGTAAAGGATGAGGGCAATATTGACCCTTAGGTTTGGATCTTACCTAAGAAAGGCTCCTTGAGCCTGAGACCAGACTGGTAGTTGGGCCTAGTGGAAGACATTGGGATTGGACAAATAAGGTGTGCTGTTTACTACATCCACATGTATATTGTGAGATTGGAGGAGAGATTCAGCCTCCAGTATGTCTTTGGTGAGGTCTTTTGTGAGCAAGGATCTTTGGTCATTGGGCCCTGAAAGGTGACCCTGCCTCCCTCACAATGGAACAGAATATGGAACCCTGGTAACCAAGCCACTGTAACTGACAACCAGCTCAAGCCAGCTCACTTGGCCTCTGGCTCAGGAGGAAGAAAGGTGTTGCTGTGCTGTTGCCAAAGATCAGGAAACTCAAGTCTCAGGCATGGAAGTTGTGGATGTCTTACTCGAAGATGTACATGCTAGATCATTGCCAAAACAAATCCAGTATAACAGAACTTTCTCTAAGAAGAAGGCCAGGAAAATCCAGGGCAACCAGATGAGGTAAATTTCTAAGAAGAAATGTATTTGACCCCATCATCCTCCCCACACACTACAACTTTCTTTTTTTTCCATTTTTTTATTGTAATTAGTAAAAGGGTTAGATGATATTTGCCAGATAGATGGTGCATTAATTCACATACATTGATACCCATTCACATGTCTTGGTACTCATTTCCCTCCAAACCCACAACCCTCACCCGTCTTGGTTTTCCCCCCTTCCCTATCAAATTTCAAATATCCAAATACAAATAAATTCAATATGTAAGATAAAGTGAGATACTCTACCAATATGGGATAACCAAGGGACAGCAAACGAGATGAGAGACAACATAGTACATTAAGGACAACAATCATTCATTATATGGCTTTTGTGTCAATATCCTGGAGGTCCTTTCAATTAGCTTCACATTATATGGCCTTATATATGGCCTTTTGCTCTATTGACAATCTCTGCTAGTAGAGCCCAAGGTTTCTACTGATTATGACGAATGAGGGAAACCACTGAGCCTAAGTTCCTTTGAGTCTGGCTTACTTCACTTAATATGATTTGGTCTAAGTCTTTCCATTTCCTAACCAATGGGGCGATGTCATTCTTTCTGACAGCAGCATAGAATTCCATTGTGTACAAATACCACAACTTGTTGATCCACTCATCAACTGAGGGACATCTGGGTTGGTTCCATAACTTTGCTATGGTGAATAGTGCTGCAATGAACATTGTTGTGCTAGTGGGTTTAGTATGCCCTTGTTTCTGGATTGTTGGATAAATGCCAAGTAGTGGAATTGCTGGGTCATAGGGGAGTTCTATGTTTAGCCTTCTGAGGCACTGCCACACTGCTTTCCATAGTGGTTGAACGAGTTTGCACTCCCACCAACAGTGTAGTAGTGTTCCCTCCTGGCCACATCCTCTCCAGCATCTGTTGTCATTCGTTTTCCTGATCCTGGCCATTCTAACTGGAGTGTGGTGGAATCTTAGAGTTGTTTTGGTTTGCATTTCTTTTATGACCAGATGTTGAGCATTTCTTCATGTGTCTATAGGCCATTTTTTTTCTTCTTCAGAGAAGACTCTCTTTAAGTCTTTGGCCCATTTTTAATGGGATGGGTGTTACTTTGGAGGTTAGTTTTGGAGTGATTCAATTTTTTGAGTTGTTGATATATTTTAGATATGAGGCCTTTGTCCGTTGTTTGGGTGGTGAAGATCTTCTCCCACTCTGTAGGCTTCCTGATTTGTTTACTAGCTATATCCATTGCCATACAAAAGCTCTGCAGTTTAATGAAGTCCCACTTATCCAGCCTTTCTCTGATTTGTTGTGATTCTTGGTCCTTATTAATAAAGTTTCGACCTGTGCCAAGGAGGCCTGGTGAATCTCCTATTCCTCCCTGTAAACTTTTCAGTGTTTCAGCTTTTACCTCCAGGTCTTTGACCCATTTGGAGTTAATTCTAGTGCAAGGTGACAAAGAAGGATCCAACTTTAGTTTTCTGCAGGTGTTTAACCAGTTCTGCCAGCACAACTTGTTGAAGAGGCTATCTTTCTTCCATTCTATTTTTTGGCTCCCTGGTCAAAGATTAGGTGGCCATAGGTCTGTGGTTTAATATCTGGGTCCGCAGTTCTACTCCATTGGACTTCAGGCCTGTTCTTGTGCCAGTACCAAGCTGTTTTGAGAATTATAGCTCTGTAATAGAGCCTTAAGTTTGGAATTGAAATTCCTCCAGCGCTGTTCTTTCTGCTAAGAAGTGTTTTTGCTATACGGGGTCTTTTATTATTCCATATGAAATTTTGAATTGCCTCTTCTATGTCTTTAAAGAATGACATTGGGATGTTGATGAGTATTACATTGAATTTGTAGATGGCCCTTGGCAAGATTGTCATTTTCACAATGTTGATTAATCCAATCCAGGAGCATGGGAGGTTTTTCCATTTCCTTAGTTCTGCTTTAATTTCCTTTTTTAGGGTTTTAAAGTTTTCATCTAAACGGTCCTTGACATTCTTAGTTAAGCTAATTGCTAGGTACTTTATTTTCTTTGAGGCTATTGTGAAAGGAGTTTCTTCCCTGATTATTGCCTCGTTCCTCTCAGTGTTGGCGTAAAGGAAGGCAGTTGATTTGTGAGGGTTGATTTTATGGCCTGCTACCCTTCCAAAGCTTTGCATCAGCTCAAGGAACTTGGGAGTAGAGTCTATAGGATTCTTTAAATACAGAATCATGTCATCTGCAAAGAGGGATAGTTTTATTTCCTCTTTCCCTACTTGGATCCCCTTTATGCTTGCTTCTTGCCTTATTGCACTGCCTAGGAATTCTAGTACTATGTTAAAAAGGAGTGGAGAGAGTGGGCATCCTTGTCTCGTTCCTGATTTTAGAGGGAATGGCTTTAGATTTTCACCATTAAGTATAATACTAGCAGTGGGTTTCTCATACACAGCCTTTATTACATTGAGAAATGTTCCATGGAGTCCTAGTTTCTCCACATCTTTTTACATAAAGGGGTTTTGGATCTTTTCAAATGCCTTTTCCGCATCTATTGAGACAATCATGTGATTTTATCCCTGCTCCTGTTGTTGTGTTGAATTATATTAATTGATTTGTGTATGTTGAACCAGCTTTGCCTCCCTGTGATGAATCCAGTTTGATCATAGTGTATAATTTTTTTGATGAGTTGTTGTAGACGGTTGGCCAGTATTTTGTTGAGAAGTTTTGCATCGATGTTCATCAAAGAAATGGGTCTATAGATCTCTTTCTCTGATGAATCTCTGTCTGGTTTGGGGATGAGGGATATGCTGGCTTCACAGAATCAGTTTGGTAAAGAACCTTCATTTTCAATTTCATTGAAGAGCTTGGGGAGTATTGGTGTGAGCTCTGCTTTGAAGACCTTATAGAATTCAGCTGTGAATCCATCTGGCCCTGGGCTCTTTTTAAGTGGAAGTTGTCTAATTTCCATTTCTATTTCAGAGCTTGAAATATGCCTGTTGAGTTGGGTTAGCTCTTCTTGGTTCAGTGTGGGTATGTTAATATTGTCGAGGAATTCATCCATTTCTTCTAGAGTCTCAAATTTGTTGGCGTAAAGGTTTGAGAAGTATTCCCTCATGATATTCTGGATCTTGGTAATTTCTGTCGTGATATTTCCATTTTCATCTGCGATTTTGTTTATTTCGATATGCTCTCTTCTTTTTTTGGTAAGATTTGCTAAGGGCTTGTCAATTTTGTTAATTCTGTCAAAGAACCAACTCCTTGTTTTGTTGATGCTTTCTATAGTTTTTTTTATTCCAAATCATTTAATTCTGCCTTGATTTTAATAATTTGCTTTCTCCTAATGGGTTTAGGGTTGGTTTGTTGCTCTTTTTCCAGGAGGTTAAGGTGAGACATTAACTAGTTGGTTTGCCATTTTTCCAACTTGCTGTTGTAGGCACTCAGCGCTATAAATTTTCCTCTGAGTACTGCCTTTGTTGTGTCCCTAAGGAGTTGATATTTGTGTGCTCCTTATTGTTAAATTTCATAAACAGTTGGATATCTGTTCTGATCTCTTCGATTACCCATTGTTTTTGATTCAACAATGTGTTGTTCAGTCTCCATGAGTTACAGGGTAACTCATGGATGTGTTCAGCTCCAATTTGATGTCTTTATGGTCTGAGAGTGTGCATGGAGTAATTTCAGTGTTTCTGAATCTGTCCAGGTTTGTTTTATGGCCTAAGATGTTGTCTGTTTTGGAAAATGTTCCATGTGCTGCTGAGAAAAACGTATGTTGTGTTGTTACTGGGTGGAATATTCTGCAGATGTCTGTTAGATCTAGTTGGTCTATATAGTTGTTCAGTTCTAAGGTTTCTCTGTTGAGTTTTTGCCTTGTTGATCTGTCCATAGGTGAGAGTGGTGTGTTAAACACACCAACAATCACTGTATTTCGATCTATGTATGGTTTCAGTGTAAGTAAAGTTTGCTTGATGAAGTTTGGAGCTCCGGGATTGGGTGTGTAAATATTTAGGATCGTTATGTCTTCCTGGAGGAAAGATCCCTTTAGTAGTATGTAGTAACCTTCTATGTCTTTTCTTACTAATTTTAGTTTGGAGTCTATTGTATCTGATATGAGGATGGCAACTCCAGCCTGTTTATGGGGGCAGTTAGACTGATAGCGTTTATTCCAACCTCTCACTTTCAAAAGATGATTGTTTTCGGGTAAGATGTGTCTCTTGAAGACAGCAGAACGATGGCGCTTGCTTTTTGATCCAACTAGACAGCCTATGCCGTTTAATTGGAGAGTTAAGTCCATTGATATTGAGAGTTAGGATTGAGAGATGTTTATTAGTTCCTACCATTTTTAAAAGCTTTTAGTAGGGCCTGTGTCTTGACAGTTCTTGTGGTCCTTAGGTAGTATGCTGTTTACGTGCCATTTCTTTCACTATATTGCATTTATTTTGGTTTTCTATGTATAGAGCATCTTTGAAAATTTTCTGTAGTGCTCGGTTTGTTTCGACATATTGTTGCAGCTTTTCCCTGGAATGGAATGTTTTTCTTGTTCCCTCAGTTATGAATGAGAGCTTAGCTGGCTACAGTATTCTTGGTTGGTAGTTATTTGATTTAAGGGCATGACATATATGCTTCCAGTCACTTCGTGCTTGCATGGTCTCTGCTGAGTAATCTGGGGTTATTCTGATTGGTTTGCCTTTGTAGGTTACTGATCCCTTTTCCCTGGCTGCCTTTAGGATCTTTCCTTTCGTTTCTATTCATCCAGTTTGGATCTCAATGTGGCGGTGGGATATTCTTTTCTGGTCAGGTCTTTTTGGGGTTCTAAAAGCTTCTCGTATCTGGATGGGCCTGCCCTTCTGGATATTTGGGAAATTCTCTGAGATGATTCCCTGAAGTATATTTCCAATACCATTGACCTGTTTCTCCACGCCCTCCTCAATACCAACTAGCCTTAAATTAGGCTTCCTAATTGTATCTTGGACCTCCTGAAGCGCTCTCTCATATTTCCTAGATTTGGATTGACTCATTTTCTGTTCTTTCTCCATAATACCTAAATTATCTTCAGCCCCGGAAATTCTCTCCTCTGTATTGTCTAACCTGCTATCTAAGCTATCTACTTTATTTTTCATCTCCCTTGCTTCTAATTGCTCACTTTTGATGCCTTGCATCTCTTGTTTTAGATCATGTATGGATTTCTTTATCTCCTTGATTTCTTTTGAGTGGTTAGCTCAGTAGCTTTATTTTCTTTGGACATTTGCTGAGTTTGGTCACGTTTTTATTTGTTGATTCTATGAAGTCATCCATCTTTCTTTGAAAAACCTTTATTATGGCCTCCTTTATGGCTTCTTCTTTTTCACTTATCACCTTGTTTTTGCTTTAATCTTGTTCAGCTATGGCTTCCATCATTATCTCTTTCTTTATATTTTCACATTTTTCATTAATGATGTTTATCAATTGCATTTGTGTAGCACTTGGAAGACTCTCCTCTAGGTTTGCCATTGACTGTTCCATTGTCTGTTTACATTGGGTGGGGGATGTTGTTTCTTGATTTGACATTTTTCTTGAGTTTCTTGTTCTGCCCATTTGAAAATGGGAGCAAGATTACTACTAAATACGATTATAGTTTTTCAGATATAACCAATCTAGACCTCTGTAGCTGGCAGACACTAGATGTTCACAAGTTTTGATTGGTATTATCACTCTTTCTTTTTGTGCACTTACAGACCAGTCTAATACAACCACTGATAAGCGATTTATACCCCCAAACAATATGCCTCTCAATCCAATCTCTATTGTCTTTAAGTCCCTGTGAGCCTAGAGAAAAATTAACCACCTACATATACATATTGCTCAACAGCCATCAAGTGTAGATCCGTGCAGTATAAGGGTTGAAAGACGAGCAGAGGTCCAGAGATAGAAAAAAAGAATGAATGAGTTCAGGGGAGGTACAAGAGGATTAACGTAGGAGTGTAAGAATATTGTAGTCATGAAGTAAAGGTATAGCATAAGGATAACTGACCTAAGTTGGTAAGTAGGTAGCATATTTGAGTACAAAGTTTGGAAAGTATTAGAATAAAACTTATGTGTTGCTGCACGACTAGCTCTTAGCCCAACCAGTGGCCTCACAGTGGACCCTGGTATGGATCTGTTTTTCTTGTCTACGTTGAGGGAAAGGGGTATTTCACAAGATGCAGAAGCGAAGATTTCAGAAGCAAATGCTGTGAGTGAATTAGCTCGTAAAAAGCATTTTTATTTTCTGTTATCTTTCTGCCAGTCTTGGGGCTTGAATTCAGGGCCTGAGCACTGTCCTCGGGTTTTCTCAAGTCTAGCCCTCTGCCACTTGAGCCACAGTGCCACATCTAGATTTTCTATCTATGTGATACTGAGCAATCAAACCCAGATCTTCATGGATGCTAGGCAAGCACTCTACCACTATGCCAAACTCTCAACCCTGACATAGTAAGTATAAACTCATCATCATCATCATCATCATCATATCAAATATTCTTTCTCCTACAAAGAATGAACACTTAACTGTGTCTAATGCTCTTTTTTTTAATTTCACTAATTCTTCTGTGTTTTTCCCTCTTGCATTTTTTACACTTGACAGCAAAGCTAATCATCAGGAAAAAATTGATTAGGATACAGAAACCTAATAATATCCTAGTGGATTGACGTCAAAAATATGTGCAAGATGCCCTGTGTGTTTCACCTAGTGGTAGAGTACTTGGCTAACAAGCAAAAAGTCTCAGGTTTTGATTCCTCATTACCACATACATAGAAAACGCTGCAAGTGGTTCTGTGGCTCGGTGGGACATCTAAAGCCTAAAGAAAGCCCAAGAACAATGTTCACACTCTGAGGTCAAGTCCCAAGACTAGCAAAAACAAAAAAAATTCGACAAGTGGCAAAATGCAGGCAGAGAAGGCACTGTGAAGCAAATGTTTTGTAAAGGATGAGGGCAATATTGACCCTTAGGTTTGGATCTTACCTAAGAAAGGCTCCTTGAGCCTGAGACCAGACTGGTAGTTGGGCCTAGTGGAAGACATTGGGATTGGACAAATAAGGTGTGCTGTTTACTACATCCACATGTATATTGTGAGATTGGAGGAGAGATTCAGCCTCCAGTATGTCTTTGGTGAGGTCTTTTGTGAGCAAGGATCTTTGGTCATTGGGCCCTGAAAGGTGACCCTGCCTCCCTCACAATGGAACAGAATATGGAACCCTGGTAACCAAGCCACTGTAACTAACAACCAGCTCAAGCCAGCTCACTTGGCCTCTGGCTCAGGAGGAAGAAAGGTGTTGCTGTGCTGTTGCCAAAGATCAGGAAACTCGAGTCTCAGGCATGGAAGTTGTGGATGTCTTACTCGAAGATGTACATGCTAGATCATTGCCAAACCACAAATCCAGTATAACAGAACTTTCTCTAAGAAGAAGGCCAGGAAAATCCAGGGCAACCAGATGAGGTAAATTTCTAAGAAGAAATGTATTTGACCCCATCATCCTCCCCACACACTACAACTTTCTTTTTTTCCATTTTTTTATTGTAATTAGTAAAAGGGTTAGATGATATTTGCCAGATAGAAGGTGCATTAATTCACATACATTGATACCCATTCACATGTCTTGGTACTCATTTCCCTCCAAACCCACAACCCTCACCCGTCTTGGTTTTCCCCCCTTCCCTATCAAATTTCAAATATCCAAATACAAATAAATTCAATATGTAAGATAAAGTGAGATACTCTACCAATATGGGATAACCAAGGGACAGCAAACGAGATGAGAGACAACATAGTACATTAAGGAACAATCATTCATTATATGGCTTTTGTGTCAATATCCTGGAGGTCCTTTCAATTAGCTTCACATTATATGGCCTTATATATGGCCTTTTGCTCTATTGACAATCTCTGCTAGTAGAGCCCAAGGTTTCTACTGATTATGACGAATGAGGGAAACCACTGAGCCTAAGTTCCTTTGAGTCTGGCTTACTTCACTTAATATGATTTGGTCTAAGTCTTTCCATTTCCTAACCAATGGGGCGATGTCATTCTTTCTGACAGCAGCATAGAATTCCATTGTGTACAAATACCACAACTTGTTGATCCACTCATCAACTGAGGGACATCTGGGTTGGTTCCATAACTTTGCTATGGTGAATAGTGCTGCAATGAACATTGTTGTGCTAGTGGGTTTAGTATGCCCTTGTTTCTGGATTGTTGGGTAAATGCCAAGTAGTGGAATTGCTGGGTCATAGGGGAGTTCTATGTTTAGCCTTCTGAGGCACTGCCACACTGCTTTCCATAGTGGTTGAACGAGTTTGCACTCCCACCAACTGTGTAGTAGTGTTCCCTCCTGGCCACATCCTCTCCAGCATCTGTTGTCATTCGTTTTCCTGATCCTGGCCATTCTAACTGGAGTGAGGTGGAATCTTAGAGTTGTTTTGGTTTGCATTTCTTTTATGACCAGATGTTGAGCATTTCTTCATGTGTCTATAGGCCATTTTTTTTCTTCTTCAGAGAAGACTCTCTTTAAGTCTTTGGCCCATTTTTAATGGGATGGGTGTTACTTTGGAGGTTAGTTTTGGAGTGATTCAATTTTTTGAGTTGTTGATATATTTTAGATATGAGGCCTTTGTCCGTTGTTTGGGTGGTGAAGATCTTCTCCCACTCTGTAGGCTTCCTGATTAGTTTACTAGCTATATCCATTGCCATACAAAAGCTCTGCAGTTTAATGAAGTCCCACTTATCCAGCCTTTCTCTGATTTGTTGTGATTCTTGGTCCTTATTAATAAAGTTTCGACCTGTGCCAAGGAGGCCTGGTGATTCTCCTATTCCTTCCTGTAAACTTTTCAGTGTCAGCTTTTACCTCCAGGTCTTTGATCCATTTGGAGTTAATTCTCGTGCAAGGTGACAAAGAAGGATCCAACTTTAGTTATGTGCAGGTGTTTAACCAGTTCTGCCAGCACAACTTGTTGAAGGGGCTATTTTTCTTCCATTCTATTTTTTTGGCTCCCTGGTCAAAGATTAGGTGGCCATAGGTCTGTGGTTTAATATCTGGGTCCGCAGTTCTACTCCATTGGACTTCAGGCCTGTTCTTGTGCCAGTACCAAGCTGTTTTGAGAATTATAGCTCTGTAATAGAGCCTTAAGTTTGGAATTGAAATTCCTCCAGCGCTGTTCTTTCTGCTAAGAAGTGTTTTTGCTATACGGGGTCTTTTATTATTCCATATGAAATTTTGAATTGCCTCTTCTATGTCTTTAAAGAATGACATTGGGATGTTGATGGGTATTACATTGAATTTGTAGATGGCCCTTGGCAAGATTGTCATTTTCACAATGTTGATTAATCCAATCCAGGAGCATGGGAGGTTTTTCCATTTCCTTAGTTCTGCTTTAATTTCCTTTTTTAGGGTTTTAAAGTTTTCATCTAAACGGTCCTTGACATTCTTAGTTAAGCTAATTGCTAGGTACTTTATTTTCTTTGAGGCTATTGTGAAAGGAGTTTCTTCCCTGATTATTGCCTCGTTCCTCTCAGTGTTGGCGTAAAGGAAGGCAGTTGATTTGTGAGGGTTGATTTTATGGCCTGCTACCCTTCCAAAGCTTTGCATCAGCTCAAGGAACTTGGGAGTAGAGTCTATAGGATTCTTTAAATACAGAATCATGTCATCTGCAAAGAGGGATAGTTTTATTTCCTCTTTCCCTACTTGGATCCCCTTTATGCTTGCTTCTTGCCTTATTGCACTGCCTAGGAATTCTAGTACTATGTTAAAAAGGAGTGGAGAGAGTGGGCATCCTTGTCTCATTCCTGATTTTAGAGGGAATGGCTTTAGATTTTCACCATTAAGTATGATACTAGCAGTGGGTTTCTCATACACAGCCTTTATTACATTGAGAAATGTTCCATGGAGTCCTAGTTTCTCCACATCTTTTTACATAAAGGGGTTTTGGATCTTTTCAAATGCCTTTTCCGCATCTATTGAGACAATCATGTGATTTTATCCCTGCTCCTGTTGATGTGTTGAATTATATTAATTGATTTGTGTATGTTGAACCAGCTTTGCCTCCCTGTGATGAATCCAGTTTGATCATAGTGTATAATTTTTTTGCTGAGTTGTTGTAGAAGGTTGGCCAGTATTTTGTTGAGAAGTTTTGCATCGATGTTCATCAAAGAAATGGGTCTATAGATCTCTTTCTTTGATGAATCTCTGTCTGGTTTGGGGATGAGGGATATGCTGGCTTCACAGAATGAGTTTGGTTAAGAACCTTCATTTTCAATTTCGTTGAAGAGCTTGAGGAGTATTGGTGTGAGCTCTGCTTTGAAGACCTTATAGAATTCAGCTGTGAATCCATCTGGCCCTGGGCTCTTTTTAAGTGGAAGTTGTCTAATTTCCATTTCTATTTCAGAGCTTGAAATAGGCCTGTTGAGTTGGGTTAGCTCTTCTTGGTTCAGTGTGGGTATGTTAATATTGTCTAGGAATTCATCCATTTCTTCTAGATTCTCAAATTTGTTGGCGTAAAGGTTTGAGAAGTATTCCCTCATGATATTCTGGATCTTGGTAATTTCTGTCGTGATATTACCATTTTCATCTGCGATTTTGTTTATTTCGATATGCTCTCTTCTTTTTTGGTAAGATTTGCTAAGGGCTTGTCAATTTTGTTAATTCTTTCAAAGAATCCACTCCTTGTTTTGTTGATTCTTTCTATAGTTTTTTTTATCCCAAATCATTTAATTCTGGTTTGATTTTAATAATTTTCTTTCTGCTAATGGGTTTAGGGTTAGTTTGTTGCTCTTTTTCCAGGAGGTTAAGGTGAGACATTAACTTGTTGGTTTGCCATTTTTCCAACTTGCTGTTGTAGGCACTCAGCGCTATAAATTTTCCTCTGAGTACTGCCTTTGTTGTGTCCCTAAGGAGTTGATATTTGTGTGCTCCTTATTGTTAAATTTCATAAACAGTTGGATATCTGTTCTGATCTCTTCGATTACCCATTGTTTTTGATTCAACAATGTGTTGTTCAGTCTCCATGAGTTACAGGGTTTTCTTTGGTGGAGATGTGTGTTCAGCTCCAATTTGATGCCTTTATGGTCTGAGAGTGTGCATGGAATAATTTCAGTGTTTCTGAATCTGTCCAGGTTTGTTTTATGGCCTAAGATTTGGTCTATTTTGGAAAATGTTCCATGTGCTGCTGAGAAAAACGTATATTTTGGTGTTACTGGGTGGAATATTCTGCAGATGTCTGTTAGATCTAGTTGGTCTGTATAGTTGTTCAGTTGTAAGGTTTCTCTTTTGAGTTTTTGAATTGTTGATCTGTCCATAGGTGAAAGTGGTGTGTTAAACTCACCATCAATCACTGTATTTCGATCTATGTATGGTTTCAGTGTAAGTAAAGTTTGCTTGATAAAGTTTGGAGCTCCGGGATTGGGTGTGTAAATATTTCGGATCGTTATGTCTTCCTGGAGGAAAGATCCCTTTAGTAGTATGTAGTAACCTTCTTTGTCTTTTCTTACTAATTTTAGTTTGAAGTCTATTGTATCTGATATGAGGATGGCAACTCAAGCCTGTTTATGGGGGCAGTTAGCTTGATAGAGTTTATTCCAACCTCTCACTTTCAAAAGATGATTGTTTTGGGGTAAGATGTGTCTCTTGAAGACAGCAGAACGAAGGCTCTTGCTTTTTGATCCAACTGGACAGCCTATGCCGTTTAATTGGAGAGTTAAGTCCATTGATATTGAGAGTTAGGATTGACAGATATTTATTAGTTCCTACCATTTTTAAAAGCTTTTAGTAGGGCCTGTGTCTTGACAGTTCTTCTGGTCCTTAGATGGTATGCTGATTAGGTGCCATTCCTTTCCCTATAATGCATTTATTTTGGATTTGTATGTATAGAGCATCATTGAGAATTCTCTGTAGTGCTCGGTTTGTTTCGACATATTGTTGCAGCTTTTCCTTGGAATGGAATGTTTTATTGTTCCCTCAGTTTGAATGAGAGCTTAGCTGGCTACAGTATTCTTGGTTGGTAGTTGTTTGATTTAAGGGCATGACATATATGCTTCCAGTCACTTCGTGCTTCATGGTCTCTGCTGAGAAATCTGGGGTTATTCTGATTGGTTTCCCTTTATAAGTTACTGATCCCTTTTCCCTGGCTGCCTTTAGGATCTTTCCTTTCGTTTCTATTGATCCAGTTCGGATCACAATGTGGCGGTGGGATGTTCTTTTCTGGTCAGGTCTGTTTGGGGTTCTAAAAGTTTCTCGTATGTGGATGGGCCTGCCCTTCTGGATATCTGGGAAATTCTCTGAGATGATTCCCTGAAGTATATTTCCAATACCATTGACCTCTTTCTCCACGCCCTCCTCAATACCAACTAGCCTTAAATTAGGCTTCCTAATTGTATCTTGGACCTCCTGAAGCGCTCTCTCATATTTCCTAGATTTGGATTGACTCATTTTCTGTTCTTTTTAATACCTAAATTATCTTCAGCCCAGGAAATTTTCTCCTCTGCATTGTCTAACCTGCTATCAAAGCTATCTACTTTATTTTTCATCTCCCTTGCTTCTAATTGCTCACTTTTTATGCCTTGCGTCTCTTGTTTTAATCATGTATGGATTTCTTTATCTCCTTGATTTCCTTTTGAGTGGTTAGCTCAGTAGCTTTATTTTCTTTGGACATTTGCTGGAGTTTGGTCACGTTTTTATTTGTGGATTCTATGAATTCATCCATCTTTCTTTGAAAAACCTTTATTATGGCCTCCTTTATGTCTTCTTCTTTTTCACTTATCACCTTGTTTTTGCTTTCCTCTTGTTCAGCTATGGCTTCCTCCATTATCTCTTTCTTTATATTTTCACATTTTCCAGTAATGATGTTTATCAATTGCATTTGTGTATCACTTGGAAGACTCTCATCTAGGTTTGCCAGTGACTGTTCCATTGTCTATTTACATTGGGTGGGGGATGTTGTTTCTTGATTTGACATTTTTCTTGAGTTTCTTGTTCTGCCCATTTGAAAATTGGAGCAAGATTACTACTAAATACGATTATAGTTTTTCAGATATAACCAACCTAGACCTCTGTAGCTGGCAGACACTAGATGTTCACAAGTTTTGATTGGTATTATCACTCTTTCTTTTTGTGCACTTACAGACCAGTCTAATACAACCACTGATAAGCGATTTATACCCAAAACAATAAGCCTCTCTATCCAATCTCTATTGTCTTTAAGTGCCCCTGAGCCTAGAAAATAATTAACCACCTACATATACAATATTGCTCAACAGCCATCAAGTGTAGATCCGTGCAGTCTAAGGGTTGAAAGACGAGCAGAGGTCCAGAGATAGAAAAAAAGAATGAGAGAAGTCAGAGGAGGTACAAGAGGATTCACGTAGGAGTATAAGAATATTGTAGTCATGAAGAAAAGGTATAGCATAAGGATAACTGACCTAAGTTGGTAAGTAGGTAGCATATTTGAGTACAAAGTTTGGAAAGTATAAGAATAAAACTTATGTGCTGCTGCACGACTAGCTCTTACCCCAACCAGTGGCCTCAGAGTGGACCATGGGACGGATCTGTTTTTCTTGTCTACGTTGAGGGAAAGGGGTATTTCACAAGATGCAGAAGCGAAGATTTCAGAAGCCAATGCTGTGAGTGAATTAGCTCGTAAAAAGCATTTTTATTTTCTGTTATCTTTCTGCCAGTCTTGGGGCTTGAATTCAGGGCCTGAGCACTGTCCTCGGGTTTTCTCAAGTCTAGCCCTCTGCCACTTGAGCCACAGTGCCACATCTAGATTTTCTATCTATGTGATACTGAGCAATCAAACCCAGATCTTCATGGATGCTAGGCAAGCACTCTACCACTATGCCAAACTCTCAACCCTGACATAGTAAGTATAAACTCATCATCATCATCATCATCATCATATCAAATATTCTTTCTCCTACAAAGAATGAACACTTAACTGTGTCTAATGCTCTTTTTTTAATTTCACTAATTCTTCTGTGTTTTTCCCTCTTGCATTTTTTACACTTGACAGCAAAGCTAATCATCAGGAAAAAATTGATTAGGATACAGAAACCTAATAATATCCTAGTAGATTGAGGTCAAAAATATGTGCAAGATGCCCTGTGTGTTTCACCTAGTGGTAGAGTACTTGGCTAACAAGCAAAAAGTCTCAGGTTTTGATTCCTCATTACCACATACATAGAAAACGCTGCAAGTGGTTCTGTGGCTCGGTGGGACAGCTAAAGCCTAAAGAAAGCCCAAGAACAATGTTCACACTCTGAGGTCAAGTCCCAAGACTAGCAAAAACAAAAAAAATTCGACAAGTGGCAAAATGCAGGCAGAGAAGGCACTGTGAAGCAAATGTTTTGTAAAGGATGAGGGCAATATTGACCCTTAGGTTTGGATCTTACCTAAGAAAGGCTCCTTGAGCCTGAGACCAGACTGGTAGTTGGGCCTAGTGGAAGACATTGGGATTGGACAAATAAGGTGTGCTGTTTACTACATCCACATGTATATTGTGAGATTGGAGGAGAGATTCAGCCTCCAGTATGTCTTTGGTGAGGTCTTTTGTGAGCAAGGATCTTTGGTCATTGGGCCCTGAAAGGTGACCCTGCCTCCCTCACAATGGAACAGAATATGGAACCCTGGTAACCAAGCCACTGTAACTAACAACCAGCTCAAGCCAGCTCACTTGGCCTCTGTCTCAGGAGGAAGAAAGGTGTTGCTGTGCTGTTGCCAAAGATCAGGAAACTCGAGTCTCAGGCATGGAAGTTGTGGATGTCTTACTCGAAGATGTACATGCTAGATCATTGCCAAACCACAAATCCAGTATAACAGAACTTTCTCTAAGAAGAAGGCCAGGAAAATCCAGGGCAACCAGATGAGGTAAATTTCTAAGAAGAAATGTATTTGACCCCATTATCATCCCCACACACTACAACTTTCTTTTTTTCCATTTTTTTATTGTGATTAGTAAAAGGGTTAGATGATATTTGCCAGATAGAAGGTGCATTAATTCACATACATTGATACCCATTCACATGTCTTGGTACTCATTTCCCTCCAAACCCACAACCCTCACCCGTCTTGGTTTTCCCCCCTTCCCTATCAAATTTCAAATATCCAAATACAAATAAATTCAATATGTAAGATAAAGTGAGATACTCTACCAATATGGGATAACCAAGGGACAGCAAACGAGATGAGAGACAACATAGTACATTAAGGACAACAATCATTCATTATATGGCTTTTGTGTCAATATCCTGGAGGTCCTTTCAATTAGCTTCACATTATATGGCCTTATATATGGTCTTTTGCTCTATTGACAATCTCTGCTAGTAGAGCCCAAGGTTTCTACTGATTATGACGAATGAGGGAATCCACTGAGCCTAAGTTCCTTTGAGTCTGGCTTACTTCACTTAATATGATTTGGTCTAAGTCTTTCCATTTCCTAACCAATGGGGCGATGTCATTCTTTCTGACAGCAGCATAGAATTCCATTGTGTACAAATACCACAACTTGTTGATCCACTCATCAACTGAGGGACATCTGGGTTGGTTCCATAACTTTGCTATGGTGAATAGTGCTGCAATGAACATTGTTGTGCTAGTGGGTTTAGTATGCCCTTGTTTCTGGATTGTTGGGTAAATGCCAAGTAGTGGAATTGCTGGGTCATAGGGGAGTTCTATGTTTAGCCTTCTGAGGCACTGCCACACTGCTTTCCACAGTGGTTGAACGAGTTTGCACTCCCACCAACAGTGTAGTAGTGTTCCCTCCTGGCCACATCCTCTCCAGCATCTGTTGTCATTCGTTTTCCTGATCCTGGCCATTCTAACTGGAGTGAGGTGGAATCTTAGAGTTGTTTTGGTTTGCATTTCTTTTATGACCAGATGTTGAGCATTTCTTCATGTGTCTATAGGCCATTTTTTTTCTTCTTCAGAGAAGACTCTCTTTAAGTCTTTGGCCCATTTTTAATGGGATGGGTGTTACTTTGGAGGTTAGTTTTGGAGTGATTCAATTTTTTGAGTTGTTGATATATTTTAGATATGAGGCCTTTGTCCGTTGTTTGGGTGGTGAAGATCTTCTCCCACTCTGTAGGCTTCCTGATTAGTTTACTAGCTATATCCATTGCCATACAAAAGCTCTGCAGTTTAATGAAGTCCCACTTATCCAGCCTTTCTCTGATTTGTTGTGATTCTTGGTCCTTATTAATAAAGTTTCGACCTGTGCCAAGGAGGCCTGGTGAATCTCCTATTCCTTCCTGTAAACTTTTCAGTGTCAGCTTTTACCTCCAGGTCTTTGATCCATTTGGAGTTAATTCTAGTGCAAGGTGACAAAGAAGGATCCAACTTTAGTTATGTGCAGGTGTTTAACCAGTTCTGCCAGCACAACTTGTTGAAGGGGCTATTTTTCTTCCATTCTATTTTTTTGGCTCCCTGGTCAAAGATTAGGTGGCCATAGGTCTGTGGTTTAATATCTGGGTCCGCAGTTCTACTCCATTGGACTTCAGGCCTGTTCTTGTGCCAGTACCAAGCTGTTTTGAGAATTATAGCTCTGTAATAGAGCCTTAAGTTTGGAATTGAAATTCCTCCAGCGCTGTTCTTTCTGCTAAGAAGTGTTTTTGCTATACGGGGTCTTTTATTATTCCATATGAAATTTTGAATTGCCTCTTCTATGTCTTTAAAGAATGACATTGGGATGTTGATGAGTATTACATTGAATTTGTAGATGGCCCTTGGCAAGATTGTCATTTTCACAATGTTGATTAATCCAATCCAGGAGCATGGGAGGTTTTTCCATTTCCTTAGTTCTGCTTTAATTTCCTTTTTTAGGGTTTTAAAGTTTTCATCTAAACGGTCCTTGACATTCTTAGTTAAGCTAATTGCTAGGTACTTTATTTTCTTTGAGGCTATTGTGAAAGGAGTTTCTTCCCTGATTATTGCCTCGTTCCTCTCAGTGTTGGCGTAAAGGAAGGCAGTTGATTTGTGAGGGTTGATTTTATGGCCTGCTACCCTTCCAAAGCTTTGCATCAGCTCAAGGAACTTTGGAGTAGAGTCTATAGGATTCTTTAAATACAGAATCATGTCATCTGCAAAGAGGGATAGTTTTATTTCCTCTTTCCCTACTTGGATCCCCTTTATGCTTGCTTCTTGCCTTATTGCACTGCCTAGGAATTCTAGTACTATGTTAAAAAGGAGTGGAGAGAGTGGGCATCCTTGTCTCGTTCCTGATTTTAGAGGGAATGGCTTTAGATTTTCACCATTAAGTATAATACTAGCAGTGGGTTTCTCATACAGAGCCTTTATTACATTGAGAAATGTTCCATGGAGTCCTAGTTTCTCCACATCTTTTTACATGAAGGGGTTTTGGATCTTTTCAAATGCGTTTTCCGCATCTATTGAGACAATCATGTGATTTTATCCCTGCTCCTGTTGATGTGTTGAATTATATTAATTGATTTGTGTATGTTGAACCAGCTTTGCCTCCCTGTGATGAATCCAGTTTGATCATAGTGTATAATTTTTTTGCTGAGTTGTTGTAGACGGTTGGCCAGTATTTTGTTGAGAAGTTTTGCATCGATGTTCATCAAAGAAATGGGTCTATAGATCTCTTTCTTTGATGAATCTCTGTCTGGTTTGGGGATGAGGGATATGCTGGCTTCACAGAATGAGTTTGGTTAAGAACCTTCATTTTCAATTTCGTTGAAGAGCTTGAGGAGTATTGGTGTGAGCTCTGCTTTGAAGACCTTATAGAATTCAGCTGTGAATCCATCTGGCCCTGGGCTCTTTTTAAGTGGAAGTTGTCTAATTTCCATTTCTATTTCAGAGCTTGAAATAGGCCTGTTGAGTTGGGTTAGCTCTTCTTGGTTCAGTGTGGGTATGTTAATATTGTCTAGGAATTCATCCATTTCTTCTAGATTCTCAAATTTGTTGGCATAAAGGTTTGAGAAGTATTCCCTCATGATATTCTGGAACTTGGTAATTTCTGTCGTGATATTACCATTTTCATCTGCGATTTTGTTTATTTCGATATGCTCTCTTCTTTTTTGGTAAGATTTGCTAAGGGCTTGTCAATTTTGTTAATTCTTTCAAAGAATCCACTCCTTGTTTTGTTGATTCTTTCTATAGTTTTTTTTATCCCAAATCATTTAATTCTGGTTTGATTTTAATAATTTTCTTTCTGCTAATGGGTTTAGGGTTGGTTTGTTGCTCTTTTTCCAGGAGGTTAAGGTGAGACATTAACTTGTTGGTTTGCCATTTTTCCAACTTGCTGTTGTAGGCACTCAGCGCTATAAATTTTCCTCTGAGTACTGCCTTTGTTGTGTCCCTAAGGAGTTGATATTTGTGTGCTCCTTATTGTTAAATTTCATAAACAGTTGGATATCTGTTCTGATCTCTTCGATTACCCATTGTTTTTGATTCAACAATGTGTTGTTCAGTCTCCATGAGTTACAGGGTTTTCTTTGGTGGAGATGTGTGTTCAGCTCCAATTTGATGCCTTTATGGTCTGAGAGTGTGCATGGAATAATTTCAGTGTTTCTGAATCTCTCCAGGTTTGTTTTATGGCCTAAGATTTGGTCTATTTTGGAAAATGTTCCATGTGCTGCTGAGAAAAACGTATATTTTGGTGTTACTGGGTGGAATATTCTGCAGATGTCTGTTAGATCTAGTTGGTCTGTATAGTTGTTCAGTTGTAAGGTTTCTCTTTTGAGTTTTTGAATTGTTGATCTGTCCATAGGTGAGAGTGGTGTGTTAAACTCACCATCAATCACTGTATTTCGATCTATGTATGGTTTCAGTGTAAGTAAAGTTTGCTTGATAAATTTTGGAGCTCCGGGATTGGGTGTGTAAATATTTCGGATCGTTATGTCTTCCTGGAGGAAAGATCCCTTTAGTAGTATGTAGTAACCTTCTTTGTCTTTTCTTACTAATTTTAGTTTGAAGTCTATTGTATCTGATATGAGGATGGCAACTCAAGCCTGTTTATGGGGGCAGTTAGCTTGATAGAGTTTATTCCAACCTCTCACTTTCAAAAGATGATTGTTTTTGGGTAAGATGTGTCTCTTGAAGACAGCAGAACGAAGGCTCTTGCTTTTTGATCCAACTGGACAGCCTATGCCGTTTAATTGGAGAGTTAAGTCCATTGATATTGAGAGTTAGGATTGACAGATATTTATTAGTTCCTACCATTTTTAAAAGCTTTTAGTAGGGCCTGTGTCTTGACAGTTCTTCTGGTCCTTAGATGGTATGCTGATTAGGTGCCATTCCTTTCCCTATAATGCATTTATTTTGGATTTGTATGTATAGAGCATCATTGAGAATTCTCTGTAGTGCTCGGTTTGTTTCGACATATTGTTGCAGCTTTTCCTTGGAATGGAATGTTTTATTGTTCCCTCAGTTTGAATGAGAGCTTAGCTGGCTACAGTATTCTTGGTTGGTAGTTGTTTGATTTAAGGGCATGACATATATGCTTCCAGTCACTTCGTGCTTCATGGTCTCTGCTGAGAAATCTGGGGTTATTCTGATTGGTTTGCCTTTATAAGTTACTGATCCCTTTTCCCTGGCTGCCTTTAGGATCTTTCCTTTCGTTTCTATTGATCCAGTTCGGATCACAATGTGGCGGTGGGATGTTCTTTTCTGGTCAGGTCTGTTTGGGGTTCTAAAAGCTTCTCGTATGTGGATGGGCCTGCCCTTCTGGATATCTGGGAAATTCTCTGAGATGATTCCCTGAAGTATATTTCCAATACCATTGACCTCTTTCTCCACGCCCTCCTCAATACCATCTAGCCTTAAATTAGGCTTCCTAATTGTATCTTGGACCTCCTGAAGCGCTCTCTCATATTTCCTAGATTTGGATTGACTCATTTTCTGTTCTTTTTAATACCTAAATTATCTTCAGCCCCGGAAATTCTCTCCTCTGCATTGTCTAACCTGCTATCAAAGCTATCTACTTTATTTTTCATCTCCCTTGCTTCTAATTGCTCACTTTTTATGCCTTGCGTCTCTTGTTTTAGATCATGTATGGATTTCTTTATCTCCTTGATTTCCTTTTGAGTGGTTAGCTCAGTAGCTTTATTTTCTTTGGACATTTGCTGGAGTTTGGTCACGTTTTTATTTGTGGATTCTATGAATTCATCCATCTTTCTTTGAAAAACCTTTATTATGGCCTCCTTTGTGTCTTCTTCTTTTTCACTTATCACCTTGTTTTTGCTTTCCTCTTGTTCAGCTATGGCTTCCTCCATTATCTCTTTCTTTATATTTTCACATATTCCAGTAATGATGTTTATCAATTGCATTTGTGTATCACTTGGAAGACTCTCATCTAGGTTTGCCAGTGACTGTTCCATTGTCTATTTACATTGGGTGGGGGATGTTGTTTCTTGATTTGACATTTTTCTTGAGTTTCTTGTTCTGCCCATTTGAAAATTGGAGCAAGATTACTACTAAATACGATTATAGTTTTTCAGATATAACCAACCTAGACCTCTGTAGCTGGCAGACACTAGATGTTCACAAGTTTTGATTGGTATTATCACTCTTTCTTTTTGTGCACTTACAGACCAGTCTAATACAACCACTGATAAGCGATTTATACCCCCAAACAATATGCCTCTCAATCCAATCTCTATTGTCTTTAAGTGCCTCTGAGCCTAGAAAATAATTAACCACCTACATATACAATATTGCTCAACAGCCATCAAGTGTAGATCCGTGCAGTCTAAGGGTTGAAAGACGAGCAGAGGTCCAGAGATAGAAAAAAAGAATGAGAGAAGTCAGAGGAGGTACAAGAGGTTTCACGTAGGAGTATAAGAATATTGTAGTCATGAAGAAAAGGTATAGCATAAGGATAACTGACCTAACTTGGTAAGTAGGTAGCATATTTGAGTACAAAGTTTGGAATGTATAAGAAAAAAACTTATGTGCTGCTGCACGACTAGCTCTTACCCCAACCAGTGGCCTCAGAGTGGACCATGGGACGGATCTGTTTTTCTTGTCTACGTTGAGGGAAAGGGGTATTTCACAAGATGCAGAAGCGAAGATTTCAGAAGCAAATGCTGTGAGTGAATTAGCTCGTAAAAAGCATTTTTATTTTCTGTTATCTTTCTGCCAGTCTTGGGGCTTGAATTCAGGGCCTGAGCACTGTCCTCGGGTTTTCTCAAGTCTAGCCCTCTGCCACTTGAGCCACAGTGCCACATCTAGATTTTCTATCTATGTGACACTGAGCAATCAAACCCAGATCTTCATGGATGCTAGGCAAGCACTCCACCACTATGCCAAACTCTCAACCCTGACATAGTAAGTATAAAGTCATCATCATCATCATCATATCCAAATATCCTTTCTCCTACAAAGAATGAACACTTAACTGTGTCTAATGCTCTTTTTTTTACTTTCACTAATTCTTCTGTGTTTTTCCCTCTTGCATTTTTTTACACATGACAGCAAAGCTAATCATCAGGAAAAAATTGATTAGGATACAGAAACCTAATAATATCCTAGTAGATTGAGGTCAAAAATATGTGCAAGATTCCCTGTGTGTTTGACCTAGTGGTAGAGTCCTTGGCTACCACGCAAAAAGCCTCAGGTTTGATTCCTCATTACCACATACATAGAAAACGCTGCAAGTGGTGCTGTGGCTCGGTGGGACAGCTAAAGCCTAAAGAAAGCCCAAGAACAATGTTCACACTCTGAGGTCAAGTCCCAAGACTAGAAAAAACAAAAAAATTTCGACAAGGGGCAAAATGCAGGCAGAGAAGGCACTGTGAAGCAAATGTTTTGTAAAGGATGAGGGCAATATTGACCCTTATGTTTGGATCTTACCTAAGAAAGGCTCCTTGAGCCTGAGACCAGACTGGTAGTTGGGCCTAGTGGAAGACATTGGGATTGGACAAATAAGGTGTGCTGTTTACTACATCCACATGTATATTATGAGATTGGAGGAGAGATTCAGCCTCCAGTATGTCTTTGGTGAGGTCTTCTGTGAGCAAGGATCTTTGGTCATTGGGCCCTGAAAGGTGACCCTGCCTCCCTCACAATGGAACAGAATATGGAACCCTGGTAACCAAGCCACTGTAACTAACAACCAGTTCAAGCCAGCTCACTTGGCCTGTGGCTCAGGAGGAAGAAAGATGTTGCTGTGCTGTTGCCAAAGGTCAGGAAACTCGAGTCTCAGGCATGGAAGTTGTGGATGTCTTACTCGAAGATGTACATGCTAGATCTTTGCCAAGCCACAAATCCAGTATAACAGAACTTTCTCTAAGAAGATGGCCAGGAAAATCCAGGGCAACCAGATGAGGTATATTTCTAAGAAGAAATGTATTTGACCCCATCATCCTCCCGACACACTACAACTTCCTTTTTTTTCCATTTTTTTATTCTATTAGTAAAAGGGTTAGATGATATTTGCCAGATAGAAGGTGCATTAATTCACATACATTGATACCCTTTCACATGTCTTGGTACCCATTTCCCTCCAACCCCACACCCCACACCTGTCTTGGTTTTCCCCCCTTCCCTATCAAATTTCAAATATCCAAATACAAATAAATTCAATTTATCAGATAACAAAGTGAGACACTACACCAATATGGGATAAGCAAGGGACAGCAAAGGAGATGAGAGACAACATAGTACATTAAGGACAACAATCATTCATTATGTGGCTTTTGTTTCAATATCCTGGAGGTCCTTTCAATTAGCTTCACATTATAGGGCCTTATATATGGCCTTTTGCTCTATTGCAAATCTCTGCTAGTAGAGCCCAAAATTTCTACTGATTATGACGAATGAGGGAATCCACTGAGCCTAAGTTCCTTTGAGTCTGGCTTACTTCACTTAATATGATTTGTTCTAAGTCTTTCCATTTCCTAACAAATGGGGCGATGTCATTCTTTCTGACAGCAGCATAGAATTCCATTGTGTACAAATACCACAACTTGTTGATCCACTCATCAACTGAGGGACATCTTTGTTGGTTCCATATCTTTGCTATGGTGAATAGTGCTGTAATGAACATTGTTGTGCTATTGGGTTTAGTATGCGCTTGTTTCTTGATTGTTGGGTAAATGCCAAGTAGTGGAATTGCTGGGTCATAGGGGAGTTCTATGTTTAGCCTTTTGAGGCACTGCCACCCTGCTTTCCATAGTGGTTGAACAAGTTTGCACTCCCACCAACAGTGTAGTAGTTATCCCTCCTGGCCACAACCCCTCGAACATCGGGTGTCAATCGTTTTCCTGATCCTGGCCATTCTAACTGGAGTGAGGTGGAATCTTAGAGTTGTTTTGATTTGCATTTCTTTTATGACCAGATATGTGGAGCATTTCTTCATGTGTCTATAGGCCATTTTTGTTTCTTCTTCAGAGAAGACTCTCTTTAAGGCTTTGGCCCATTTTTAATGGGATGGGTGTTACTTTGGAGGTTAGTTTTGGAGTGATTCAATTTTTTGAGTTATTGATATATTTTAGATATGAGGCCTTTGTCCGTTGTTTGGGTGGTGAAGATCTTCTCCCAATCTGTAGGCTTCCTGATTAGTTTACTAGATATATCCGTTGCCATATAAAAGCTCTGCAGTTTAATGCAGTCCCACTTATCCAGCCTTTCTCTGATTTGTTGTGATTCTTGGTCCTTATTAAGAAAGTTTCGACCTGTGCCAAGGAGGCCTAGTGTATCTCCTATTCCTTCCTGTAAACTTTTCAGTGTGTCAGCTTTTACCTCCAGGTCTTTGATCCATTTGGAGTTAATTCTAGTGCAAGGTGACAAAGAAGGACCCAACTTTAGTTTTCTGCATGTGCTTAACCAGTTCTGCCAGCACAACTTGTTGAAGAGGCTATCTTTCTTCCATTCTATTTTTTTGGCTCCCTTGTCAAAGATTAGGTGGCCATAGGTCTGTGGTTTAAAATCTGGGTCCGCAGTTCTACTCCATTGGACTTCAGGCCTGTTCTTGTGCCAGTACCAGCTGTTTTGAGAATTATAGCTCGGTAATAGAGTCTAAAGTTTGGAATTGAAATTCCTCCAGTGCTGTTCTTTCTGCTAAGAAGTGTTTTTGCTACACGGGGTCTTTTATTATTCCATATGAAATTTTGAATTGCCTCTTCTATGTCTTTAAAGAATGACATTGGGATGTTGATGGGTATTGCATTGAATTTGTAGATAGCCCTTGCCAAGATTGTCATTTTCACAATGTTGATTCTTCCAATCCAGGTGCATGAGAGGTTTTTCCATTTCCTTAGTTCTGCTTTAATTTCCTTTTTTAGGGTTTTAAAGTTTTCATCTAAACGGTCCTTTACATTCTTAGTTAAGCTAATTCCTAGGTACTTTATTTTCTTTGAGGCTATTGTGAAAGGAGTTTCTTCCCTGATTATTGCCTCGTTCCTCTCACTGTTGGCGTAAAGGAAAGCAATTGATTTGTGAGGGTTGATTTTATGGCCTGCTGCCCTTCCAAAGCTTTGAATCAGCTCAAGGAGCTTGGGAGTAGAGTCTATAGGATTCTTTAAATACAGAATCATGTCATCTGCAAAGAGGGATAGTTTTATTTCCTCTTTCCCTACTTGGATCCCCTTTATGCTTGCTTCTTGCCTTATTGCACTGCCTAGGAATTCTAGTACTATGTTAAAAAGGAGTGGAGAGATTGGGCATCCTGAATGCTACCCCTTTCCACTTTTATGCAAAGCTTAGGCCTGTGGCATTTCAAGCACAATTCAACGCTCTGTTTGTTGCTGGTTAATTAGAGGTAAAAATCTTATGGAATTTATTGCATGGCTGATTTTGGACTGGAATCCTCAGGTCTCAGCTTATCTTGAGTAGCTAGGATTACAGTACTTTTACAACCTTTATGCTCATACACATCGCTTCTGATCAAAACACTCATTGTTCAATTTAACTAACAAGATGTGAGGAAAGATGATTGACTGTAATTTACTAGATAGGCTTCTAGTGAGTATATATTTCCACTTCTACTCTCAAGCCAGGGAAATGTTTCTGGTACATGTTTCAACTATCTCCGAAAGAGGAAATAATGTGTGAGTACGTTTGCTAGTAATTCAGATAGGAGATGGAGTTTGGTGTTTGGAACCTGTTGGGCAGAGCGTATCAGCTGGGCTGTGATAACAGAGATGATGTTTCAGACAGGAATATTTTCATAACAGACAGACTTAATCCAGATCCTTGGATTTCAGGCCTTGAGTAGATAGAATTACAAGTGTGAGCTGCCACCACCACCTGGTTCATTTTGGAAACCTTAATTGCTTCTCATTTGTTCCTTTCTTTTTTGGAAGATTGATCTAAGCTGGCTGATTGTGCATCACAATGAAGTGATTGGCCTCAGGAATTGCAAATATTTGTTTCATCAGCACGCAATGAATGAAAGTTGATCTAAACCCAATAGTATTTTCCTTCTGATAAATAGGGAAATTACTTATATCATTTTTCCTTGCCTTTGCTTTGCCAAAGCAAGCAACATGTTTCTTAAAAACTATTCTTCATGAGAATATTATAATTAGAAGCTATCTTCTGCACACTTCAGAATAGTCCTTGCATTTATAAACTTATATTACAATATTAGGTAGAAGAATGGTGACTGTTAGTTTCATAACTCTTTCATATGTTTTACTCTTTAAGGCTCATTAACTCAAGAAGGGATTAAATACATTTAGATAATAGTAGATCATAGCTGCTGCTGATTTGATGTGTGTGCAGATGATACACAGATTTATTAGGATTACTCAAATTTTTGTTCAAATTTTCAGTAGTAGACTGCTATGGTAAAGGGAAGGTGATAGTAATGATGCTGAAATTCTATGAATCAGCTATGAAGCAGAATTTCAGGGGAGAGTATTTGCTAGGGACTTAATTTCTAAGACGCATACCAAGAATATTGAACTATAACAGCAAATGATGGAGGACTCAGCGTCACATTTTGTTTGTTTTATGCAAGTCTTGGGACTTGAACCCAGGGCCTGGGAACTGTCCTTAAATGTTTTTGTTGCTTCAGGCTAGTGTTCTACCTCTTGATCCACAGCTCCACTTCCAGATTTTTGGTAATGAACTGTAAATCAGAATATCATGCAATTTGTTTGGGCTGGATTCCAACCTGATTCTGTGTAGATAGGATTCCAAGTGTGAGTGCACAGAGCCTGGCTAGTATCATTCATCATTCAAGTCATGGGACTCCAATTCTGCACCTGGGTCTTGTCACTGAGCTTTTCAGCTCAAGACTACTGCCCTATCCCTTAAGCCATAGGTCCACTTCTTGGTTTTTGGTGGTTAATTGGAGATAAGAGTCACATGGACTTCAGTGCCCAGGCTGACTTTGAACTGCTATCCTTGGATCCCAGCCTCTTGAGTAGCTACATTTACAAGTGTGAGCCACCATACCCAACTAAATTATTTTTTAAGTTAATTTTTTTGTTAAGTCAATATATAGTTGGCATACGGTTACATAGGTAATGAACACATTTCTTAAGAAAATTGTTATCCCCTCCCTCATTTTTCTCTGTTTTCCTATCCTCAGCCCCCTCTCCACCCAGATTGTTCAGTTCATTTCCGTTTAGTGTCTTCCAAGTATCACTGTTCAATTGGTTCACCCTTTTTCCTTTGTTTTTTTTTTTACCATTTTATTATACCCTCTCCATTCCCCAAATCACATAAACCTATGTACAAGACACAGGGTACCCGAATTCAACACAGTGACTACAGAGAATAAAACTAAAGGGAAAAAGAAGAAATGAGGTAAAAAGCAAAGAAAATGAAAGAACATCATACAGTACCTTAGAAGCAACAACACTGAAAAAACAAAACATAAAACCTTGGGCTGAAAATGTAGCTTGCCTAGCATGTATGAAACCCTGGATTCCATTCCTCAGCACCACATAAACAAAAAACTGGAAGTGCCACTGTGACTCAGCTGTTAGATTTCTAAAGTTCACACAGAGTGTCTCCAAGTGACAAAAATCTGTCACATTTAAGTCAGGCTTCAAAACTTTGCTAGGAACCAGTTACGTGATTTGGAAGAAAGTCCAATTTTCAAAAAATCACTAGCCAGGCGCTGGAGCGTCATAATTGTCATTCTACTAGCCAGGGAGAAGGTGATTCAAAGCCTTTGCAAGCAAAAAAACGAAAACAAAAAAAACCTGTAAGATTCTACTCTCCACTTATCCACCCAAAAACTAAGTGGAGTTGTGGCTAAAACTGGTACAGCATTAGCCTTGAGGAAAAAGAACTAAGAGACCTTGCCCAGGTCCAAAGTTCAAGCTCCCCACCAAGAAAGAAAAAAAAGGAGTCCAGATACCTTAGTTTCAAAAGTGTATCTGGATATCTTAGTAGATTTTTCTGATCTTTCCTCATTCATCTCATGGAACCACATAATCTTGATCCTGATCTGACTAAGAGCCTGCATTGTGCTTTATAAATTCATTCCACATATTCCAGTAGAATCTTGACAGCTAACAGCCACTTACCAATGCTTTATTCTACGTTTAGGCCAGTATGTCTTCATACCATCTACACAGTCAGCTATATCATCTTTCCAGAAGTATCATTGAGTGTAGAACACTCAGAACTAAAATAATTGCATAAAGATGTAATAAAACCCCTTGATTCATTAAGAAAATTTCTGTACCACTTAGAGCAAGTACATTAGTGGTATTTACCTCTAGCCTCTTTTTAAAAAAAATTTATTAACTTTGAATTTTACATCATATTTCAAATGTCATGTTTAACCAACAAGTATTCAAGAAGGGAATCGCTATACAATCACTGGCACATAGATTTTAGAATATAGTAAAAATTAAGCTGAGTCATTGTATGTCATAGATACAGATTAATCTATAATAAAACACATGTCTATAGAGTGTATAGTCTCTCCTAGATTTTTATGTCTATGTAGTTATGTTTATATCTCCAAAATTATGTCCAGAACTTTGGGTATCAACTATTCAATCATCGCTCTACTATTGTTTGAAACTAATATCCATATATTAAGGATACCATGTACCTTTTGTTCCTTGGTCTTGACTTATCTCACTCAACAGGATTCACTCTAATTTCATCCACTACCCCAAAAATGCCATTATTATTTTTTTCTGTGCAGATCTTCTTTTTATGTATTTATTTTTATTGTAATTTATAGAAGGGTTACATTATATTCACCAGATAGAAGGTGCATTACTTCTCAAACTTTGATACCCCATTTCCCTTCCCCTACCCCCACTCATGTTCATTTCCCCCCTTCCCTATCCAATTTCAAATAACCAATTAGGCACATATGAAATATATCAGAAAACAAGGTGAAATATTGTAACAATATGATATAACCAAGGGTTAGCAAAAGAGATAAGAGATCACATAGTTCATTAAGGACAACAATCACTCGTTATATTAGTTTTGTTTCTTTATCTTGGAGGTCCTTACATTTAGTGTCATACTATTTGTCACGATGTCTCTAGATTTTGTTCTATTGTAAATCCCTGGTAGCAGAGCCCAAGATTTCTACTGAATTTGACAAATGAGGGAGACTCTTGGGCCTATGTTCCTTTGAGTTTGGCTTACTTCACTTAATATGATTTTTTTCCTTTTCTTCCACTTCCCTGAGAATGCCATTATTTTATCTTGTCGGTTGGCTATGTATCATTCCATTGTGTGTGTGTGTGTGTGTGTGTGTGTGTGTGTGTGTGTGTGTGTGTGTGCGTGTATCACATTTCTTGTAGTAGGGCATCTGGTTGTTTCCATCATCCAGCCTCATTTTCTACAGATATTTTTATAGTCTCTTTTTTATTTTCAGGGTAATGTATAGATGGGTTACGATTACATTTACAGGTAGTGGACTGCATTACTTCTCACACATTTATTCCACTCCACATGTTTTTGTCCCCAGTTCCCTCTCCCCTCCCCTTCCCAATCATCTTGTTTCCCCCCCTTCCCTTTCCTATTTGACATAAACAAATAAACATATATACAATATGCCAGGGAAAAAAATCAGATACAGTAACAATCTGACATTAACCAAAGGGCAAAATAAGAGATGAGAAATAACATAGTAGTTTAAGGACAAAAATCACACAAGATTAAGAGCAACGATGACACAAGATATAGCTCTTGTTCCCATATCCTACAGATCCTTTCATTTAGTCTCATCCTATATGACCTTATATACCTAGGTTTTTGAGTTATTGTAATCCTCTGCTAGGAGAGTCCTAGATGTGAACTAATTATTACAAATGAGGGAAACCATTGAGCTTATGTTTCTTTGGGTCTGGCTTGCTTCACTTAATATGAATTTTTCCAAGTCTTTCCATTTCCTTACAAATGGGGCTATGTCTTTCCTTCTGATGGCAGCATAGCATTCCATTGTGTATAAGTACCACATCTTCTTGATTCAGTCATCTACTGAGTAGCATCTGGGTTGGTTTCATAGCTTTGCTATGGTAAATAGTGCTGCAATGAGCATCATTGTGCTAGTGGCTTTAGTATGTCCATTTTTCTGGACAATTGGGAATGGAAGCCATCATGCTGGCTCACAACTTAATTTCAGCTACTTAGGAGGCTCAGGGCTTAGGATCACAGGTCAAAGTCAATCAGGGCCCTGCAGTGTGTGAGATCAAACTCTGTGAACATACAATGACTGTAAGAGGAATCTCACTGCCTGGGAATGTAGCCTAATGGTAAAGTGCTCACCTAGAATGCATGAAGACCTAGGTTCTATTCACCGGTACCGCATACTCAGAAAAAAGCTAGAAGTGGCGCTGTGTCTCAAGAGGCAGAGCACTCACTTTGGGCAAATGAGTCCAATGAAAATGTCTAGGCCCTGAGTCCAAGCCGTAGGACTGGCAAAAAGAAAAAAAAAGAGCAATCTTACTTAAGTAACAAGGAATGTACCCTATATTTATACAGACTGAAAAATTCATTAAGAAGTTAGAAAATATGTATAAGGTGCATAATTTCTTTTGTGTGTTGGCACTGGGTCTTCAACTGAGTGCTTCAGCTCTATCCCTGACCTTTTCTGCTCAAGGCTGGCACTCAACCAATGCAGCCCCAAATCAACTATCTTCAATTGAGATATAAGCGATGAATATTTCAGGGTGCTTCATGAAAAACATTTTTATAAATTGAAACTTTCAACACAGTCTTATTTTAGTATGAATGTTGAGATGGGAAGAGACAGAAAAGTGAAATGTTTCCTGATCCCCATAGAGAAGAGACTCAGCAGAACCACTGTGGTCTGCAGGCTTCTTTGTGAGTTTTGTTTGCTTGTTTGATTTTGTCAATTGTGGGGCTTGAACTCTGGGCCTGGGCACTGTCCCTGAGCTCTTCAGCTCAAGGTTAGTGCTTTAATCTGTGAGCCACAGTGCCACTTCTGGTTTTTCTGGCAGTTAACTGGGTACTTTGGCTGGCTTTAAACTTTGATTCTCAGATCTTAGCCTCCTGAGTAGCTAAGATTATAGGTGTGAGGTACCATCACCAGGCTGCTGCTCTGTTACTATGCAGGTTCTGGATCAAGAACTTCAAGTTCTTACTTCAATTTTTTCTTCTCTTGCCTGATACTCTGCCATTTGAATGAAGCCCCAGTTCCTGGTCTTTGTTGTTTAATGAGAGATATTCTGATTTTCTAATATTCAGAGCAATGATTATAAAACCCAGCATTTTACTTACTTGAATAAATTAAGACACAGGACCTAGTGAGATGGAAAACAAAATTTTTTTTCAAGTTGCTATCCTGTTCTAATGCATAAGTCTGGCTATTTTGCTTACACACAAATATGTATTTTACCAATTTCTACCTATTTTTGCTTAGCTTAAAACCACCACTGCCATTTCATAGATTTTGTTGTTGTTGTTTGCGGTGCTTGAACTCTGTGCCTGGGCTGTTCCTCAGATCTTCAGTTCAATGCCAGTGCTCTACTACTTTTGATTTGGCCAGTCCTGGGCTTGAACTCAGGGACTGAGCACTGTCCTTATATTTTCTCAAGGCTAGGGCTCTACCACTTCAGCCTCAGCACCACTTCCAGCATTTTTCTGTGTATGTGATATTGAGGAATTGAACCCAGGTCTTCTTGCATGCTAGGCAAGCACTCTACCACTAGGCCAAACTCCCAGCCCAAAATTATTCATCATTACTATTAGCTATCTTCTTTTTTTATTATTGATTCGTCATGTTGCTTGGACTTTGGGCCTGGACTGTCCCGGACCTCTTCAGCTCAAGGCTAGTGCTCTTCCTCTACAGCTCCATTTTTGGTTTCTGATAGTTAATTGGTGATGTAAGTCTCACAAACATATGTGTCCAGGCTGGCTTTGGGCTTTGAACCAAGTAGGTAGAATTACACGCTTCAGCCAGCAGTGCCTGACTTTTTGATGTCTCTGTCTCTGTCTCTCTGTCTCTGTCTGTCTCTGTCTGTCGGCCTGCCTCTCTCTCTCTTTCTGTCTCTCTGTCTCTCTGTCTCTCTCTCTCTGTCTCTCTGTCTCTCTCTCTCTCTCTCTCTCTCTCTCTCTCTCTCTCTCTCTCTCTGTCTCTCTCTCTTTTTTGGTTGTAAGACTTTAATTGTGCACCTGGGCAGTGTCCCTGGGCTCTTCACCTCAAGGCTACAACCTTAAGCACCTGAGCCACAGTGTCACTTCTGGTTTTCTTTTGCTTAAGTGGAAGTAACAGTTTCATGGACTTTAGTGTCTGCCCTGGCTTTGAACTGTGATCCTCAGAACCCAACCTTATGAGATCATTTCCAGCTTTTTTTTGGTGTAAGTGGTACAGAGTAATTGAACACAGGGCTTTGTGCATACTAGGCAAGCAAACTACCACTAGTGTGCACTCCAGCCTTAGATATGGGCTTTCTTTTTCTTTTTCTTTTTTTCACTCATGGGGCTTGAACTCTGGGCCTGGATGTTTACCTTAAGCTCTTCAGCTCAAGGCAAGAGCTCTACCACTTGAGGCACATTGTCATTTTGAATTTTCTGGATTATTTGGAAATAAGATTCTCACAGATTTTTATGCCTGGGCCGTCTTTGAGCCTCGATCCTCCAGGGTAGCTAGGATTACCAGGGTGAGCCACCAGTCACGGGCATTAAATTATTATTTTTTGCATGTCCTATGGCTTCAACTCATGGCCAGAGCACTGTCCTAGGGCTTGCTCAAGGATAGCACTTTACTTCAGCCAGCCAACTCCCGCTCCAAATAGGCCACTCTTGAAGCTAGAATTACAGAGATCTGCCATAATACTGGCATGTCGTTATTTAAGTATATAATTTTTCTCCTGTTTTGGATGGCTTTTCCTTAGTGTACATATTTCCTACATATTTTATGGAAAACTTCCTTCCCACTGGGGCCATAAGTTAAGCCTAGTGGAAGCGTTGTTGCCGAGCATGAATGAAGACCCAAGTTCAATTCCTCAGCACAACATAGATAAAAAAAGATAAAAGTGGTGCTGTGGCACATGTGATAGAACTTGCGCCTTAAGAATAAACAAAAAGAAAAACAAGGATCGTGCTCAGGTCCTGAGTCTAAGCCCAGTACTGGCAAAAAAAATTCTGCCCAAAGTAGACATTTAAACTTATTGTACTTTTCAAAAAATTTGTTGTTCAAGGTGATATACAAAGAGGTTGCTGTTACATATGTAATGAGTACATTTCTTGTAAACACTGTTACCTCCTCCCCCCTTTTCTCTTTCCCTTCCCCCCAAGTCATAAATTTCATTTACAACAAATATATATGTATTTTCATTCCTGAAAAAAATAGTTTAAAATGTGTTCAAATAAATGATGTAGGTTGATATATTTATCAAAATGGATTACTTGAACTCTAAAATAAACATTCTAGGTAATTTTTCTCATAAAATTGTAGTAATGCTATAAAACAAATAAAAAAGGAATTTTAGTTACTAATTTCTTATGTTTTACCTTTAACATTATTACACTAAGCATACTGTTTATGGTATTAATACAGACAACATGAAATATGATTATGTAAAAAAATTAAATGATTAAAAATAGTAAGGTTGGGGGCCAGTAGTTTGTCTTGGTGGCACACATTCTGGACTGGCAAAAAAGAAGTAGGGTTAGATAAAACAGATTTATTTCCAAATGTGTGGAAAATGGTATGATTTCTTGTTTGGCTAGTCCTGCGGCTTGAACTGAGGGACCAGGAACTGTCCTTGGCCACATTTGTTCAAGGGTGGCACTCTTACACCTGGGCAACAGTGCCCCATCTGCTTTTTCTGTGTATGCAGTGTCGAGGAATTGAATCAAGGTCTTCTTGTATACTAGGCGAGCACTCTACAACTAGGCCACATTCAAAGCCAAAGTAGATTTTTGATGCTATTGTGGAGTTTTAATTTTCTTAAATATTTGTACAAAGCACAATGGATATATAAACAGACTTGAACTCACAGAACAGAGTCCCACATAATATTACAGTTACTCTGGCACTTCTCCCGATTGACAAAACACATTTCCAGGCATCTGCTCTGTCCTTAAGCTTTGGTAGCTAACTTGTCTTTCCATAGAGGCCTGGCCTGGATTCCTGGTGATTCCATGCATTTTATAGTTCCCTGTATATCCAGTAAGGTTGTCTTCTATGGGACCAGACCTGTGTGGTTTTTGGCCCACCCAGGACCTATGTGTCTGAGGTCTCACATTATAAGTGGAAAATAAAACACAGTATAATAAGGACTGAAGAACTGCACACCATAATATTAACAATGAGAGTTTAATAGTTAGCAAAGTAAATACAATGAATACTTGACAAGAATCATGAGAGCAAGATAAAGAGATGTCTTTTTAGGGAGGGGACAGGGAAGCTCTAAACCCAGACTGGCCTCCAAGTTGCCTTCAGACAGTAATTCTCCTTCAGAGTCCCCAAAAGGGTCTCCTTCCTCATGAGAAACAGAATGTCCTTCCTGAGTTAAGAGGGGGATGGATTCTGGTTTGTCGAATGGAGATTGAGTCTCTTTTAGTGAGATGGATGGGTCTGGATATTCTGTGAGGATGGATTCATTTTCCTCCAATGAATCCAGTATTGAGAGTACACTTGCTGCTTCCCATGGGGACATTTTCCATGAGCCCAGCGTGTGCCCCTTCAGCTTGCACAGTAAGTCGAGTGTTACTCTGACTCAGATGGACTGACTCTGGGTGGAGTGTGAAAGGAAACGGAAGGAAATCTGGCTGCTCTTTTTCTTCCTCCATAGTATCTGCAGGTTCAACTGTGTCACACATGGGGTTCAGAGCAAAAGGTATATCCACAGGACTCTAAACCTGTTTGGTAATTTCTACAGAAGGCCCATGCTTTCTGGAGGGCAGTGATGATTCTCAGTCTCCATCAGTCACCAGCTCCATTGGTGGGTTTTTCATCCGGAGTTCAGGATAAGCTCTTCCACGATGACCCAAACCTAAGAATGGAAATAGGTACAGAGTGGACAGAGTGGACTCTGCAAGTTGAAGTGTCACTCAACTTCCATGAGGATCTAATGGAGGAACCTGTAGAACTGGAGTTTGGACTGAACACTGAGGAGGTGTAGGGTCTTTCTAATGAGTGCTTACTCCCGAGTCCTTTCAGAGGACAGACATTACCTGGCTGACACCACCCATAAAGGGCATTTTTCCAAGCTCTGTAGAAGTAAGGGACAACCAATACCTAGATCACATGGGCTTCCTACTCAAAGGCTCTGAGGCACCCACACCAGGACTTCTACTTTTTCTTGGTCTTACTGGTCGCACATTCCTCCAGCTGGTCAAAAAGTATGTGTTTAGAAGAGCAGGTCCAAAGCCGGCTTGTGGAGCCTCATATAGAGCTTGAGTTGTGTCAGGGTGTGGCAGTTCTTGAACTCGTAGAAATCACTGGGATAGAAGTCCATTCACATCGTATAGATGGAACACATGATGCTGTGGGCACATTCGGTACAAGGAATGTGAGAGCCTTATCTCTCCATCCTGAGCCTTCTACAAAAGCCCCTTTCTTGCAGGACTCTAATGCTGTGGCTGTCCTGCAGAGATGTGCACTTATGTGCTGGGAGGGGGGTAAGAGACACTCGAGAACAGGATGACTTTTACACCCCACTTCCAGAAGCTTCTGAGAGAGGCCTCTATGCATCTGTCCAAAGTAAACGCACCTTAAATTAACTAAGTAAATGCTCTAAATAAATCAATAAGTGAATGCTCTAAATAAAGAACTAAATGCTCATTCCTCTAATCTTAGCCACCCAGCAGGCTGAGCTCTGAAGATCACAGTGGAAAGCCAGTCTAGTCAGTAAAAGTCAAAAGGCACTTGTCTTCAAATTAGGCAGCAAAAAGCCAGAACTTGACCTATGACTCAAATGGTACAGTGTTGGGGCCTAGCCTCCATCTCTGAGGCCTGATTCTGGCTCAGCTGCAATTATAGGGCTTTGTCTAGGCATTCGGTCTTTGCATACCTCGCTTAAGGCATCTCTGTGTACGTGACTCGATTGAACCCCCCGCAGTTTCGCGGGTCTCGCAGCAGCTCAAGTCTCGCGCACTTTCCTGCACCTGTCCTGCCCAGTACCTGAAAGCCCACCCTGACCCTTAGTGGTAGCACAGAGGCCCTCTTCCTATTGGCTAGCTTCCCAGTGCCCACCTTCTCCTACCCTAACAGTATATAACTAATTGTCTGACGCAATAAAGTGATGAGAGCATCTGAGAGCATCAGAGAACAAGAGATCAGCAGAGATCTGCAGAGAGATCTGATGCGCTTCCATGGTTAACACTGCTTCTGACTCAGCGTGTTTTTTTCTTCCCCGGTGATTGGGGGAGGGCTGGGTCTTCGACACTTACCATCTCGCTCGGCTCCCGGGGGACTACAGGCTGGCCCTGTGTGTCCATCCCCGTTCCCGTGTTGCTGCCCCGGAGAGGAGTGGAGCAACAGTACAGTGCTAATTTTTGAACACCAAAGGGATGGCATTTAGACCTGGGTTCAGGTTCAAGTGGCAGCACTGGACCACACACCAAAATGTAAATGCTTTCAGGTTCTAACAGTCAAAGCTATCACAATCCCTCCCTGATGGCTCAAAAGTGATTCACCCCCAGCTTTTCCTCTGACTCCAGTATTTCACAGGCCTCCGCCATTAGTACTGACACCTCATTTCTTACTGGGAAATGGGATTTCCTAGGATGTCACCTAGGTGAGGGCTGCAGTTGGGAGCCACTTACTCATGCCTGAAATCCAACTTCTCAGTAAGCACACTGTTGAGACTCCAGTAGCTTGTGAGGGAAATGAAATGGCATGGTGTCCCAGTCATAATAAAGTAGTTTGTGCACTTGTATCATGCTTAGCTCCCCTGTGAACACCCCAGTGAACCAAACAGGCTCAGAGAGGAGCCAAGTATTCCAAGACTTGGCCAGGAGGGGTGAGCAAACCTGGGTTTGGAGGGGGAACACTCACTTTTTCAAGAGAATTTCCAGCAACTACTACATTGTCCTCCACTATTTGAAATTGTGCAGGAAGTTTCCCACATAAAAGAGATCACCTTTCTGGTAGGCAGGGAACAGCTTTGTCAGCAGCATCACCAACAGGCCTTCCTCCAGGATCCATAGGTTACAAGGCTCATTCAGAGTCTGAGCTGACTTACCATCACACTGTATTGGCAAAACAGTGGATATTTCAAACGTAGGAATGGGACCACACTTCACACTGAGGAATTGGAATAGAGTAGATTGGAAATGACACACTCGAATCTCAGTATAGTCACTTGAAAGCACACAAGAAGGTTGTAGTGTGTGGGCTGGATGATGGGTTCAAATAGGTTTCCTCTCAATATACCTCATCTGAGTTGCCCTGGAGTTTCCTGGCTTTCTTCCTAGAGAAATGCCTGATATACTGGAATTTTGGCTTGGCACTGATCCAGCATCTACTTCTTCAAGTGAGACATCCATATCTCTCATGCCTGAGATCCGAGCCTCCTGAACTTTGGCAACAGCACAGCAACATCTTTCTGGTTCCTGAGCCACAGGCCAAGGGAGCTGGCTTGAGCTGGTTGTCACATACAGTGGCTTGGTTACCAGGGTTCCATATTCTGTTCCATTGTGAGGGAGGTAGGGTCACCTTTCAAGGCCCAATGACCAAAGCTCCTTGCTCACAGAAGACCTCCCCAAAGACATACTGGAGGCTGAATCTCCCTTCCCACCTCACATATGGATGTAGTAAACAGCACACTTTTTGTTCAAATCCCAAGTCATTAACTAGGCGTAAGTGCTAGCCTGGTCTCAGGCTCAAGGAGCCTTTCTTAGGTAAGATCCAAACTTAACTGTCACTATTCCCCTTACCCTTCACAAGACATTTTGCTTCACAGTGCCTTCTCAGCTTGCATTTTGCCTCTTGCACATTTTTTTTGCTAGTCCTGGGACTTGACCTCAGAGCCTGACCATTGTTCTTAGGCTTTCTTTAGGCTATAGCTGTCCCACCAAGCCACAGCACCACTTCCAGCGTTTTCTATGTATATGGTACTGAAGAATCAAACCGGAGTCTTTTTGTGTGGTAGCCAAGCACTCTACAAATAGATGAAACACCCAGGCCATCTTGCACACATTTTTCACTTCAATCTACTAGGACGTTGTTAGGTTTCTGTATCCTAATCTATTTTTCTTCCTGATGAATATCTGTGCTGTCATCTGTAAAAATGCAAGTGGGAAAATCACAGAAGCATTGGTGACATAAAAAAAGTCTTACAGACATAGATAAGTGTTCATTCTTTGTAGGAGAAAGGATATTTTGATATGATGATGATGACTATTTATAAATACTTTATCGGGGTTTAGAGTTTGGCCCAGTGGTAGAGTGCTTGCCTAGCATCCATGAAGATCTAGGTTTGAGTCCTTAATATCACAAAGATATAAAAATGCATATGGCAATGTGGCTCAAGTGGCAGAGGGCTAGACTTGGGAAAAGCCAAGAGCAGTGCTCAGGCCCTGAGTTCAAGCCCCAGGAATGGCAGAAAAAACAAAAGAAAAGAAAAGAAAAGAAATGTGCTTTTTACAAGTTATTCACTCACAGAATTTGCCTCTGATTCTTCGCTTCTGCATCTTGTGACTTATCCCTTTCCCTCAATGTAGACAAGAAAAACAGATTTTATTACTTGCTATCCTGTTGTCCAATCTTTGGATATTAATTCAAAATACAATATTGCCTGAGATATTGTGTGTGTGCATGTGTGTGTGTATCTGCCAATGTGTGCATGCACACATGTGTACGCGGTTTAGGGCTTACTTATAGGGCCTGTGTGATAACCCTCAGCATCTTTTCCTCAAAGGTATTGGTCTTTCACTTCTAGCTTATTATAGCTAATTGGAGTTGAGAGATTCACTCAATTTCTTGCCCTGTGCATTGGAACCCAGTGCTGGGTTTTCATATTGTTAAATGTAGCTATAGAGAAGCCTGAGGTCTGGGGATCCTCGTTAGAATCCAGCCCCTGAAAGAAAGTCACTGATAGAAATCTTTATCTTCAGTTAAGTTCGAATAAATAAGGCAAAAGTGGAACTGTGGCTCAGTTCCTCTTGTACCAGCCATGAGAAAATTAGTAATTGGCAGCACCTGGTCCCTGAGAGAAATCCTTAGCACTGGTTCAAAAAAAGAAAGAAAATAACGAAAAAATTAAAACTTGCTGAGGAATCCATAAGGATAAACGTGCCTGTCAATACTCTTGTCATTTCAGATTCCCTCAAGAGCTTATGTCTCTCTATATTTTTTTCAAGTTTTTTTTAAAGATATTTACATATTTTCTCTCTTTCTTAAACAGAGATAGCCATCCACAAAACACAAACACAAACTCTCACACAGTATACCACCCACCCATAAGTGTCTGGCTATGTATATATGTATAGTCATATGTATTGATCTGTCTCTCTATACTAATATATAAATGCATAAACATATGTATTTAGACAAACAGGAAACATACATAGATAGGTCTCAGGCATTTCCAGATTTTGTGCAAGTCTTCTGAGTGCAACTTACCATTGTATTGTTTGTCAAGATAGAGTCCCTCTAACGTTTGGCCAGCTTCTTGTCCTTTGATACTTTTTTCTGCCAGTCCTAGGTTTTGAACGCTAGGCCTGGATGCTGTCACTGAGCTTGAGCTTCTTGCATTCAGTAGTTTATTGCAGATAAGAGTCTCATGGAGTTTCTGTCCTGGGCTGGCTTTGAATTGTGATCCTCAGAACTCAAACTCCTGAGTAGCTAGGATGACAGTCTTGAGCTACCAGTACCTGGTTCCTTTGCCTCTTTTACCTTTTTTTTGGCCCCACCACAGCCATGGTATCTACCTTCCTATGTTCTCTCCACCTGCCCCCAGACAGGGGTCTGACAGATGCTTTCCACCCACTTATTCATGTCCTCCTCTGTATTGGCTGACAGCTAAGACATGCACTCACTTGTCTGGATGCCAAACACAAAGCCATGTGATTGTTTCTCAGTCTGGAACATCCTATCAGATTTATAGCACCACAGAGGGTCAGGTTGATGCTCCTCCAGGGCTTCTTAAATTGTTCTCATATTAATCCACAACACGTTTGTCATCACTTGTCCAGCTAATTCATGGACTAAACCAGCATTCCCTACAAAATTAGATCCCAATACCATGAGGACACTCAAGGGTGCATTAGGAGTGTGACCTGCAGGAGGATGTGAGCCTGTCTAAGTTGGAGGGGATTTCTCCACCACAGGAAATGGAATACAAATTTAGAATCTGCTTTCATGAGGTGACAATCTCTGGCAGATGTTCTTATCAAATGTGGCACTGCCTACTTCCAGCTTAAAACATAGGTTGATGACCCAGCATAACAGAGAATGTATTCACCCAGGCCCAACACATAGGCTGGGACCCTGAACTTTCAGGTAGCATTTGGCTTTGAAGGTCATGAGATCTTAGTCTACAAATGATGAGCCCCCTCCCGTGAGGCATAGCAAACGGAGCCAAAGTGCAACCCAGTTAAGCACCAGATCAAGCTTCCCTTCTACAGTAGGGTATGGTTTGAAAACTGTGCATAGCTTCTGTTTGAAGCCAGTCCAGAAAGGAAAGTCCATGAAACTCTCATTTCCAGTTAACTGCCAAGAAAAAGCCAAAGATAGAGATGAAGCTCAAGAGAGCTAGAGAGCCATCTGAAAAGAATGGTTACACCCTGCAACATCCTCATTATCTGATCTTGAAAACATCTCTGCGTGCATCCCAGCATGCAGCCAGCATCTGGGCATGACAGTGACCCCTGCGCCCATTGGCAATCTGGACTGTCTCTGACATCTGTAATGTGAACCTCATTGTGTTGGGTTTGTGAAGCGGTGTCAACCCTGCAGAAGGAACCAACTGTGCCCTAACTCCCACTGTCCCCTGGGGCCCCTAGCATTCCCCCATCTGCACCCCTCCTGTGGCTTCTGATCCTACGGTGACCTCCTGCCCTGTCCAACACACTCATGAAGTGCATATTTCTTCTCCTGGGGCAACTTCTCCACAGAGAGTACATGACATGCCCACTCTCCAGGCACGGGGAGATCCTGCCAAAGTAGCAAATCCGTGATATGGACATAAAGTGATGAATAGAATTTTAGATCCTGATGGTAAACAGTCTGCAAAATCCAAGGGAGAATGGAATTGGAATGGACCAGGGATCAGGATGTGGGCATGGAGCTTCCCTGCCAAGAGGGTGGGGGAAGTCACAGGCTGGGGGATGCACAGGATGATCCATGGGCCCTGTGCAGCTACTGGGTCACCCCCTTCTGCATCTCAGCCTTTGGCTTTGAGCTCTGTGATCGTCAAGATGTGCACAGTCTGTACTCTGGCTGGCAGAAGAAAGGACCCTGGGAAGACAATTGTAGACCCTTTGTGAGTGTAGGAAGGGGTAGGCTGGACACCCAGTCCAAGAGGAGCTAAAACTGGAGTCGAGGGGTGTGCAAGGAGTGGGTGTGCGGGTTGTGGGCAGTCACAGTCACGGCAGAGGTGGCTCTGTCTGTGGGGTGAGTGCCTCCCTGCAGGCACAGCACTGGACATATCAGAGATCCACATGAAAAGGAAAAGCTGGAAATGGCACTATGGTTCAAATGGTAGAGCATCAACCTTGAGCAAAACAGCTCAGGGACAGTACCCAGGACCTGAGTTCAAGCCTCATGACTGTAATAGAAAAAGAACCAGGACTGTGAGAGGGAACCTGGTACTCTCTTGGTCTAATCAGACACAAGAAGAGGCCGGGATAGGCTGTGGAAAAACACAGAGAACATCTTCCCCCAGCTCATCCTGTCCTGCATGCAGGGACAGCCATGTAACAAGGGCTACAGTGAGATCATCTTCACCCCTGTGCTGCCATCTGAATTGTAGGCCTCTGTCCTGGCATGGGGTGTCCTGATGGCTGAGCAGGTGCCCTAACCCTAGATGGAGAGCAGCCACTGACTGTGGTAGCTAAGGAGAGATCTGTTCCATAGCTATCAGGCCACCCAGCATGGGAGCCATAACCACCCGTCACCAGGTAGAGGCCAATGTTTCTCCAGGTGCTACTAACATTGCCCCACCCCTAGCTCTGGGTACACGTGACATTCCCTCCACAAGGAGCAGGACTATGTGAAGGATAAGGAAGCTGCCTATGGGCTTCAGATGATGGCCAGGTTGGCACCACAGATGGCCTCACTCTGTCACCACCTTCCCCTGCCTCCATCATTCCTCCATCATGCCTCTCTACCTCCCACCCATTAACCTTGGAAACCAATGAACTGGGCTCTTATCGTTCCTCTCATCTCTTCACCCACCTTGCCATGCGTCCATTCCTCTGTCACTTCCACCCCACACACATCCCACCACCAGCCACCCTGTAGCTTATGAGGATCCCAGAGGAAGCTCTTGGTGCTGGGCTTGTGACCACAAAACAGTTACTATCACCCGCTCCGGCCTGATCCACCACAGAATAAGAACAGCCAAGCAGGCACACACTGCAGCAGAGCAACCCTGATTTCTTCATGGCCAGGACTTGGCTCTCCTCAGCCTCCCAGCTCAGTAACCAGAACATTGTGCTTTCACAGAGCCATGGCTTCCAGTCTCCATGGACACAATGACATCAAGGTGATGCCAACTTCCCCATCTCTATATACTTCTAACTATGGGATGGGAGCTGAGGTTCTCTTCTGTGACTCCATCCGCTAAGAGGCTCATGCAAATTTCTACCTTTGCTCATCATGGTGACTCTTTGGTTCACAAGTCACTGCTGGGCTTCCACTTCACCACATATAGAACCCATACTCCAACACTTTTCTTAGAAGGACTGATGACTTTTAAATATTCTCTACTTTAAATTTCAAGTTCCTTCTCTCTTTCATTTATATATTTCCCTTCCTCACATACTTCCCTTTTTTACCTTCCTTCTTTCATTCCTGGCCTTGAACTCAAGACCTGGAGCTTTTTCTTAGCTTTTCTTTGCTCCAGGTAGCACTCTAGCTCTTGAGCCACAGCTCTACTTCAATCTTTGTTCTTGCTCTAAACTGGGAGTATGAGTCTCATGCATTTTTCCCTTTGCTGGGTTGGTTTTAAACCACAATACTAAGATCAGGATCCTGAATATGCCTCGGATTACAGGTATTATCTAATCAAAACAAATTCCTGATTTCTTTTTTAGACATAATTAGTTCTTTCAGGTGAGCCACCAGCCACTCATCCAAGAGCATTGCAGGATCCCAGCATTCATCTTGTCTCCAGTCTTATTCCATCCATCTCACAATGGCCATCTAAAACACCCTGCTGCATGCCTGAAGTCGCAAGGAACGTTCTCAACGCCATGAGAAGCCCACTTAAGCTCTGCCTCAGACATGCCCAACCCCCATCCCACTTCCACATGAGCATTTGTTTAGGAGAAATTTCCTGAGTACATCATCATCTTTTCCTCACCATTCAAATTTCATCTTTGGAGTCATTTCTCCCAGACAAAGAGGAACATGATCCATGGTTTGATAGCAGCTCCAGCTTCATAGTCCCAGCCACCAACACCCCCCCATTACCCTGCCAGACACCTGAATTCAAGAACAATGTTTTCACTACCCCTGACTCTTATCAAATGTTTTAACTTATACAGTGCATTAAAATAATTTTACTAAATGGAATAAACACATGGCATCAAGCTTCAGAATCTTTGCACCTGAACTTTTAGTGAATCACAGACACACCAGCATTTCTGTAGCCAACAGAAATCTTAGCTTTGAGATTTCAGCATTCCTGGTATCCAAGTTTGGATGTGCTAACACTGCCCTTAATGGGGCACTTCAATCACACAATCCCACAACAATCAATGTCATTTGACATTCACTGGTAGGTGGTGCTAGGAAAAAGACTGATGTGCCAACTCAATGCTGGCTTGACCTATGCCATCTTCATACCTGGAGCAAGTGTGGCTCCTCTCTCCATGACACCTTTTGTGTACTACCCCAGGAGGACCTTTACCTTGAGACAAAATTATGAAGACTATCTCTACCAGCAAAGATTCCAGTGAGATGTGCCTACATGGATAAAGCTAAAATCTCACTAAAGTGAGGTTGTTGGCAGTGCTGGAGCCTGAACTCAGGGCCTGGGCACTTAGCATTTGTACTCAAGACTAGCCCTTTACCACTTGAGCCCAAACTCCATTCCCAGCTGTTTTTATTTTTGGTAGTAAGAAACTATCATACTTTCCTGTTCTAGGTGACTTGGAACTTCCATACTCAGATCTCAGCCTCCTGACCAGCCTGGATTAAAAGTGTGGATCAGCCATGCGCCACACCTGAGGACTTCTGCCAGCACATTTTTTCCCAAAAATTGGAAGAGGAAATGAGGGAGGGTTGGACTCATCCTGCCCTGCATATGAAGGAGAGCATCAGCGCCTGAACTTCATTCCCTGTTGTAGGCCACTGGAGGAAAAGGAAGCAAATAGGCACAGGCTGGCAGCAGATGCCACAGAACAACTTGTAACCAAGACTCCCAGAGCAGACCTCAGAATCCATGACAGAGTTGGATCTACCCAGTAACAGAGGCAGTGGTGACACCTGAAACTGCGCGTTTGAGCCTTTGCTGCTAGTAAACAGGGCCACCTATGTCTCAATGAGAAAGGTGAGATTTTGGTGGAGAAGGTGAGATTAAACATTATGTATCATGCAAGAAGACAGACTATAAGGGGTCTTTTATTATTCCAAGTGAAATTTTGGATTTCCTCTTCTGTTTCTTTAAAGAATGACATTGGGATATTGATGAATATTGCATTGAATTTGTAGATAGTCCTTATCAAGATTGCCATTTTTACAATATTACTTCTTCCAAAGCAGGAGCATAGGTTTTTGCATTTCCTCAGTTCTGCGTTAATTTCCTTCTCCGAGGTTTATAGTTCCACCAAAAAGGTGCTTTACATTCTAAGTTAATTCCTAGGTATTTTATTTTCTTTGATAGCAAAATGAGTTGCTATCCTGATTCTTGCCTCATTCCTCTCATTTGTTGGCATATAGGAAGGCAGTTGACATTGAGGGTTAATTTTATACCCTGATACTTTACCAAAGTTTTATATCAGCTCAAGCAGCTTCAGAGTAGAGTCTATAGGGTTCTTTAAATACAGAATCATGTCATCTGTAAGGAGAGAAAGTTTCAGTTCCTCTTTCCCTTTTCCTCCTCACACCAGTTAGAATGGCCAAGATCCAGAAATCTAATAACGTATGCTGGAGGGGATGTGGCCAGGAGGGATCACTACTACACTGCTGGTGGGATTGCAAACTCGTTCAACCACTATGGAAAGCACTATGGCAGTATCACAAAAAGAATAAACATAGAGCTCCCCTGTGATCCAGCAATTTCACTACATGCCAATCGTCCAGATAGGACATACTAAATTCACTAGAACAATAACATTTATCACAGCACTATTTACTATAGCAAAGGTATGGAACCAACCCAGATGCCCGTCAGTTGATGAGTAGATCAAATATGGTATTTTTACACAATGGAATTCTGTGCTTCTGTCAGAAAGAATGACATAGACGATTTTGTAAGGAAATAGAAAGACTGTAAAGTTTAGAAATTAGTTTCTGTCTCCTTCTCTCTCTCCTTCTCTATCTCTGTAAAATTTAGAAGTTCCTGTTTCTCTCTCTTTCTCTCTCTTCTCTCTCTCTCTCTCTCTCTCTCTCTCTCTCTCTCTCTCTCTCTCTCTCTCTCTCTCTCTCTCTCTCTCTCTCTCTCTCTCTTCAATCCTTAGGCTTTAACTCAGGGCCTGAGCTTCTTTTGCTCAACGTTAGCACTCTACCATTTGAACAACAGTGCTGCTTCTGGCTTGCTCTTTTCACGTAGTATTGAGGAATCTAACCCTGGCCTTCATCCTTGATAGGTTAGCACTCTACCACTAAGCCACACAGTCAGCTTTTAGAGGTTTCTGACAAAGGTTTTCCTACATGCTATTATTTCTTCTGTGAGTGCTCTTAATGCTTGCTGATGGTTGACTTTGTTTAGAAGACTTACCCTAATGCTCCCATATACAGAGATTCTATATATAGCTAAATGTTTTTCATTACTCAGAATTTCTCTATTGTGTATGTTCTGAAATGTACTGAAGACTGACTTCTGATTAAAAGTCATTGCACATTTGTTATATTCATTAGTTTTCTTTTCTTCTATGGGAATCAGGTTTGTGATGAACACAGAAGTATGCCTTCCAGGTCAAACACTTTCCACATTTGTAATATTCATAAGGTTTTTCTCTCCTATGTGCATTTTATACTTAGTCATGCGTTCATGATGGATTTTTCATATTCTTATATTCATACTATTTTTATCGTGTGTCTGAGTGGTATCATGCAAACTCAACTATGAGTTCTTCAAAAAAATTTCCCTTTCATTTTATTCATAGGATTCTATCCTGTGGGTGTTTAGTGATAAATCTTGACTTGTGCCTTCTGGGGAAAAGACTGAACATTTGCTACATTCATGAAGGGTTTTATCTTGTGTTGGTTCTGTGACACAAGCTGAGTTTTCTTCCACAGACTAAAAAGTCTTTCCTATTTATTACATTGCTAAGGCTTCTCATATGTGTGAACTCTCTTACGCTTCCTGAAGGGTGAATACTGCACGAAAGACTTTCAACTTTGGTTATATTCCTAAGGTTTCTAATATGTGTGAATTCTGTTATGCCTCCTGTAATGTGACTTTCATCTGAAGGTCTTACCACATTTGATGCACTCGTACAGTTTCTCTCCTGTGTGTGTTCTCTGATGCAATTTGAGGGAAGACTTCCATTTGAAAGACATTCCACATCGGTTACATTCATAAGGTTTTTCTCCTGTTTGAATTGTCTTATGCATGTTGAGGTTTGGCTTCTGTGTGAAGGACTTTCCACATATGTTACACTCATAAGGTGTTTCTCCTGAGTATATTCTCTGATGAACATGGAGTTTTACCATCCATTTGAAAGACTTTCCGCATTCACTACATACATAAGTTTTCTCTCCTGTGTGTGTTCTATTATGCCCATCAAGATATGACTTCCACTTGAAGGTCTTTCCACATTGGTTGCACACATAAGGTTTCTCTCCTGTGTGTGTTCTTTGATACAATTTGAGGGAAGACTTCTGTCTGAAAGACTTTACACATTGGTTACATTCATAAGGTTTCACTCCTGTGTGTATTCTCTGATGAACACGAAGTTTTCCCTTCCCTTGGAAAGACTTTCCACATTCATTACACTTATAAGATTTCTGTCCTGTGTGTGTTATTTGATGAACCCGAAGGTGTATCTTCTGGATGAAAGACTTTTCACATTTGTTACATTCATAAGGTTTCTCTTCTGTGTGTCTTCTCTGGTGCAAAGTGAGGTATGATTTCAGTCTAAAAGTCTTCCCACATTTATCCCATTCATAAGATTTCTCTTCTGTGTGAGATCTCTGATGTGTGCTGAGAGCTGAATTCTGGGCAGAAATTTTATTACGTTCCTCATATTCATAAGGTTTGTCTTCTCTTGGAGATCGAGGTTGGAGCGTCAGGTCTGACTTCTCAGAAATTAATTTTCACACTTGATGTACGCATCACATATCTCAGGATATTTGCTCTGAGGTATTGTAAGGCGTATTTCATTACTGAAAGATTTCTCACATTCACTACATGTATGAGGAGTCTCTCCTGTGTACATTTTCGGATGTGTAGTGATGGTCGGTGTTAAGTACAATATTTTTCATCACACAGTACATTTAGTAGTTTTCCTCCCTCCCTGAAGAATTTCTTGGGCAGGGAGAACAGAATTATGATACTGCAGATCTTTTGGACTGTCACAACCATGAATAAAATGCTCTGAATATCCGATGGATTTTTTAAGAACAGGAGACATACGAGATCCATATGCAGCATGCATCTCATCAGGCTTAGGAGACAGACATGTTCTGACACTTAATGAACTCCTCAGTCCTCACCCCTAAGTTGTTACCGTTATTACTAATCAGTTCTGGATTATGTGTAGAGCTCAAATTTAAAGTTGTTGCTAATCTCACGTTTTCCTCCACTTCGATACTACTTGCAACTGCTACTTCACAAAGACATTCATGTGGACTTTCCTGGCAGGTCTTGAACACATTTTCCATAACCTGGACATCTAAAATGAGTCATAGAAAAAAAGACACAAACATACATGAGATACAAATATTCCTTACTGTAAAGGTAATGACTTTACTTTCCCATCCTAAGTGTTAGATATTTTAAAATATAAAAGTGGAAATTGATTTGTGAGAAATATATGCTTTTCTCCCTAACATATTAAGAAAATGATATTTTACAATGACCAATAATGTTTTTCTGTGTTTTAGTTCTCTTTTTATATCACAGGAAATATTTATTGAAATTACCCAACTATGTATTGCTACAGTTTTAAGCTGAGTACTTCCTATACTATACCTGCAGCTGTTTTTTTTCAAATACTGTTTTGTTTATACATTGAGGAATAGCTGCCTTTCTTTTATTTTTGAGAAATAATCTAAATACTGTGCTGTTTTGCATCTTTTTAAAACTTTATTTTCTTTTCTTTTTTTTGTAGTTTATAGGCCTCGGCCCTGTCCCTGAACACTTCAGCAGAAGACTATAACCCCTATCCTTGAGCTACAGCCCCACTTCCTGTTTTCTAGAGTTAACTACAGATAAGAGTCTCAGGTCCTGAGTAGCAGATAGGATTACCTTACCCAGTTTCAATGCTGTTCGCTTATTAACCATTAAGTGAGGAACACGAATTGTTTCTAGATTCAGCGGCCACAAGTTTGGTTTATATGTCTGTTTGCCTTTGATCCAAGCAAGAACGATTCTTGAGAGTAAGGACTTACACCTATATCCCTTTAGTTACAACTTCTCATTAAAGTCTCAATTTAGGTATTTGTGGGAATTTTGAAATTTGTTTCTTTCCATTTGAAGTCTTATAAAAATTCCTTTTCTAACACTCCTGTCCCTCAGAACCATGGAAGACCAGAAAATCTCCAGCTCATTGTCTAGTTAATTTTCTTATGTTGATTGAAACTTTGTTGTTTTTTTTTCCTTCCATTCCTGGGTTTGAACTTAGGACCTAACCACTGTCCTTGGGTTTTCTCAAGACTAGAACCCTACCAATGAAATCATTACTTCTGGCTTTTTCTATGTATGTGGTAATAAGGAATCAAACCTGTGTCTTTGTGCATGCTAGGCAAGCACTCTAAGACTAGGCTCAATTTCTGGTGGAAAGGTCTGGTTCTGAATACCAGTCTCTTCCTACCAGCATAAAGATATTATCCTTATCAGAGAATAATGCCCTGACTTATTCCTTGTTTGCTCAATCATTTATAGTCTTAGTTTTAAAGAAATGAAATATCATTCTTTCTTTCTTTCTTTCTTTCTTTCTTTCTTTCTTTCTTTCTTTCTTCCTTTCCTTCCTTCCCTCTTTCTTCTTTCTTTCTTTCTTTCTTTCTTTCTTTCTTTCTTTCTTTCTTTCTTTCTTGTTTTGCGGTCTTGGGACTTGAATTCTATACCTAGCTGTTCTTCCTGAGCTCTTCAGCTCAAGGCTATTGCCCTATGTCTTTAGCCTCAACCCCACTTCTCATTTTCTATTGGTTCATTGGAGAGAAGACTCTAAGGTGTTTTTGTGATAGGTCAGTCTTTGAACCTTGATCCTCAGATCTCAGCCTCCTAAGTAGCTAGGATTACAGGCATGAGCCACGGGCTCATGGCTTTCTCATTTTATTTTGTTTCACAGTGATTTCTACAGAGAAATCCAACTTTAACTCTACTGCCACATAGAATTCATCATATCACCCTATGATTCTTGGTGCCGGGGGTTTGGGCTAGCATGCACAAAGACCTGGTTCAGTTCCTTTGTACTACATACAAAGAAAAAGCCAGAAGTGGTGCTATGACTCAAGAAGTAGAGAGCTAGCCTTGAGAAAACCCAAGGACCATGCTCAGGCCCTGAGACCAGGCATAGGATTGGGAAAAGAAAATGATTCTTGATTCATTCACAAAGAATTCCATAGGTTCCACACAGGATTTAGGGTAACTAAGAATATTATTGCTCAGTACATCACAACAAGAACTTACCAATGGGGCTCAGGCTCCAACATCAATATGAAGATGCATTCACTCACCTGTGATATTCTTGTCAGAGGAATTTCCTATCCAGAGTTCTGCACAGTGCTCTAGCTTGTCAATTAATACAGGTTTGGGAACACAGGGCCCTGTAAATTAGAAACAGTAGAGAATTATTGCTTATGCTGTGTCATCATTGCTTTAAGTTCGCAGACATCCTACTCACAAGTTATCTATTAAATCTTTTTTCTCATTTCTCACTGGATCCATGGTTGACTTTTCCCCAGCTCTGGATTCATTTTGTATGGCATAAACTTAGCTGTCGTGCTCAAGGCTAGAAAAATACCAGGTTGAGTCCCAGCTCCACTTACATGCATAGGTCTTCATGCATGCTAGGCAAGCACTCAACCACAAAGTCAAACTCTTGACACTCCACTAACATTTTTGAGGGGTTACTTGGAGTTATAGAGTTTCATGGCAATTTTTATGCCATTGCTGGCTTCAAATTAGAATTCTTAGATTTCTTCATCCTGAATATTTTAAGATTACAGGCATGAAACATTGCACCTAGTGCCAGGTTTCCATTATAAACTCACTGTTTAGTAATTTGTAGATCCTATTTCCAATAATGATATATATTCTATTCTGGATTGTTTATCCACTTACAATTCCTGTGTAAGTTTGGAATGTCGTCTCCATTAGAGGAAACATAATTTAGAACTGTTGTCAAAGTATCCTGAAGGTATCCTGAAGAATGAGTACAAAAGTACCTTAGGTTTTCTTTAGAAAGTAATGATACTTCTCAGGGCCTGGAATCTTTCATTTAAATAGTATTGAAAGTTTGATAAACATTCACGTATCTGCAAAATAACAAGGCACTTGGCCTTGCAAGTCAATTTGACTTTTGCTCACCTAAGGACACCAGGTAGCTGTAGGTCTCCAGCATTACATCTCTGTACAGGGTCCTCTGAGCATTGTCCAGATGCTGCCACTCCTCCCAGGTGAAATCCACAGCTACATCATCAAATGACACCAGCTTCTGGAATGGCACATTTTCACCAAGTAATTAGCACTGAGTTATAAACACACCATGTCTGGAATTTTATTCTTTTTTTTGTTGGAATTGTATTCCTTTACTTAAATGTTTAGACTTACATGAAATATTGACCTGAAAATCTTAGGGATGGTGCCTAGGCCCAGAGTTCAAGTCCCAAGACCCACAAAAAAATAAAAAGGCAAGCCAGGTGTTGGTGGCTCACGCCTGTCATCCTAGCTACTCAGGAGACTGAGATCTGAGGACCATGGTTCAAAGCCACCCTAGCACAAAATTCCATGAGACTCCTTTCCAATTACCCACCATAAAATGTTCAATGGCTTGTGGCATATCATGGTAGAGCAATTGTGGTATCGACAAAAATAAGTCGGGGGAGTAGATTTAGGTTATAAATGGAATTATTCCATTGAAAAGGAACTACATTATATGATGACATATGCTGGTACTGTGAGAATATTGCAAAATCTTAGGGTATCAAGTAATAATACTGTGAAGTACACCCAGAATGTTAACGTTCTATGTCTGGCATAATAATCACTTGGGGAAGAAACTTTTTTTTTCTTTTTTTTGGCTGGGGGATTTGTAAGGCTTGAACTCTGGGCCTGGGCACTGATCCTGAGCTCTTCAACTTAAGGCTATCACCCTACCTATGAAGCCACAGTGCCATTTCCCATATTCTAGTGGTTAACTGTAGATGAGAGTCTCATAGACTTTCTAATGCCCAGGCTGGCTTTGAACCAAATCTTTAGATATCAGCCTGATATCTGAGTAGCTAGGATTACAGGTATAAGTCACTGCACCTGGCAAGAATTTTATTTCTTGCGGTTTTATACTACAAATTTACTGTATGTTTTACTTTTTCAAAAAGACTGAGGATGACCTTTGTTCTGTATATAATGGGAAGAGGGGTAGGGAGCTGTGAGCAGAAGAACTGAGGGGCAATACTCAGGGTAGGACAATAGCCTTAAACTAAAGAGCTCACGGCCCAAGGTCCAAGCCCCATTACTTTCCCCACTACCCCACAAAAAAAGGGAAAAAATTGGAGATTGGAGAGGATTTTCTAAAAAGAATATATAGAAATAGTAGTTCAAAATGTAGAAAGAAGTTCAATATTAACAGTCATGAGAAAAATTAAAATTACAATGAAATCATTACTTTAAATATGTTAATATAAGTATAGTTTTAAACAAAAGGATCCACATACACACACACACACACACACACGCATACAAAAAACAACTTTCAAAGTCTAACTATTACTGGGAAGGTAGTGAGAAGAAGTAGAACTTTGGAATAGTTCTGCAAGGAATATAAAACAATCAAAAATTGCGTGGAGAGTGCTAAAAAAGTACTAAATATAGAATTACATAGAAATATGGTCCAACACTTGTATTTCTAGATTTGTACCTAATGGAAGAGAAAGCAGAGACTAGAAAAAATATGTGGAGAATCCATTCACAACTATTAATAATAATCCAAAGATAGAAATATGCAAAACATTGCATTGAAAAGGAAGAACATTTTACTATATTTTACAGATGAATCTTGATTACAGTAAACTAAAAATACAGCAGTCATAAAGGAAGAGCTAGGGTATGTTTTCCCTTCCAGAGCTTCCAAGGATCAACAAACCCTTAGAGCCAAAAAGCACAATGGTTCCAAAGAATGGAGTAGAGAGGAACAGGAGCTGAATGTTTAATGATTATACATGGAAGATGAAAATTGCTCTAGATGGGTAGAATGAAGAGAGAAATGTACCCTAAACAATGCTTATGTAACCACACAGGATGGGACACACCTATAGTCCCTGATCTTGGAAAACTCAAGAAGGATTTCTAGCCAACCTGGATGCATGGAAATATCTATCATAAAAACTAATGTGGAGGGGCTGGGAGTTTGGCATAGTTGTAGAGTGCTTGTATGAAGACGAAGGTTCAATTCCGCAGTACCACATACACAGAAAAAACCAGAAGTAGTGCTGTGGCTCAAGTAGAAGATCACTAGGCTTGAGGAAAGCTGAAGGACAGTGCTCAGACTGATTTCCAGCAGTAGGGCTTGTTTAAAAAAAAACAGAAAGCTGAGCATGATGGGGTGTTGGCTCACTTCTATAATCCTAGCTACTCAGGAGGCTGAGATCTGAGAATCAAGGTTTAAAGCCATCCTAGCACAAAAAGACCTGAGACTCTTATCTCCAAATTACCTTTAGAAAATGGGAAGTGGGGCTTGGCTCCAGGGTAAGGTGCTAGCCTGGAGCTGAAGAGCTCAGGGATAGTGTCCAGGCTGAGTTCAACATCTATGACCCACCAAAAAAACCAAAAAACAAAAAACAAAAAATAATATGGAAAAAATTTGGATTCTGTGAATTTTATCAGGCATATAAATGTCTTTTTTTGCTGTTGAATTAACAAATGATTGGAAACATTTTAAAAGTTTTTACCTAGAAATGTACACTACAAATGGAAATAATAACAAACACAAAATATGCAAAAGATACAAATTATCACAATATGGGTATCCTGCTTCTGTATCTTTTCACTGACTCCTGTTCAAATGAGTCACATATTCTGAATCATTTCTCCCAGTCAATATATGCCACACATGTTGTCTTGTACTGAACTTCTTGGGAAATCAAAAGCAAATACTAAGCAAATGTGTGTTAGATTTTGTCAACAGTGATATTTCAAATATAAATCCCTACTCATTGCATTATTTAATATCAATGCCAGAATCTAACTTACACTGGCAGAATCTTCAATCTTTTGAGAATCTTCAAAAGGGTGTGTAAATATTTAGGATCGTTATGTCTTCCTGGAGGAAAGATCCCTTTTGTAGTATGTAGTAACCTTCTTTGTCTTTTCTTACTAATTTTAGTTTGAAGTCTATTGTATCTGATATGAGGATGGCAACTCCAGCCTGTTTATGGGGGCAGTTAGCTTGATAGAATTTATTCCAAACTCTCACTTTCAAAAGATGATTGTTTTTGGGTAAGATGGGTCTCTTGAAGACAGCAGAACGATGGCTCTTGCTTTTTGATCCAACTAGACAGCCTATGCCGTTTAACTGGAGAGTTCAGTCCATTGATATTGAGAGTTAGGATTGAGAGATATTTATTAGTTCCTACCATTTTTAAAAGCTTTTAGTAGGGCCTGTGTCTTGACAGTTTTGTGGTCCTTAGATGGTATGCTGTTTAGGTGCCATTTCTTTCCCTATATTGCATTTATTTTGTTTTTCTATGTATAGAGCATCTTTGAGAATTCTCTGTAGTGTTGGTTTTGTTTCGACATATTGTTGCAGCTTTTCCCTGGAATGGAATGTTTTTATAGTTCCCTCAGTTATGAATTAGAGCTTAGCTGGCCACAGTATTCTCGGTTGGTAGTTATTTGATTTAAGGGCATGACATATATGCTTCCAGTCACTTCGTGCTTGCATGGTCTCTGCTGAGAAATCTGGGGTTATTCTGATTGGTTTGCCTTTATAGGTTACTGATCCCTTTTCCCTAGCTGCCTTTAGGATATTTTCTTTCATTTCTATTGATCCAGTTCGGATGACAATATGGCGGTGGGATGTTCTTTTCTGGTCAGGTCTGTTTGGGGTTCTAAAAGCTTCTCGTATGTGGATGGGCCTGCCCTTCTGGATATCTGGGAAATTCTCTGAGATGATTCCCTGAAGTATATTTCCAATACCATGGACCTCTTTCTCCACGCCCTCCTCAATACCAACTAGCCTTAAATTAGGCTTCCTAATTGCATCTTGGACCTCCTGAAGCGCTCTCTCATATTTCCTAGATTTGGATTGACTCATTTTCTGTTCTTTCTCTATAATAACTAAATTATCTTCAGCCCCGGAAATTTTCTCCTTCGCATTGTCTAACCTGCTAACAAAGCTATCTACTTTATTTTTCATATCCCTTGCTTCTAATTGCGCATTTTTGATGCCTTGCATCTCTTGTTTTAGATCATGTATAGATTTCTTTATCTCCTTGATTTCCTTTTGAGTGGTTAGGTCAGTAGCTTTATTTTCTTTCGACATTTGCTGGAGTTTGATCACGATTTTATTTGCGGATTCTATGAATTCATCCATCTTTCTTTGAAAAACCTTTATTATTTCCTCCATTTTGTCTTCTTTTTCACTTATCACCTTGCTTTTGCTTTCCTCTTGTTCAGCTCTGGCTTCCTCCATTATCTCTTTCTTTATATTTTCACATTTTCCATTAATGATGTTTATCAATTGTATTTGTGTAGCACTTGGAAGACTCTCATCTAGGTTTGCCAGTGACTGTTCCATTGTCTGCTTACATTGGGTGGGGGATGTTGTTTCTTGATTTGACATTTTTCTTAAGTTTCTTGTTCTGCCCATTTGAAAATGGGAGCAAGATTACTACTAAATACGATTAAAGTTTTTAAGATATAACCAACCTAAATCTCTGTAGCTGTCAGACACTAGATGTTCACAAGTTTTGATTGGTATTATCACACTTTCTTTTTGTGCACTTACAGACCAGTCTAATACAACCATTGATAAGCGATTTATACCCAAAACAATAAGCATCTCAATCCAATCTCTATTGTCTTTAAGTCCCTCTGAGCCTAGAGAATAATTAACCACCTACATATACAATATTGCTCAACAGCCATCAAGTGTAGATCCGTGCACTATAAGGGTTGGAAGACGAGCAGAGGTCCAAAGATAGAAAAAAAGAATGAGAGAGGTCAGGGGAGGTACAAGAGGATTAACATAGGAGTGTAAGAATATTGTAGTCATGAAGAAAAGGTATAGCATAATGATAACTGACCTAAGTTGGTAAGTAGGTAGCATATTTGAGTACAGAGTTTGGAAAGGAGTAGAATAAATCTTATGTGTTGCTGCACGACTAGCTCTTAGCCCAACCAGTGGCCTCACAGTGGACCATGGGATGGATCTGTTTTTCTTGTCTACGTTGAGGGAAAGGGGTATTTCACAAGATGCAGAAGCAAAGATTTCAGAAGCAAATGCTGTGAGTGAATTAGCTCGTGAAAAGCATTTTTATTTTCTTTTATCTTTCTGCGAGTCTTGGGGCTTGAATTCAGGGCCTGAGCAATGACCTCGGGTTTTCTCAAGTCTAGCCCTCTGCCACTTGAGCCACAGTGCCACATCTAGATTTTCTATCTATGTGATACTGAGCAATCAATCCCAGATCTTCATGGATGCTAGGCAAGCACTCTACCACTATGCCAAACTCTCAACCCTGACATAGTAATTATAAAGTCATCATCATCATATCAAAATATCCTTTCTCCTACAAAGAATGAACACTTATCTATGTGTGTAATGCTTTTTTTTTAATTTCACTAATTCTTCTGTGTTTTACCCTCTTGAATTTTTTCACATGACAGCAAAGCTAATCATCAGGAAAAAATTGATTAGGATACAGAAACCTAATAATATCCTAGTAGATTGACGTCAAAAATCTGTGCAAGATGTCCTGTGTGTTTGACCTAGTGGTACAGTCCTTGGCTACCACGCAAAAAGCCTCAGGTTTGATTCCTCATTACCACATACATAGAAAACGCTGCAAGTGGTGCTGTGGCTCGGTGGGACAGCTAAAGCCTAAAGAAAGCCCAAGAACAATGTTCACACTCTGAGGTCAAGTCCCAAGACTAGCAAAAACAAAAAAAATTCGACAAGGGCAAAATGCAGGCAGAGAAGGCACTGTGAAGCAAATGTTTTGTAAAGGATGAGGGCAATATGGACCCTTAAGTTTGGATCTTACCTAAGAAAGGCTCCTTGAGCCTGAGACCAGACTGATAGTTGGGCCTACTGGAAGACATTGGGATTGGACAAATAAGGTGTGCTGTTTACTACATCCACATGTATATTGTGAGATTGGAGGAGAGATTCAGCCTCCAGTGAAGTCTTTTGTGAGCAAGGATCTTTGGTCATTGGGCCCTGAAAGGTGACCCTGCCTCCCTCACAATGGAACAGAATATGGAACCCTGGTAACCAAGCCACTGTAACTAACAACCAGCTCAAGTCAGCATAATTGGCCTGTGGCTCAGGAGGAAGAAAGATGTTGCTGTGCTGTTGCCAAAGATCAGGAAACTCGAGTCTCAGGCATGGAAGTTGTGGATGTCTTACTCGAAGATGTACATGCTAGATCTTTGCCAAGCCACAAATCCAGTATAACAGAACTTTCTCTAAGAAGAAGGCCAGGAAAATCCAGGGCAACCAGATGAGGTAAATTTCTAAGAAGAAATGTATTTGACCCCATCATCCTCCCCACGCAGTAGAACTTTCTTTTTTTTCATTTTTTATTGTACTTAGTAAAAGGGTTAGATGATATTTGCCAGATAGAAGTTGCATTAATTCACATACATTGATACCCTTTCACATGTCTTGCTACCCATTTCCCTCCAACCCCACACCCCCCACCCGTCTTGGATTTCCCCCTTTCCCTATCAAATTTCAAATATCCAAATACAAATAAATTCAATATATAAGATAAAGTGAGATACTATACCAATATGGGATTACCAAGGGACAGCAAACGAGATGAGAGACAACATAGTACATTAAGGACAAAAATCATTCATTATATGGCTTTTGTTTCAATATCCTGGAGTTCCTTTCAATTAGCTTCACATTATATGGCCTTATATATGGCCTTTTGCTCTATTGCCAATCTCTGCTAGTAGAGCCGAAAGTTTCTACAGAATATGACGAATGAGGGAAACCACTGAGCCTAAGTTCCTTTGAGTCTGGCTTACTGCACTTAATATGATTTGTTGTAAGTCTTTCTATTTCCTAACAAATGGGGCGATGTCATTCTTTCTGACAGCAGCATAGAATTCCATTGTGTACAAACACCACAACTTCTTGATCCACTCATCAACTGAGGGACATCTGGGTTGGTTCCATATCTTTGCTATGGTGAATAGTGCTACAATGAACATTGTTGTGCTAGTGGGTTTAGTATGCCCTTGTTTCTGGATTGTTGGGTAAATGCCAAGTAGTGGAATTGCTGGGTCATAGGGGAGTTCTATGTTTAGCCTTTTGAGGCACTGCCACACTGCTTTCCATAGTGGTTGAACGAGTTTGCATTCCCATCAACAGTGTAGTAATGATCCCTCCTGGCCACATCGCCTCCAGCATCTGTTGTCATTCGTTTTCCTGATCCTGGCCATTCTAACTGGAGGGAGATGGAATCTTAGAGTTGTTTTGATTTGCATTTCTTTTATGACCAGAGATGTGGAGCATTTCTTCATGTGTCTATAGGCCATTTTTGTTTCCTCTTCAGAAAAGACTCTCTTTAAGTCTTTGGCCCATTTTTTAATGGGATGGGTGTTACTGTGGAGGTTAGTTTTGGATTGATTCAATTTTTTGAGTTCTTGATATATTTTAGATATGAGGCCTTTATCTGTTGTTTGGTTGGTGAAGATCTTCTCCCACTCTGTAGGCTTCCTGATTAGTTTACTAGCTATATCCGTTGCCATACAAAACCTCTTCAGTTTAATGCAGTCCCACTTATCCAGCCTTTCTCTGAATTGTTGTGATTCTTGGTCCTTATTAAGAAAGTTTCGACCTGTGCCAAGGAGGCCTAGTGTATTTCCTATTCCTTCCTGTAAACTTTTCAGTATGTCAGCTTTTACCTCCAGGTCTTTGATCCATTTGGAGTTAATTCTAGTGCAAGGTAACAAAGAAGGATCCAACTTTCGTTTTCTGCAGGTGCTTAACCAGTTGTGCCAGCACAACTTGTTGAAGAGGCTATCTTTCTTCCATTCTATTTTTTTGGCTCCCTGGTCAAAGATTAGGTGGCCATAGGTCTGTGGTTTAATATCTGGGTCCGCAGTTCTACTCCATTGGACTTCAGGCCTGTTCTTGTGCCAGTACCAAGCTGTTTTGAGAATTATAGCTCTGTAATAGAGTCTTAAGTTTGGAATTGAAATTCCTCCAGCGCTGTTCTTTCAGCTAAGAAGTGTTCTTGCTATACGGTGTCTTTTGTTATTCCATATGAAATTTTGAATTGCCTCTTCTATTTCTTTAAAGAATGACATTGGGATGTTGATTGGTATTACATTGAATTTGTAGATAGCCATTGGCAAGACTTTCATTTTCACAATGTTGATTCTTCTAATCCAGAAGCATGGGAGGTTTTTCCATTTCCTTCGTTCTGCTTTAATTTCCTTTTTTATGGTTTTAAAGTTTTTATCTAAACGGTCCTTTACATTCTTAGTTAAGCTAATTCCTAGGTACTTTATTTTCTTTGAGGCTATTGTGAAAGGAGTTTATTTACTGATTATTGCCTCGTTCCTCTCACTGTTGGCGTAAAGGAAGGCAGTTGATTTGTGAGGGTTGATTTTATGGCCTGCTACTCTTCCAAAGCTTTGAATCAGCTCAAGGAGCTTGGGAGTAGAGTCTATAGGATGCTTTAAATACAGAATCATGTCATCTGCAAAGAGGAATAGTTTTATTTCCTCTTTCCCTACTTGGATCCCCTTTATGCTTCCTTCTTGCCTTATTGCACTGCCTAGGAATTCTAGGACTATGTTAAAAAGGAGTGGAGAGAGTGGGCATCCTTGTCTCGTTCCTGATTATAGAGGGAATGGCTTTAGGTTTTCACCATTAAGTATAATATTGGCAGTGGGTTTCTCATACACAGCCTTTATTACATTGAGAAATGTTCCATGGAGTCCTAGTTTCTCCACATCTTTTAACATAAAGGGGTTTTGGATCTTGTCAAATGCCTTTTCCGCATCTATTGAGACAATCATGTGATTTTTGTCCCTGCGCCTGTTGATGTGTTGAATTATATTATTTGATTTGTGTATGTTGAACCAGCTTTGCCTCCCTGTGATGAATCCAGTTTGATCATAGTGTATAATTTTTTTGATGAGTTGTTGTAGACGGTTGGCCAGTATTTTGTTGAGAAGTTTTGCCTTGATGTTCATCAAAGAAATGGGTCTATAGTTCTCTTTCTTTGATGAATCTCTGTCTGGTTTGGGGATGAAGGATATACTGGCTTCACAGAATGAGTTTGGTAAAGAACCTTCATTTTCAATTTCGTTGAAGAGGTTGAGGAGTATTGGTGTGAGATCTGCTTTGAAGACCTTATAGAATTCAGCTGTGAATCCATCTGGCCCTGGGCTCTTTTTAGGTGGAAGTTGTCTAATTTCCATTTCTATTTCAGAGCTTGAAATAGGCCTGTTGAGTTGGGTTAGCTCTTCTTGGTTCAGTGTGGGTATGTTAATATTGTCTAGAAATTCATCCATTTCTTCTAGATTCTCAAATTTGTTGGCGTAAAGGTTTGAGAAGTATTCCCTCATGGTATTCTGAATCTTGGTAATTTCTGTCGTGATATTACCATTTTCATCTGCGATTTTGTTTATTTCGATATGCTCTCTTCTTTTTTTGGTAAGATTTGCTAAGGGCTTGTCAATTTTGTTAATTCTTTCAAAGAACCAACTCCTTGTTTTGCTGATTCTTTGTATAGTTTTTTTTATTCCAAATCATTTAATTCTACTTTGATTTTAATAATTTGCTTTCTCCTAATGGGTTTAGGGTTGGTTTGTTGCTCTTTTTCCAGGAGGTTAAGGTGAGACATTAACTAGTTGGTTTGCCATTTTTCCAACTTGCTGTTGTAGGCACTCAGCGCTATAAATTTTCCTCTGAGTACTGCCTTTGTTGTGTCCATAAGGAGTTGATATTTGTGTGCTCCTTATTGTTAAATTTCATAAACAGTTGGATATCTGTTCTGATATCTTCGATTACCCATTGTTTTTGATTCAACAATGTGTTGTTCAGTCTCCATGAGTTACAGGGTTTTCTTTGGTGGAGATGTATGTTCAGCTCCAATTTGATGCCTTTATGGTCTGAGAGTGTGCATGGAATAATTTCAGTGTTTCTGAATCTGTCCAGGTTTGCTTTATGGCCTAAGATTTGGTCTATTTTGGAAAAAGTTCCATGTGCTGCTGAGAAAAACGTATATTGTGTTGTTACTGGGTGGAATATTCTGCAGATGTCTGTTACATCTAGTCGGTCTATATAGTTGTTCAGTTCTAAGGTTTCTCTTTTGAGTTTTTGCCTTGTTGATGTGTCCATAGGTGAGAGTGGTGTGTTAAACTCACCAACAATCACTGTATTTCAATCTATGTATGGTTTCAGTGTAAGTAAAGTTTGCTTGATGAAGTTTGGAGCTCCGGGATTGGGTGTGTAAATATTTAGGATCGTTATGTCTTCCTGGAGGAAAGATCCCTTTAGTAGTATGTAGTAACCTTCTTTGTCTTTTCTTACTAATTTTAGTTTGAAGTCTATTGTATCTGATAGGAGCATGGCAACTCCAGCCTGTTTATGGGAGCAGTTAGCTTGATAGAGTTTATTCCAACCTCTCACTTTCAAAAGATGATTGTTTTTGGGTAAGATGTGTCTCTTGAAGACAGCAGAACGATGGCTCTTGCTTTTTGATCCAAATAGACAGCCTATGCCATTTAATTGGAGAGTTAATTCCATTGATATTGAGAGTTAGGATTGAGAGATATTTATTAGTTCCTACCATTTTTAAAAGCTTTTAGTAGGGCCTGTGTCTTGACAGTTCTTGTGGTCCTTAGATGGTATGCTGTTTAGGTGCCATTTCTTTCCCTATAATGCATTTATTTTGGTTTGTATGTATTGAGCATCGTTGAGAATTCTCTGTATTGTTGGTTTTGTTTCGACATATTGTTGCAGCTTTTCCCTGGAATGGAATGTTTTATTGTTCCCTCAGTTTGAATGAGAGCTTAGCTGGCTACAGTATTCTTGGTTGGTAGTTATTTGATTTAAGGGCATGACATATATGCTTCCAGTCACTTCGTGCTTGCATGGTCTCTGCTGAGAAATCTGGGGTTATTCTGATTGGTTTGCCTTTATAGGTTACTGATCCCTTTTCCCTGGCTGCCTTTAGGATCTTTTCTTTCGTTTCTATTGATCCAGTTCGGATCACAATGTCGCGGTGGGATGTTGTTTTCTGGTCAGGTCTTTTTGGGGTTCTAGAAGCTTCTCGTATCTGGATGGGCCTGCCCTTCTGCATATCTGGGAAATTCTCTGAGATGATTCCCTGAAGTATATTTCCAATACCATGGACCTCTTTCTCCACGCCCTCCTCAATACCAACTAGCCTTAAATTAGGCTTCCTAATTGTATCTTGGACCTCCTGATGCGCTCTCTCATATTTCCTAGATTTGGATTGACTCATTTTCTGTTCTTTATAATACCTACATTATCTTCTGCCCCGGAAATTCTCTCCTCTGCATTGTCTAACCTTCTATCAAATCTATCTACTTTATTTTTCATCTCCCTTGCTTCTAATTGCTCACTTTTTATGCCTTGCGTCTCTTGTTTTAGATCATGTATGGATTTCTTTTTATCTCCTTAATTTGCTTTTGAGTGGTTAGCTCAGTAGCTTTATTTTCTTTGGACATTTGCTGGAGTTTGGTCACGTTTTTATTTGTGGATTCTATGAATTCATCCATCTTTCTTTGAAAAACCTTTATTATGGCCTCCTTTATGGCTTCGACTTTTTCACTTATCACCTTGTTTTTGCTTTCCTCTTGTTCAGCTATGGCTTCCTCCATTATCTCTTTCTTTATATTTTCACATTTTTCTTTAATGATGTTTATCAATTGTATTTGTGTAGCACTTGGAAGACTCCCCTTTAGGTTTGCCAGTGACTGTTCCATTGTCTGTTTACATTGGGTGGGGGATGTTGTTTCTTGATTTGACATTTTTCTTGAGTTTCTTGTTCTGCCCATTTGACAATGGGAGCAAGATTACTGCTAAATACGATTATAATTTTTCAGATATAACCAATCTAGACCTCTGTAGCTGGCAGACACTAAATGTTCACAAGTTTTGATTGGTATTATCACTCTCTCTTTTTGTGCACTTACAGACCAGACTAATACAACCACTGATAAGCGATTTATACCCAAAGCAATAAGCCTCTCAATCCAATCTCTATTGTCTTTAAGTCCCTCTGAGCCTAGAGAATAATTAACCACCTACATATTGCTCAACAGCCATCAAGTGTATATCCGTGCAGTATAAGGGTTGAAAGACGAGCAGAGGTCCAGAGATAGAAAAAAAGAATGAGAGAGGTCAGGGGAGGTACAAAAGGATTAACGTAGGAGTGTAAGAATATTGTACTCATGAAGAACAGGTAGATCATAAGGATAACTGACCTAAGCTGGTAAGTAGTTAGCATATTTGAGTACAAACTTTGGAAAGTATTAGAATAAAACTTATGTGTTGCTGCACGACTAGCTCTTTGCCCAACCAGTGACCTCACAGTGGACCCTGGGATGGATCTGTTTTACTTGTCTACGTTGAGGGAAAGGGGTAATTCACAAGATGCAGAAGGGAAGATTTCAGAAGCAAATGCTGTGAGTGAATTAGCTCATAAAAAGCATTTTTATTTTCTTTTATCTTTCTGTCAGTCTTGGGGCTTGAATTCAGGGCTTGAGCACTGTCCTCGGGTTTTCTCAAGTCTAGCCCTCTGCCACTTGAGCCACAGTGCCACATCTAGATTTTCTATCTATGTGATACTGAGCAATCAAACCCAGATCTTCATGGATGCTAGGCAAGCACTCTACCACTATGCCAAACTCTCAACCATGACATAGTAATTATAAAGTCATCATCATCATCATCATATCCAAATATCTTTTCTCCTACAAAGAATGAACACTTAACTGGGTCTAATGCTTTTTTTTAATTTCACTAATTCTTCTGTGTTTTTCCCTCTTGCATTTTTTACACTTGACAGCAAAGCTAATCATCAGGAAAAAATTGATTGGGATACAGAAACCTAATAATATCCTAGTAGAATGAAGTCAAAAATATGTGCAAGATGCCCTGTGTGTTTGACCTAGTGGTAGACTACTTGGCTACCAAGCAAAAAGACTCAGGTTTGATTCCTCATTACCAGATACATAGAAAACGCTGCAAGTGGTGCTGTGGCTCGGTGGGACAGCTAAAGCCTAAAGAAAGCACAAGAACAATGTTCACACTCTGAGGTCAAGTCCCAACACAAGCAAAAACAAAAAAAATTCTACAAGGGGCAAAATGCAGGCAGAGAAGGCACTGTGAAGCAAATGTTTTGTAAAGGATGAGGGCAATATTGACCCTTAATTTTGGATCTTACCTAAGAAAGGCTCCTTGAGCCTGAGACCAGACTGGTAGTTGGGCCTAGTGGAAGACATTGGGATTGGACAAATAAGGTGTGCTGTTTACTACATCCACATGTATATTGTGAGATTGGAGGAGAGATTCAGCCTCCGGTATGTCTTTGGTGAGGTCTTTTGTGAGCAAGGATCTTTGGTCATTGGGCCCTGAAAGGTGACCCTGCCTCCCTCCCAATGGAACAGAATATGGAACCCTGGTAACCAAGCCACTGTAACTAACAACCAGCTCAAGCCAACTCACTTGGCCTGTGGCTCAGGAGGAAGAAAGGTGTTGCTGTGCTGTTGCCAAAGATCAGGAAACTCGAATCTCAGGCATGGAATATGTGGATGTCTTATTCGAAGACGTATATGCTAGATCATTTCCAAGCCACAAATCCAGTATAACAGAACTTTCTCTAAGAAGAAGGCCAGGAAAATTCAGGGCAACCAGATGAGGTAAATTTCTAAGAAGAAATGTATTTGACCCCATCATCCTCCCCACACACTACAACTTTCTTTTTTTTTCATTTTTTATTGTAATTAGTAAAAGGGTTAGATGATATTTGCCAGATAGAAGGTGCCTTAATTCACATACATTGATACCCTTTCACATGTCTTGGTACCCATTTCCCTCCAAACCCACACCCCCGACCCGTCTTGGTTTTCCCCCCTTCCCTATCAAATTTCAAATATCCAAATACAAATAAATTCAATATATAAGATAAAGTGAGATACTATACCAATATTGGATAACCAAGGGACAGCAAACGAGATGAGAGACAACAAAGTACATTAAGGACAACAATCATTCATTATATGGCTTTTGTGTCAATATCCTGGAGGTCCTTTCAATTAGCTTCACATTATATGGCCTTATATATGGCCTTTTGCTCTATTGCAAATCTCTGCTAGTAGAGCCCAAGGTTTCTACTGATTATGACGAATGAGGGAAACCACTGAGCTTAAGTACCTTTGGGTAAATGCCAAGTAGTGGAATTGCTGGGTCATAGGGGAGTTCTATGTTTAGCCTTTTGAGGCACTGCCACACTGCTTTCCATAGTGGTTGAACGAGTTTGCACTCCCACCAACAGTGTAGTAGTGATCCCTCCTGGCCACATCCCCTCCAGCATCCGTTGTCATTCGTTTTCCTGATCCTGGCCATTCTAACTGGAGTGAGGTGGAATCTTAGAGTTGTTTTGATTTGCATTTCTTTTATGACCAGAGATGTGGAGCATTTCTTCATGTGTCTATAGGTCATTTTTGTATCTTCTTCAGAGAAGACTCTCTTTAAGTCTTTGACCCATTTTTAACGGGATGGGTGTTACTTTTGAGGTTAGTTTTGCAGTGATTCAATTTTTTGAGTTGTTGATATATTTTAGATATGAGGCCTTTGTCCGTTGTTTGGTTGGTGAAGATATTCTCCCACTCTGTAGGCTTCCTGATTAGTTTACTAGCTATATCCATTGCCATACAAAACCTCTTCAGTTTAATGCAGTCCCACTTATCCAGCCTTTCTCTGATTTGTTGTGATTCTTGGTCCTTATTAAGAAAGTTTCGACCTGTGCCAAGGAAGCCTAGTGTATCTCCTATTCCTTCCTGTAAACTTTTCAGTGTGTCAGCTTTTACCTCCAGGTCTTTGATCCATTTGGAGTTAATTCTAGTGCAAGGTGACAAAGAAGGATCCAACTTTAGTTTTCTGCAGTTGTTTTTACCAGTTCTGCCAGCACAACTTGTTGAAGAGGCTATCTTTCTTCCATTCTATTTTTTTGGCTCCCTGGTCAAAGATTAGGTGGCCATAGGTCTGTGGTTTAATATCTGGGTCCGCAGTTCTACTCCATTGGACTTCAGGCCTGTTCTTGTGCCAGTACCAACCTGTTTTGAGAATTATAACTCTGTAATAGAGCCTTAAGTTTGGAATTGAAATTCCTCCAGGGCTGTTCTTTCTGCTAAGAAATGTTTTTGCTATACGGGGTCTTTTATTATTCCATATGAAATTTTGAATTGCCTCTTCTATTTCATTAAAGAATGACATTGGGATGTTGATTGGTATTACATTGAATTTGTAGATAGCCCTTGGCAAGATTTCATTTTCACAATGTTAATTCTTCCAATCCAGGAGCATGGGAGGTTTTTCCATTTCCTTAGTTCTGCTTTAATTTCCTTTTTTAGGGTTTTAAAATTTTCACCTAAACGGTCCTTTACATTCTTAGTTAAGCTAATTCCTAGGTACTTTATTTTCTTTGAGGCTATTGTGAAAGGAGTTTATTTCCTGATTATTGCCTCGTTCCTCTCACTGTTGGCGTAAAGGAAGGCAGTTGATTTGTGAGGGTTGATTTTATGGCCTGCTACTCTTCCAAAGCTTTGAATCAGCTCAAGGAGCTTGGGAGTAGAGTCTATAGGATGCTTTAAATACAGAATCATGTCATCTGCAAAGAGGAATAGTTTTATTTCCTCTTTCCCTACTTGGATCCCCTTTATGCTTGCTTCTTGCCTTATTGCACTGCCTAAGAATTCTAGGACTACGTTAAAAAGGAGTGGAGAGAGTGGGCATCCTTGTCTCGTACCTGATTTTTGAGGGAATGGCTTTAGATTTTCACCATTAAGTATAATACTGGCAGTGGGTTTCTCATACACAGCCTTTATTACATTGAGAAATGTTCCATGGATTCCTAGTTTCTCCACATCGTTTAACATAAAGGGGTTTTGGATCTTGTCAAATGCCTTTTCCGCATCTATTGAGACAATCATGTGATTTTTGTCCCTGCGCCTGTTGATGTGTTGAATTATATTATTTGATTTGTGTATGTTGAACCAGCTTTGCCTCCCTGTGATGAATCCAGTTTGATCATAGTGTATAATTTTTTTGATGAGTTGTTGTAGACGGTTGGCCAGTATTTTGTTGAGAAGTTTTGCCTCGATGTTCATCAGAGAAATGGGTCTATAGTTCTCTTTCTTTGATGAATCTCTGTATGGTTTGGGGATGAAGGATATACTGGCTTCACAGAATGAGTTTGGTAAAGAACCTTCATTTTCAATTTCGTTGAAGAGCTTGAGGAGTATTGGTGTGAGCTCTGCTTTGAAGACCTTATAGAATTCAGCTGTGAATCCATCTGGCCCTGGGCTCTTTTTGGTGGAAGTTGTCTAATTTCCATTTCTATTTCAGAGCTTGAAATAGGCCTGTTGATTTGGGTTAGCTCTTCTTGGTTCAGTGTGGGTATGTTAATATTGTCTAGAAATTCATCCATTTCTTCTAGATTCTCAAATTTGTTGGCGTAAAGGTTTGAGAAGTATTCCCTCATGATATTCTGAATCTTGGTAATTTCTGCCGTGATTTTACCATTTTCATCTGCGATTTTGTTTATTTCGATATGCTCTCTTCTTTTTTTGGTAAGATTTGCTAAGGGCTTGTCGATTTTGTTAATTCTTTCAAATAACCAACTCCTTGTTTTGTTGATTCTTTCTATAGTTTTTTTATTCCAAATCATTTAATTCTGCTTTGATTTTAATAATTTGCTTTCTCCTAATGGGTTTAGGGTTGGTTTGTTGCTCTTTTTCCAGGAGGTTAAGGTGAGACATTAACTACTTGGTTTGCCATTTTTCCAACTTGCTGTTGTTGGCACTCAGCGCTATAAATTTTCCTCTGAGTACTGCCTTTGTTGTGTCCCTAAGGAGTTGATATTTGTGTGCTCCTTATTGTTAAATTTCATAAACCGTTGGATATCTGCTCTGATCTCTTCGATTAACCATTGTTTTTGATTCAACAATGTGTTGTTCAGTCTCCATGAGTTACAGGGTTTTCTTTGGTGGAGATGTATGTTCAGCTCCAATTTGATGCCTTTATGGTCTGAGAGTGTGCATGGAATAATTTCAGTGTTTCTGAATCTGTCCAGGTTTGTTTTATGGCCTACGATGTGGACTATTTTGGAAAATGTTCCATGTGCTGCTGAGAAAAACGTATATTGTGTTGTTACTGGGTGGAATATTCTGCAGATGTCTGTTACATCTATTCGGTCTATATAGTTGTTCAATTCTAAGGTTTCTCTTTAGAGTTTTTGCCTTGTTGATCTGTCCATAGGTGAGAGTGGTGTGTTAAACTCACCAACAATCACTGTATTTCGATCTATGTATGGTTTCAGTGTAAGTAAAGTTTGCTTGATGAAGTTTGGAGCTCCGGGATTGGGTGTGTAAATATTTAGGATCGTTATGTCTTCCTGGAGGAAAGATCCCTTTTGTAGTATGTAGTAACCTTCTTTGTCTTTTCTTACTAATTTTAGTTTGAAGTCTATTGTATCTGATATGAGGATGGCAACTCCAGCCTGTTTATGGGGGCAGTTAGCTTGATAGAATTTATTCCAACCTCTCACTTTCAAAAGATGATTGTTTTTGGGTAAGATGTGTCTCTTGAAGACAGCAGAACGATGGCTCTTGCTTTTTGATCCAACTAGACAGCCTATGCCGTTTAATTGGAGAGTTAAGTCCATTGATATTGAGAGTTTGGATTGAGAGATATTTATTAGTTCCTACCATTTTTAAAAGCTTTTAGTAGGGCCTGTGTCTTGACAGTTCTTGTGGTCCTTAGATGGTATGCTGTTTAGGTGCCAACTTTAGTTTTCTGCAGGTGCTTAACCAGTTCTGCCAGCCCAACTTGTTGAAGAGGCTATTTTTCTTCCTTTCTATGTTTTTGGCTGCCTTGTCAAAGGCCTGTTCTTGTGCCAGTACCAAGCTGTTTTGAGAATTATTGCTCTTTAATAGAGTCTAAAGTTTGGAATTGAAATTCCTCCAGCGCTGTTCTTTCTGCTAAGAAGTGTTTTTGCTATGCGGGGTCTGTTATTATTCCATATGAAATTCTGAATCGCCTGTTCTATTTCTTTAAATAATGACATTGGGATGTTGACGGGTATTGCATTGAATTTGTAGATAGCCCTTGGCAAGATTGTCATTTTCACAATGTTGATTCTTCCAATCCAGGAGCATGGGAGGTTTTTCCATTTCCTTAGTTCTGCTTTAATTTCCTTTTTTTGGGTTTTAAAGTTTTCATCTAAACGGTCCTTTACATTCTTATTTAAGCTAATTCCACTTATCCACCCAGAAACTAAGTAGAGTTGTGGCTAAAATTGGTACATCATTAGCCCTGAGGAAAAAGAACTAAGAAACCTTGCCCAGGTCCAAAGTTCAAGCTCCCCACCAAGAAAGAAAAAAAAAGGAGTCCAGATACCTTAGTTTCAAAAGTATATCTGGATATCTTAGTAGATTTTTCTGATTTTTCCTCATTCATCTCATGGAACCACATAATCTTGATCCTGATCTGACTAAGAGCCTGCATTGTGCTTAATCAATTCATTCCACATATTCCAGTAGAATCTGAACAGCTAACAGCCACTTACCAAGGCTTTATTCTACGTTTAGGCCAGTATGTCTTCATACCATCTACACAGTCAGCTATATCATCTTTCCAGAAGTATCATTGAGTGTAGAACTCTCAGAACTAAAATAATTGCATAAAGATGTAATAAAACCCCTTGATTCATTAAGAACATTTCTGTACCACTTAGAGCAAGTACATTAGTGGTATTTACCTCTAGCCTCTTTTTTTAAAAAAATTTATTAACATTGAATTTTACATCATATTTCAAATGTCATGTTTAACCAACAAGTATTCAAGAAGGGAATCGCTATACAAGCAATGGCACATAGATTTTAGAATACAGTAAAAATTAAGCTGAGCCTTTGTATGTCATAGATACAGATTAATCTATAATAAAACACATGTCTATAGAGTGTATAGTCTACCCAAATTTTATGTCTATGTAGTTATGTTTATATCTCCAAAATTATGTTCAGAACTTTGGGTATCAACTATTCAATCATCGCTCTACTATTGTTTGAAACTAATATCCATATATTAAGGATACCATGTACCTTTTGTTCCTTGGTCTTGACTTATCTCACTCAACAGGATTCACTCTAATTTCATCCACTACTCCAAAAATGCCATTATTATTTTTTTCTGTGCAGATCTTCTTTTTATGTATTTATTTTTATTGTAATTTATAGAAGGGTTACATTATATTCACCAGATAGAAGGTGCATTACTTCTCAAACTTTGATACCCCATGTAATGATATGGTCCCCATTTCCCTTCCCCTACCACCACTCATGTTCATTTCCCCCCTTCCCTATCCAATTTCAAATAACCAATTAGGCACATATGAAATATATCAGAAAACAAGGTGAAATATTGTAACAATATGATATAACCAAGGGATAGCAAAAGAGATAAGAGATCACGTAGTTCATTATGGACAACAATCACGCATTATATGAGTTTTGTTTCTTTATCTTGGAGGTCCTTACATTTAGTGTCATACTATTTGTCACGATGTCTCTAGATTTTGTTCTATTATAAATCTCTGGTAGCAGAGCCCAAGGTTTCTACTGAATTTGACAAATGAGGGAGACTCTTGGGCCTATGTTCCTTTGAGTTTGGCTTACTTCACTTAATATGATTTTTTTCCTTTTCATCCACTTCCCCGAGAATGCCATTATTTTATCTTGTCGGTTGGCTATGTATCATTCCATTGTGTGTGAGTGTGTGTGTGTGTGCGTGTGTGTGTGTGTGTGTGTGTGTGTGTGTGTGTGCGTGTATCACATTTTTTGTAGTAGGGCATCTGGTTGTTTCATTCATCCAGCCTCATTTTCTACAGATATTTTTATAGTCTCTTTTTTATTTTCAGGGTAATGTATAGAGGGGTTACGATTACATTTACAGGTAGTGGACTGCATTACTTCTCACACATTTATTCCACTCCACATGTTTATGTCCCCAGTTCCCTCTCCCCTCCCCTTCCTAATCATCTTGTTTCCCCCCGTCCCTTTCCTATTTGACATAAACAAATAAACATATATACAATATGCCAGGGAAAAAATCAGATACAGTAACAATCTCACATTAACCAAAGGGCAAAATAAGAGATGAGAAATAACATAGTAGTTTAAGGACAAAAATCACACAAGATTAAGAGCAACGATGACACAAGATATAGCTCTTGTTCCCATATCCTAGAGATCCTTTCATTTAGTCTCATCCTATATGACCTTATATACCTAGGTTTTTGAGTTATTGTAAGCCTCTGCTAGGAGAGTCCTAGATGTGAACTAATTGTTACAAATGGGGGAAACCACTGAGCTTATGTTTCTTTGGGTCTGGCTTGCTTCACTTAATATGAATTTTTCCAAGTCTTTCCATTTCCTTACAAATGGGGCGATGTCTTTCCTTCTGATGGCAGCATAGCATTCCATTGTGTATAAGTACCACATCTTCTTGATTCAGTCATCTACGGAGTGGCATCTGGGTTGGTTTCATAGCTTTGCTATGGTAAATAGTGCTGCAATGAGCATCATTGTGCTAGTGGCTTTAGTATGTCCTTTTTTCTGGACAATTGGGTAGAAGCCAAGTAGTGGATTTGCTGGATCATAGGGGAGCTCTATGTTCAGTCTTTTGAGGAACCACCACACTGCTTTCCCTAGAAGTTAAACGAGTTTACACTCACACCAACAGTGTAGGTGTGATCCCCCTGGTCACTTCCCCACCAGTATCTCTTATTAGATTTTTTTGATAATCGCCATTCTGACTGGAGTCAGGAGGAATCTCAAAGTTGTTTTGATTTTCATTTCCCTTATTGCTAGAGATATGGAGCATTTCTTCATGTGTCTAAAGCCCATTTTAATTTTTTCTTCAGAGAATACTCTTTTAAGTCTTTAGCCCACCTTTTAATAGGATGGTTGTTTCTTTGAAAATTTGTTTGGGAGAGATTCATTTTTTTCAGCTATAGATATATTTTAGATAACTACATATATTTTTGTAGAAAAAACAATGGAAGCCATCATGCTGGCTCACAACTTAATTTCAGCTACTTAGGATGCTCAGGGCTTAGGATCACAGGTCAAAGCCAACCAGGGCCCTACAGTGTGTGAGATCAAACTCTGTGAACATACAATGACTGTAAGCGGAATCTCCCTGCCTGGGAATGTAGCCTAATGGTAGAGTGCTCACCTAGAATGCATGAAGACCTAGGTTCTATTCACCGGTACCGCATCATCAGAAAAAAAGCTAGAAGTGGCGCTGTGTCTCAAGAGGCAGAGCACTCACCTTGGGCAAGCGAGTCCAATGAAAATGTCTAGGCCCTGAGTCCAAGCCGTAGGACTGGCAAAAAGAAAAAAAATTAGCAATCTTACTTAAGTAACAAGGAATGTACCCTATATTTATACAGACTGAAAAATTCATTAAGAAATTAGAAAATATGTATAAAGTGCATAATTTCTTTTGTGTGTTGGCACTTGGTCTTCAACTGAGTGCTTCAGCTCTATCCCTGACCTTTTCTGCTCAAGGCTAGCACTCCACCAATGCAGCCCCAAATCAACTATCTTCAATTGAGATATAAGCGATGAATATTTCAGGGTGCTTCATGAAAAACATTTTTATAAATTGAAACTTTCAACACAGTCTTATTTTAGTATGAATGTTGAGATGGGAAGAGACAGAAAAAGTGAAATGTTTCCTGATCCTCATAGAGAAGAGACTCAGCAGGACCACTGTGGTCTGCAGGCTTCTTTGTGAGTTTTGTTTGCTTGTTTGATTTTTGTCAATTGTGGGGCTTGAACTCTGGGCCTGGGCACTGTCCCAGAGCTCTTCAGCTCAAGGCTACTGCTTTAATCTGTGAGCCACTGTGCCACTTCTGGTTTTTCTGGCAGTTAACTGGGTACTTTGGCTGGCTTTAAACTTTGATTCTCAGATCTTAGCCTCCTGAGTAGCTAAGATTATAGGTGTGAGGTACCATCACCAGGCTGCTGCTCTGTTACTATGCAGGTTCTGGATCAAGAACTTCAAGTTCTTACTTCAATTTTTTCTTCTCTTGCCTGATACTCTGCCATTTGAACGAAGCCCCAGTTCCTGGTCTTTGTTGGTTAATGAGAGATATTATGATTTTCTAATATTCAGAGCAATGATTATAAAACCCAGCATTATACTTACTTGAATAAAGTAAGAGACAGGACCTAGTGAGATGGAAAACAAAATTTTTTTTCAAGTTGCTATCCTGTTCTAATGCATAAGTCTGGCTATTCTGCTTACACACAAATATATATTTTACCAATTTCTACTCTATTTTTGCTTAGCTTAAAACCACCACTGCCATTTCATAGATTTTGTTGTTGTTGTTTGCGGTGCTTGAACTCTGTGCCTGGGCTGTTCCTCAGATCTTCAGTTCAATGCCAGTGCTCTACTACTTTTGATTTGGCCAGTCCTGGGCTTGAACTCAGGGACTGAGCACTGTCCTTATATTTTCTCAAGGCTAGGGCTCTACCACTTCAGCCTCAGCACCACTTCCAGCATTTTTCTATGTATGTGGTATCGAGGAATTGAACCCAGGTCTTCGTGCATGCTAGGCAAGCACTCTACCACTAGGCCAAACTCCCAGCCCAAAATTATTCATTATTACTATTAGCTATCTTCTTTTTTTATTAGTGATTCGTCATGGTGCTTGGACTTTGGGCCTGGACTGTCCCTGACCTCTTCAGCTCAAGGCTAGTGCTCTTCCTCTACAGCTCCATTTTTGGTTTCTGGTAGTTAATTGGTGATGTAAGTCTCACAAACATATGTGTCCAGGCTGGCTTTGGGCTTTGAACCAAGATCCTCCAATCTCAGCCTCCATAGTACGTAGAATTACACGCTTCAGCCAGCAGTGCCTGACTGTTTGATGTCTCTGTCTCTGTCTCTCTGTCTCTGTCTGTCTCTGTCTGTCTGCCTGTCTCTCTCTCTCTCTGCCTCTCTCTCTGCCTCTCTCTCTGTCTCTCCCTCTGCCTCTCTCTCTGTCTCTCTGTCTCTCTGTCTCTCTGTCTCTGTCTCTCTCTCTCTCTCTCTCTCTCTCTCTCTCTCTCTCTCTCTCTCTCTCTCTCTCTCTCTCTCTCTTTCTTTTGGTTGTAAGACTTGAACTGTGCACCTGGGCAGTGTCCCTGCGCTCTTCAGCTCAAGGCTACAACCTTAAACACCTTGAGCCACAGTGTCACTTCTGGTTTTCTGGTGCTTAAATGGAAGTAACAGTTTCATGGACTTTAGTGTCTGGCCTGGCTTTGAACTGTGATCCTCAGAACCCAACCTTCTGAGATCATTTCCAGCTTTTTTTTTGGTGTAAGTGGTACAGAGTAATTGAACAGAGGGCTTTGTGCATACTAGGCAAGCAAACTACCACTAGTGTGCACTCCAGCCTTAGATAAGGGCTTTGTTTTTCTTTTTCTTTTTTTCACTCATGGGGCTTGAACTCTGGGCCTGGATGTTTACCTTAAGTTCTTCAGCTCAAGGCAAGAACTGTACCACTTGAGGCACATTGTCATTTTGAATTTTCTGGATTATTTGGAAATAAGATTCTCACAGATTTTTATGCCTGGGCCGTCGATCCTCCAGGGTAGCTAGGATTACCAGGGTGAGCCACCAGTCACGGGCATTAAATTATTATTTTTTGCATGTCCTATGGCTTCAACTCATGGCCAGAGCACTGTCCTAGGGCTTGCTCAAGGATAGCACTTTACTTCAGCCAGCCAACTCCCGGTCCAAATAGGCCACTCTTGAAGCTAGAATTACAGAGATCTGCCATAATACTGGCATGTCGTTATCTAAGTATATAATTTTTCTTCTATTTTTGATGGCTTTTCCTTAGTGTACATATTTCCTACATATTTTATGGAAAACTTCCTTCCCACTGGGGCCATAAGTTAAGCCTAGTGGAAGAGTTCTTGCCGAGCATGAATGAAGACCCAAGTACAATTTCTCAGCACAACATAGATAAAAAAAAATTAAAGTGGTGCTGTGGCACATGTGATAGAACTTGCGCCTTAAGAATAAACAAAAACAAAAACAAGGATCGTGCTCAGGTCCTGAGTCTAAGCCCAGTACTGGCAAAAAAAATTCTGCCCAAATTAGATATTTAAACTTATTGTACTTTTCAAAAAATTTGTTGTCAAGATGATATACAAAGAGATTGCTGTTACGTATGAAATGAGTACATTTCTTGTAAACACTGTTACCCTCTCCCCCCTTTTCTCTTTCCCTTCCCCCCAAGTCATAAATTTCATTTACAACAAATATATATGTATTTTCATTCCTGAAAAAAAATAGTTTAAAATGTGTTCAAATAAATGATGTAGGTTGATATATTTATCAAAATGGATTACTTGAACTCTAAAATAAACATTCTAGGTAATTTTTCTCATAAAATTGTAGTCATGCAATATAACTAATAAAAAAGGAATTTTAGTTATTAATTTCTTATGTTTTACCTTTAACATTATTTCACTAAGCATACTGTTTATGGTATTAATACAGACAGCATGAAATATGATTATGTAAAAAAATTAAATGATTAAAAATAGTAAGGTTGGGGGCCAGTAGTTTGGCTTGGTGGCACACAGCCTGGACTGGCAAAAAAGAAGTAGGGTTAGATAAAACAGATTTATTTCCAAATGTGTGGAAAATGGTATGATTTCTTGTTTGGCTAGTCCTGGGGCTTGAACTGAGGGACCAGGAACTGTCCTTGGCCACATTTGTTCAAGGGTGGCACTCTGAAACCTGAGCCACAGTGCCCCATCTGCTTTTTCTGTGTATGCAGTGCCGAGGAATTGAATCAAGGTCTTCTTGTATACTAGGCGAGCACTCTACAACTAGGCCACATTCAAAGCCAAAGTAGATTTTTGATGCTATTGTGGAGTTTTAATTTTCTTAAATATTTGTACAAAGCACAATGGATATATAAACAGACTTGAACTCACAGAACAGAGTCCCACATAATATTACAGTTACTCTGGCACTTCTCCCGATTGACAAAAGACATTTCCAGGCATCTGCTCTGTCCTTAAGCTTTGGTAGCTGACTTGTCTTTCCATGGAGGCCTGGCCTGGATTCCTGGTGATTCCATGCATTTCATAGTTCCCTGTATATCCAGTAAGGTTGTCTTCTATGGGACCACACCTCTCTGGTTTTTGGCCCACCCAGGACCTATGTGTCTGAGGTCTCACATTATAAGTGGAAAATAAAACACAGTATAATAAGAACTGAAGAACTGCACACCATAATATTAACAATGAGAGTTTAATAGTTAACAAAGTAAATACAATGAATACTTGACAAGAATCATGGGAGCAACATAAAGAGATGTCTTTTTAGGAAGGGGACAGGGAAGCTCTAAATCCAGACAGGCCTCCAAGTTGCCTACAGACAGTAATTCTACTTCAGAGTCTTCAGAAGGGTCTCCTTCCTCATGAGAAACAGAATGTCCTTCCTGAGTTAAGAGGGGGATGGATTCTGGTGTGTCGAATGGAGATTGAGTCTCTTTTAACGAGATGGATGGGTCTGGATATTCTGTGAGGATGGATTCATTTTCCTCCCATGAATCCAGTATTGAGAGTACACTTGCTGCTTCCCATGGGGACATTTTCCATGAGCCCAGCATGTGCCCCTTCAGCTTGCACAATAAGTGGAGTGTTCCTCTGACTCAGATGGACTGACTCTGGGTGGAGTGTGAAAGGAAACGGAAGGAAATCTGGCTGCTCTTTTTCTTCCTCCATAGTATCTGCAGGTTCAACTGTGTCACACATGGGGTTCAGAGAAAAGGTATATCCACAGGACTCTAAACCTGTTTGGTAATTTCTACAGAAGGCCCATGCTTTCTGGAGTGCAGTGATGATTCTCTGTCTCCATCAGTCACCAGCTCCATTGGTGGGTTTTTCATCCGGAGTTCAGGATAAGCTCTTCCACGATGACCCAAACCTAAGAATGGAAATAGGTACAGAGTGGACAGAGTGGACTCTGCAAGTTGAAGTGTCACTCAACTTCCATGAGGATCTAATGGAGGACCTGTAGAACTGGAGTTTGGACTGAACACTGAGGAGGTGTAGGGTCTTTCTAATGAGTGCTTATTCCCAAGTTCTTTCAGAGGACAGACATTACCTGGCTGACACCACCCATAAAGGGCATTTTGCCAAGCTCTGTAGAAGTAAGGGCCAACCAATATCTAGACCACATGGGCTTCCTACTCACAGGCTCTGAGGCACCCACACCAGGACTTCTACTTTTTCTTGGTCTTACTGGTCGCACATTCCTCCAGCGGGTCAAAAAGTATGTGTTTAGAAGAGCAGGTCCAAAGCCGGCATGTGGAGACTCATATAGAGCTTGAGTTGTGTCAGGGTGTGGCAGTTCTTAAACTCGTAGAAATCACTGGGGTAGAAGTCCATTCACATCGTATAGATGGAACACATGATGCTGTGGGCACATTCGGTACAAGGAAAGTGAGAGCCTTCTCTCTCCATCCTGAGCCTTCTACAAAACCCCTTTCTTGCAGGATTCTAATGCTGTGGCTGTCCTGCAGAGATGTGCACTTATGTGCTGGGAGGGGGGTAAGAGACACTCGAGAACAGGATGACTTTTACACCCCACTTCCAGAAGCTTCTGAGAGAGGCCTCTATGCATCTGTCCAAAGTAAACGCAAAATAAATTAACTAAGTAAATGCTCTAAATAAATCAATAAGTGAATGCTCTAAATAAAGAAATAATGCTCATTCCTCTAATCTTAGCCACCCAGCAGGCTGAGCTCTGAAGATCACAGTGGAAAGCCAGTCTAGTCAGTAAAAGTCTAAAGGCACTTGTCTTCAATTAGGCAGCAAAAAGCCAGAACTTGACCTATGACTCAAATGGTACAGTGCTAATTTTTGAACACCAAAGGGATGGCATTTAGACCTGGGTTCAGGTTCAAGTGGCAGCACTGGACCACACACCAAAATGTAAATGCTTTCAGGTTCAAACAGGCAAAGCTATCACAATCCATCCCTGATGGCTCAAAAGTGATTCAGCCCCCAGCTTTTCCTGACTCCAGTATTTCACAGGCCTCCGCCATTAGTACTGACACCCCATTTCTTACTGGGAAATGGGATTTCCTAGGATGTCACCTAGGTGAGGGCTGCAGTTGGGAGCCACTTACTCATGCCTGAAATCCAACTTCTCAGTAAGCACACTGTTGAGACTCCAGTAGCTTGTGAGGGAAATGAAATGGCATGGTGTCCCAGTCATAATAAATTAGTTTGTGCACTTGTTTCATGCTTAGCTCCCCTGTGAACACCCCAGTGAAACAAACAGGCTCAGAGAGGAGCAAAGTATTCCAAGACTTGGCCAGGAGGGGTGAGCAAACCTGGGTTTGGAGGGGGAACACTCACTTTTTCAAGAGAATTTCCAGCAACTACTACATTGTCCTCCACTATTTGAAATTGTGCAGAAAGTTTCCCACATAAAAGAGATCACCTTTCTGGTAGGCAGGGATCAGCTTTGTCAGCAGCTTCTCCAACAGGCCTTCCTCCAGGATCCATAGGTTACAAGGCTCATTCAGAATCTGAGCTGACTTACCATCACACTATGTTGGCAAAACAGTGGATATTTCAAACGTAGGAATGGGATCACACTTCACACAGAGGAACTGGAATAGAGTAGATTGGAAATGACACACTCGAATCTCAGTATAGTCACTTGAAAGCACACAAGAAGGTTGTAGTGTGTTGGCAGGATGATGGGTTCAAATAGGTTTCCTCTCAATATACCTCATCTGAGTTGCCCTGGAGTTTCCTGGCTTTCTTCCTAGAAAAATGCCTCATATACTGGAATTTTGGCTTGGCACTGATCCAGCATCTACTTCTTCAAGTGAGACATCCATATCTCTCATGCCTGAGATCCGAGCCAACTTATCTTTGGCAACAGCACAGCAACATCTTTCTGGTTCCTGAGCCACAGGCCAAGGGAGCTGGCTTGAGCTGGTTGTCACATACAGTGTCTTGGTTACCAGGGTTCCATATTCTGTTCCATTGTGAGGGAGGTAGGGTCACCTTTCAAGGCCCAATGACCAAAGCTCCTTGCTCACAGAAGACCTCCCCAAAGACATACTGGAGGCTGAATCTCCCTTCCCACCTCACATATGGATGTAGTAAACAGCACACCTTTTTGTTCAAATCCCAAGTCATTAACTAGGCGTAAGTGCTAGCCTGGTCTCAGGCTCAAGGAGCCTTTCTTAGGTAAGATCCAAACTTAACTGTCACTGTTCCGCTTACCCTTCACAAGACATTTTGCTTCACAGTGCCTTCTCAGCTTGCATTTTGCCTCTTGCACATTTTTTTGCTAGTCCTGGGACTTGACCTCAGAGCCTGACCATTGTACTTAGGCTTTCTTTAGTCTATAGCTGTCCCACCAAGCCACAGCACCACTTCCAGCGTTTTCTATGTATATGGTACTGCAGAATCAAACCGGAGTCTTTTTGTGTGGTAGCCCAGCACTCTACAAATAGATGAAACACCCAGGCCATCTTGCACATATTTTTCACCTCAATCTACTAGGACATTGTTAGGTTTCTGTGTCCTAATTTATTTTTCTTCCTGATGAATATCTGTGCTGTCATCTGTAAAAATGCGAGTGGGAAAATCACAGAAGCATTGGTGACATAAAAAAAAGTCTTACAGACATAGATAAGTGTTCATTCTTTGTAGGAGAAAGGATATTTTGATATGATGATGATGACTATTTATAAATACTTTATCGGGGTTTAGAGTTTGGCCCAGTGGTAGAGTGCTTGCCTAGCATCCATGAAGATCTAGGTTTGAGTCCTTAATATCACACAGATATAAAAATCCATATGGCAATGTGGCTCAAGTGGCAGAGGGCTAGACTTGGGAAAAGCCAAGAGCAGTGCTCAGGCCCTGAGTTCAAGCCCCAGGAATGGCAGAAAACAGAAAAGAAAAGAAAAGAAAAGAAATGTGCATTTTACAAGTTATTCACTCACAGCATTTGCCTCTGAATTCTTCGCTTCTGCATCTTGTGACTGGCTTTCCTGTTGTCCAATCTTTGGTTATTAATTCAAACTACAATATTGCCTGAGATATTGTGTGTGTGCATGTGTGTGTATCTGCCAATGTGTGCATGCACACATGTGTACACGGTTTAGGGCTTACTCATAGGGCCTGTGTGATAACCCTCAGCATCTTTTCCTCAAAGGTATTGGTCTTTCACTTCTAGCTTATTATAGCTAATTGGAGTTGAGTGATTCACTCAATTTCTTGCCCTGTGCATTGGAACCCAGTGCTGGGTTCTCATATTGTTAATTGTAGCTATAGAGAAGGCTGAGGTCTGGGGATCCTCGTTAGAATCCAGCCCCTGAAAGAAAGTCACTGATAGAAATCTTTATCTTCAGTTAAGCACGAATAAATAAGGCAAAAGTGGCTGGTGGTGGGATGTGTGTGGGGTGGAAGTGACAGAGGAATGGACGCATGGCAAGGTGGGTGAAGAGATGAGAGGAACGATAAGAGCCCAGTTCATTGGTTTCCAAGGTTAATGGGTGGGAGGTAGAGAGGCATGATGGAGGAATGATGGAGGCAGGGGAAGGTGGTGACAGAGTGAGGCCATCTGTGGTGCCAACCTGGCCATCATCTGAAGCCCATAGGCAGCTTCCTTATCCTTCACATAGTCCTGCTCCTTGTGGAGGGAATGTCACGTGTACCCAGAGCTAGGGGTGGGGCAATGTTAGTAGCACCTGGAGAAACATTGGCCTCTACCTGGTGACGGGTGGTTATGGCTCCCATGCTGGGTGGCCTGATAGCTATGGAACAGATCTCTCCTTAGCTACCACAGTCAGTGGCTGCTCTCCATCTAGGGTTAGGGCACCTGCTCAGCCATCAGGACACCCCATGCCAGGACAGAGGCCTACAATTCAGATGGCAGCACAGGGGTGAAGATGATCTCACTGTAGCCCTTGTTACATGGCTGTCCCTGCATGCAGGACAGGATGAGCTGGGGGAAGATGTTCTCTGTGTTTTTCCACAGCCTATCCCGGCCTCTTCTTGTGTCTGATTAGACCAAGAGAGTACCAGGTTCCCTCTCACAGTCCTGGTTCTTTTTCTATTACAGTCATGAGGCTTGAACTCAGGTCCTGGGTACTGTCCCTGAGCTGTTTTGCTCAAGGTTGATGCTCTACCATTTGAACCATAGTGCCATTTCCAGCTTTTCCTTTTCATGTGGATCTCTGATATGTCCAGTCCTGTGCCTGCAGGGAGGCACTCACCCCACAGACAGAGCCACCTCTGCCGTGACTGTGACTGCCCACAACCCGCACACCCACTCCTTGCACACCCCTCGACTCCAGTTTTAGCTCCTCTTGGACTGGGTGTCCAGCCTACCCCTTCCTACACTCACAAAGGGTCTACAATTGTCTTCCCAGGGTCCTTTCTTCTGCCAGCCAGAGTACAGACTGTGCACATCTTGACGATCACAGAGCTCAAAGCCAAAGGCTGAGATGCAGAAGGGGGTGACCCAGTAGCTGCACAGGGCCCATGGATCATCCTGTGCATCCCCCAGCCTGTGACTTCCCCCACCCTCTTGGCAGGGAAGCTCCATGCCCACATCCTGATCCCTGGTCCATTCCAATTCCATTCTCCCTTGGATTTTGCAGACTGTTTACCATCAGGATCTAAAATTCTATTCATCACTTTATGTCCATATCACGGATTTGCTACTTTGGCAGGATCTCCCCGTGCCTGGAGAGTGGGCATGTCATGTACTCTCTGTGGAGAAGTTGCCCCAGGAGAAGAAATATGCACTTCATGAGTGTGTTGGACAGGGCAGGAGGTCACCGTAGGATCAGAAGCCACAGGAGGGGTGCAGATGGGGGAATGCTAGGGGCCCCAGGGGACAGTGGGAGTTAGGGCACAGTTGGTTCCTTCTGCAGGGTTGACACCGCTTCACAAACCCAACACAATGAGGTTCACATTACAGATGTCAGAGACAGTCCAGATTGCCAATGGGCGCAGGGGTCACTGTCATGCCCAGATGCTGGCTGCATGCTGGGATGCACGCAGAGATGTTTTCAAGATCAGATAATGAGGATGTTGCAGGGTGTAACCATTCTTTTCAGATGGCTCTCTAGCTCTCTTGAGCTTCATCTCTATCTTTGGCTTTTTCTTGGCAGTTAACTGGAAATGAGAGTTTCATGGACTTTCCTTTCTGGACTGGCTTCAAACAGAAGCTATGCACAGTTTTCAAACCATACCCTACTGTAGAAGGGAAGCTTGATCTGGTGCTTAACTGGGTTGCACTTTGGCTCCGTTTGCTATGCCTCACGGGAGGGGGCTCATCATTTGTAGACTAAGATCTCATGACCTTCAAAGCCAAATGCTACCTGAAAGTTCAGGGTCCCAGCCTATGTGTTGGGCCTGGGTGAATACATTCTCTGTTATGCTGGGTCATCAACCCATGTTTTAAGCTGGAAGTAGGCAGTGCCACATTTGATAAGAACATCTGCCAGAGATTGTCACCTCATGAAAGCAGATTCTAAATTTGTATTCCATTTCCTGTGGTGGAGAAATCCCCTCCAACTTAGACAGGCTCACATCCTCCTGCAGGTCACACTCCTAATGCACCCTTGAGTGTCCTCATGGTATTGGGATCTAATTTTGTAGGGAATGCTGGTTTAGTCCATGAATTAGCTGGACAAGTGATGACAAACGTGTTGTGGATTAATATGAGAACAATTTAAGAAGCCCTGGAGGAGCATCAACCTGACCCTCTGTGGTGCTATAAATCTGATAGGATGTTCCAGACTGAGAAACAATCACATGGCTTTGTGTTTGGCATCCAGACAAGTGAGTGCATGTCTTAGCTGTCAGCCAATACAGAGGAGGACATGAATAAGTGGGTGGAAAGCATCTGTCAGACCCCTGTCTGGGGGCAGGTGGAGAGAACATAGGAAGGTAGATACCATGGCTGTGGTGGGGCCAAAAAAAAGGTAAAAGAGGCAAAGGAACCAGGTACTGGTAGCTCAAGACTGTCATCCTAGCTACTCAGGAGTTTGAGTTCTGAGGATCACAATTCAAAGCCAGCCCAGGACAGAAACTCCATGAGACTCTTATCTGCAATAAACTACTGAATGCAAGAAGCTCAAGCTCAGTGACAGCATCCAGGCCTAGCGTTCAAAACCTAGGACTGGCAGAAAAAAGTATCAAAGGACAAGAAGCTGGCCAAACGTTAGAGGGACTCTATCTTGACAAACAATACAATGGTAAGTTGCACTCAGAAGACTTGCACAAAATCTGGAAATGCCTGAGACCTATCTATGTATGTTTCCTGTTTGTCTAAATACATATGTTTATGCATTTATATATTAGTATAGAGAGACAGATCAATACATATGACTATACATATATACATAGCCAGACACTTATGGGTGGGTGGTATACTGTGTGAGAGTTTGTGTTTGTGTTTTGTGGATGGCTATCTCTGTTTAAGAAAGAGAGAAAATATGTAAATATCTTTAAAAAAAACTTGAAAAAAATATAGAGAGACATAAGCTCTTGAGGGAATCTGAAATGACAAGAGTATTGACAGGCACGTTTATCCTTATGGATTCCTCAGCAAGTTTTAATTTTTTCGTTATTTTCTTTCTTTTTTTGAACCAGTGCTAAGGATTTCTCTCAGGGACCAGGTGCTGCCAATTACTAATTTTCTCATGGCTGGTACAAGAGGAACTGAGCCACAGTTCCACTTTTGCCTTATTTATTCGAACTTAACTGAAGATAAAGATTTCTATCAGTGACTTTCTTTCAGGGGCTGGATTCTAACGAGGATCCCCAGACCTCAGGCTTCTCTATAGCTACATTTAACAATATGAAAACCCAGCACTGGGTTCCAATGCACAGGGCAAGAAATTGAGTGAATCTCTCAACTCCAATTAGCTATAATAAGCTAGAAGTGAAAGACCAATACCTTTGAGGAAAAGATGCTGAGGGTTATCACACAGGCCCTATAAGTAAGCCCTAAACCGCGTACACATGTGTGCATGCACACATTGGCAGATACACACACACATGCACACACACAATATCTCAGGCAATATTGTATTTTGAATTAATATCCAAAGATTGGACAACAGGATAGCAAGTAATAAAATCTGTTTTTCTTGTCTACATTGAGGGAAAGGGATAAGTCACAAGATGCAGAAGCGAAGAATCAGAGGCAAATGCTGTGAGTGAATAACTTGTAAAAAGCACATTTCTTTTCTTTTCTTTTCTTTTGTTTTTTCTGCCATTCCTGGGGCTTGAACTCAGGGCCTGAGCACTGCTCTTGGCTTTTCCCAAGTCTAGCCCTCTGCCACTTGAGCCACATTGCCATATGCATTTTTATATCTTTGTGATATTAAGGACTCAAACCTAGATCTTCATGGATGCTAGGCAAGCACTCTACCACTGGGCCAAACTCTAAACCCCGATAAAGTATTTATAAATAGTCATCATCATCATATCAAAATATCCTTTCTCCTACAAAGAATGAACACTTATCTATGTCTGTAAGACTTTTTTTATGTCACCAATGCTTCTGTGATTTTCCCACTTGCATTTTTACAGATGACAGCACAGATATTCATCAGGAAGAAAAATAGATTAGGATACAGAAACCTAACAACGTCCTAGTAGATTGAAGTGAAAAATGTGTGCAAGATGGCCTGGGTGTTTCATCTATTTGTAGAGTGCTTGGCTACCACACAAAAAGACTCCGGTTTGATTCTGCAGTACCATATACATAGAAAACGCTGGAAGTGGTGCTGTGGCTTGGTGGGACAGCTATAGCCTAAAGAAAGCCTAAGAACAATGGTCAGGCTCTGAGGTCAAGTCCCAGGACTAGCAAAAAAAATGTGCAAGAGGCAAAATGCAAGCTGAGAAGGCACTGTGAAGCAAAATGTCTTGTGAAGGGTAAGGGGAATAGTGACAGTTAAGTTTGGATCTTACCTAAGAAAGGCTCCTTGAGCCTGAGACCAGGCTAGCACTTACGCCTAGTTAATGACTTGGGATTTGAACAAAAAGGTGTGCTGTTTACTACATCCATATGTGAGGTGGGAAGGGAGATTCAGCCTCCAGTATGTCTTTGGGGAGGTCTTCTGTGAGCAAGGAGCTTTGGTCATTGGGCCTTGAAAGGTGACCCTACCTCCCTCACAATGGAACAGAATATGGAACCCTGGTAACCAAGCCACTGTATGTGACAACCAGCTCAAGCCAGCTCCCTTGGCCTGTGGCTCAGGAACCAGAAAGATGTTGCTGTGCTGTTGCCAAAGTTCAGGAGGCTCGGATCTCAGGCATGAGAGATATGGATGTCTCACTTGAAGAAGTAGATGCTGGATCAGTGCCAAGCCAAAATTCCAGTATATGAGGCATTTTTCTAGGAAGAAAGCCAGGAAACTCCAGGGCAACTCAGATGAGGTATATTGAGAGGAAACCTATTTGAACCCATCATCCAGCCCACACACTACAACCTTCTTGTGTGCTTTCAAGTGACTATACTGAGATTCGAGTGTGTCATTTCCAATCTACTCTATTCCAATTCCTCAGTGTGAAGTGTGGTCCCATTCCTACGTTTGAAATATCCACTGTTTTGCCAATACAGTGTGATGGTAAGTCAGCTCAGACTCTGAATGAGCCTTGTAACCTATGGATCCTGGAGGAAGGCCTGTTGGTGATGCTGCTGACAAAGCTGTTCCCTGCCTACCAGAAAGGTGATCTCTTTTATGTGGGAAACTTCCTGCACAATTTCAAATAGTGGAGGACAATGTAGTAGTTGCTGGAAATTCTCTTGAAAAAGTGAGTGTTCCCCCTCCAAACCCAGGTTTGCTCACCCCTCCTGGCCAAGTCTTGGAATACTTGGCTCCTCTCTGAGCCTGTTTGGTTCACTGGGGTGTTCACAGGGGAGCTAAGCATGATACAAGTGCACAAACTACTTTATTATGACTGGGACACCATGCCATTTCATTTCCCTCACAAGCTACTGGAGTCTCAACAGTGTGCTTACTGAGAAGTTGGATTTCAGGCATGAGTAAGTGGCTCCCAACTGCAGCCCTCACCTAGGTGACATCCTAGGAAATCCCATTTCCCAGTAAGAAATGAGGTGTCAGTACTAATGGCGGAGGCCTGTGAAATACTGGAGTCAGAGGAAAAGCTGGGGGTGAATCACTTTTGAGCCATCAGGGAGGGATTGTGATAGCTTTGACTGTTAGAACCTGAAAGCATTTACATTTTGGTGTGTGGTCCAGTGCTGCCACTTGAACCTGAACCCAGGTCTAAATGCCATCCCTTTGGTGTTCAAAAATTAGCACTGTACTGTTGCTCCACTCCTCTCCGGGGCAGCAACACGGGAACGGGGATGGACACACAGGGCCAGCCTGTAGTCCCCCGGGAGCCGAGCGAGATGGTAAGTGTCGAAGACCCAGCCCTCCCCCAATCACCGGGGAAGAAAAAAACACGCTGAGTCAGAAGCAGTGTTAACCATGGAAGCGCATCAGATCTCTCTGCAGATCTCTGCTGATCTCTTGTTCTCTGATGCTCTCAGATGCTCTCATCACTTTATTGCGTCAGACAATTAGTTATATACTGTTAGGGTAGGAGAAGGTGGGCACTGGGAAGCTAGCCAATAGGAAGAGGGCCTCTGTGCTACCACTAAGGGTCAGGGTGGGCTTTCAGGTACTGGGCAGGACAGGTGCAGGAAAGTGCGCGAGACTTGAGCTGCTGCGAGACCCGCGAAACTGCGGGGGGTTCAATCGAGTCACGTACACAGAGATGCCTTAAGCGAGGTATGCAAAGACCGAATGCCTAGACAAAGCCCTATAATTGCAGCTGAGCCAGAATCAGGCCTCAGAGATGGAGGCTAGGCCCCAACACTGTACCATTTGAGTCATAGGTCAAGTTCTGGCTTTTTGCTGCCTAATTTGAAGACAAGTGCCTTTTGACTTTTACTGACTAGACTGGCTTTCCACTGTGATCTTCAGAGCTCAGCCTGCTGGGTGGCTAAGATTAGAGGAATGAGCATTTAGTTCTTTATTTAGAGCATTCACTTATTGATTTATTTAGAGCATTTACTTAGTTAATTTAAGGTGCGTTTACTTTGGACAGATGCATAGAGGCCTCTCTCAGAAGCTTCTCGAAGTGGGGTGTAAAAGTCATCCTGTTCTCGAGTGTCTCTTACCCCCCTCCCAGCACATAAGTGCACATCTCTGCAGGACAGCCACAGCATTAGAGTCCTGCAAGAAAGGGGCTTTTGTAGAAGGCTCAGGATGGAGAGATAAGGCTCTCACATTCCTTGTACCGAATGTGCCCACAGCATCATGTGTTCCATCTATACGATGTGAATGGACTTCTATCCCAGTGATTTCTACGAGTTCAAGAACTGCCACACCCTGACACAACTCAAGCTCTATATGAGGCTCCACAAGCCGGCTTTGGACCTGCTCTTCTAAACACATACTTTTTGACCAGCTGGAGGAATGTGCGACCAGTAAGACCAAGAAAAAGTAGAAGTCCTGGTGTGGGTGCCTCAGAGCCTTTGAGTAGGAAGCCCATGTGATCTAGGTATTGGTTGTCCCTTACTTCTACAGAGCTTGGAAAAATGCCCTTTATGGGTGGTGTCAGCCAGGTAATGTCTGTCCTCTGAAAGGACTCGGGAGTAAGCACTCATTAGAAAGACCCTACACCTCCTCAGTGTTCAGTCCAAACTCCAGTTCTACAGGTTCCTCCATTAGATCCTCATGGAAGTTGAGTGACACTTCAACTTGCAGAGTCCACTCTGTCCACTCTGTACCTATTTCCATTCTTAGGTTTGGGTCATCGTGGAAGAGCTTATCCTGAACTCCGGATGAAAAACCCACCAATGGAGCTGGTGACTGATGGAGACTGAGAATCATCACTGCCCTCCAGAAAGCATGGGCCTTCTGTAGAAATTACCAAACAGGTTTAGAGTCCTGTGGATATACCTTTTGCTCTGAACCCCATGTGTGACACAGTTGAACCTGCAGATACTATGGAGGAAGAAAAAGAGCAGCCAGATTTCCTTCCGTTTCCTTTCACACTCCACCCAGAGTCAGTCCATCTGAGTCAGAGTAACACTCGACTTACTGTGCAAGCTGAAGGGGCACACGCTGGGCTCATGGAAAATGTCCCCATGGGAAGCAGCAAGTGTACTCTCAATACTGGATTCATTGGAGGAAAATGAATCCATCCTCACAGAATATCCAGACCCATCCATCTCACTAAAAGAGACTCAATCTCCATTCGACAAACCAGAATCCATCCCCCTCTTAACTCAGGAAGGACATTCTGTTTCTCATGAGGAAGGAGACCCTTTTGGGGACTCTGAAGGAGAATTACTGTCTGAAGGCAACTTGGAGGCCAGTCTGGGTTTAGAGCTTCCCTGTCCCCTCCCTAAAAAGACATCTCTTTATCTTGCTCTCATGATTCTTGTCAAGTATTCATTGTATTTACTTTGCTAACTATTAAACTCTCATTGTTAATATTATGGTGTGCAGTTCTTCAGTCCTTATTATACTGTGTTTTATTTTCCACTTATAATGTGAGACCTCAGACACATAGGTCCTGGGTGGGCCAAAAACCACACAGGTCTGGTCCCATAGAAGACAACCTTACTGGATATACAGGGAACTATAAAATGCATGGAATCACCAGGAATCCAGGCCAGGCCTCTATGGAAAGACAAGTTAGCTACCAAAGCTTAAGGACAGAGCAGATGCCTGGAAATGTGTTTTGTCAATCGGGAGAAGTGCCAGAGTAACTGTAATATTATGTGGGACTCTGTTCTGTGAGTTCAAGTCTGTTTATATATCCATTGTGCTTTGTACAAATATTTAAGAAAATTAAAACTCCACAATAGCATCAAAAATCTACTTTGGCTTTGAATGTGGCCTAGTTGTAGAGTGCTCGCCTAGTATACAAGAAGACCTTGATTCAATTCCTCGACACTGCATACACAGAAAAAGCAGATGGGGCACTGTTGCCCAGGTGTAAGAGTGCCACCCTTGAACAAATGTGGCCAAGGACAGTTCCTGGTCCCTCAGTTCAAGCCGCAGGACTAGCCAAACAAGAAATCATACCATTTTCCACACATTTGGAAATAAATCTGTTTTATCTAACCCTACTTCTTTTTTGCCAGTCCAGAATGTGTGCCACCAAGACAAACTACTGGCCCCCAACCTTACTATTTTTAATCATTTAATTTTTTTACATAATCATATTTCATGTTGTCTGTATTAATACCATAAACAGTATGCTTAGTGTAATAATGTTAAAGGTAAAACATAAGAAATTAATAACTAAAATTCCTTTTTTATTAGTTTTATAGCATTACTACAATTTTATGAGAAAAATTACCTAGAATGTTTATTTTAGAGTTCAAGTAATCCATTTTGATAAATATATCAACCTACATCATTTATTTGAACACATTTTAAACTATTTTTTTCAGGAATGAAAATACATATATATTTGTTGTAAATGAAATTTATGAGTAGGGAGGATGGGAAAGAGAAAAGGGGAAGGGGGTAACAGTGTTTACAAGAAATGTACTCATTACATATGTAACAGCAATCTCTTTGTATATCACCTTGACAACAAATTTTTTGAAAAGTACAATAAGTTTAAATGTCTACTTCGGGCAGAATTTTTTTTTGCCAGTACTGGTCTTAGACTCAGGACCTGAGCACGATCCTTGTTTTTCTTTTTGTTTATTCTTAAGGCGCAAGTTCTATCACATGTGCCACAGCACCACTTTTATCTTTTTTTATCTATGTTGTGCTGAGGAATTGAACTTGGGTCTTCATTCATGCTCGGCAAGAACTCTTCCACTAGGCTTAACTTATGGCCCCAGTGGGAAGGAAGTTTTCCATAAAATATGTAGGAAATATGTATACTAAGGAAAAGCCATCAAAAATAGAAGAAAAATTATATACTTAGATAACGACATGCCAGTATTATGGCAGATCTCTGTAATTCTAGCTTCAAGAGTGGCCTATTTGGACCGGGAGTTGGCTGGCTGAAGTAAAGTGCTATCCTTAAGCAAGCCCTAGGACAGTGCTCTGGCCATGAGGTGAAGCCATAGGACATGCAAAAAATAATAATTTAATGCCCGTGACTGGTGGCTCACCCTGGTAATCCTAGCTACCCTGCAGGATCGACGGCCGAGGCATAAAAATCTGTGAGAATCTTATTTCCAAATAATCCAGAAAATTCAAAATGACAATGTGCCTCAAATGGTAGAGCTCTTGCCTTGAGCTGAAGAGCTTAAGGTAAACATCCAGGCCCAGAGTTCAAGCCCCATTTGTGAAAAAAAGAAAAAGAAAAAGAAAGCCCTTATCTAAGGCTGGAGTGCACACTAGTGGTAGTTTGCTTGCCTAGTATGCACAAAGCCCTCTGTTCAATTACTCTGTACCACTTACACCAAAAAAAAAGCAGGAAATGATCTCAGAAGGTTGGGTTCTGAGGATCACAGTTCAAAGCCAGGCCAGACACTAAAGTCCATGAAACTGTTACTTCCAATTGAGCACCAGAAAACCAGAAGTGACACTGTGGCTCAAGGTGTTTAAGGTTGTAGCCTTGAGCTGAAGAGCCCAGGGACACTGCACAGGTGCACAATTAAAGTCTTACAACCAAAAGAGAGAGAGACAAAGAGAGAGACAGAGAGAGAGACACACACAGAGAAGAGAGAGAGACAGACAGACAGGCAGACAGACAGAGACAGACAGAGACAGAGAGACAGAGGCACAGACATCAAACAGTCAGGCACTGCTGGGTGAAGCGTGTAATTCTAGCTACTATGGAGGCTGAGATCGGAGGATCTTGGTTCAAAGCCCAAAGCCAGCCTGGACACATATGGTTGTGATGAATAATTTTGGGCTGGGAGTTTGGCCTAGTGGTAAAGTGCTTGCCTAGCATGCACGAAGACCTGGGTTCAATTCCTCAATACCACATACATAGAAAAATGCTGGAAGTGGTGCTGAGGCTGAAGTGGTAGAGCCCTAGCCTTGAGAACATATAAGGACAGTGCTCAGTCCCTGAGTTCAAACCCAGGACTGGCCAAATCAAAAGTAGTAGAGCACTGGCATTGAACTGAAGATCTGAGGAACAGCCCAGGCACAGAGTTCAAGCACCGCAAACAACAACAACAAAATCTCTGAAATGGCAGTGGTGGTTTTAAGCTAAGCAAAAATAGGTAGAAATTGGTAAAATACATATTTGTGTGTAAGCAAAATAGCCAGACTTATGCATTAGAACAGGATAGCAACTTGAAAAAAAATTTTGTTTTCCATCTCACTAGGTCCTGTGTCTTAATTTATTCAAGTAAGTAAAATGCTGGGTTTTATAATCATTGCTCTGAATATTAGAAAATCAGAATATCTCTCATTAAACAACAAAGACCAGGAACTGGGGCTTCATTCAAATGGCAGAGTATCAGGCAAGAGAAGAAAAAATTGAAGTAAGAACTTGAAGTTCTTGATCCAGAACCTGCATAGTAACAGAGCAGCAGCCTGGTGATGGTACCTCACACCTATAATCTTAGCTACTCAGGAGGCTAAGATCTGAGAATCAAAGTTTAAAGCCAGCCAAAGTACCCAGTTAACTGCCAGAAAAACCAGAAGTGGCACTGTGGCTCACAGATTAAAGCACTAACCTTGAGCTGAAGAGCTCAGGGACAGTGCCCAGGCCCAGAGTTCAAGCCCCACAATTGACAAAATCAAACAAGCAAACAAAACTCACAAAGAAGCCTGCAGACCACAGTGGTTCTGCTGAGTCTCTTCTCTATGGGGATCAGGAAACATTTCACTTTTCTGTCTCTTCCCATCTCAACATTCATACTAAAATAAGACTGTGTTGAAAGTTTCAATTTATAAAAATGTTTTTCATGAAGCACCCTGAAATATTCATCGCTTATATCTCAATTGAAGATAGTTGATTTGGGGCTGCATTGGTTGAGTGCCAGCCTTGAGCAGAAAAGGTCAGGGATAGAGCTGAAGCACTCAGTTGAAGACCCAGTGCCAACACACAAAAGAAATTATGCACCTTATACATATTTTCTAATTTCTTAATGAATTTTTCAGTCTGTATAAATATAGGGTACATTCCTTGTTACTTAAGTAAGATTGCTCTTTTTTTTTCTTTTTGCCAGTCCTACGGCTTGGACTCAGGGCATAGACATTTTCATTGGACTCATTTGCCCAAAGTGAGTGCTCTGCCTCTTGAGACACAGCGCCACTTCTAGCTTTTTTCTGAGTATGCGGTACCGGTGAATAGAACCTAGGTCTTCATGCATTCTAGGTGAGCACTCTACCATTAGGCTACATTCCCAGGCAGTGAGATTCCTCTTACAGTCATTGTATGTTCACAGAGTTTGATCTCACACACTGCAGGGCCCTGATTGACTTTGACCTGTGATCCTAAGCCCTGAGCCTCCTAAGTAGCTGAAATTAAGTTGTGAGCCAGCATGATGGCTTCCATTCCCAATTGTCCAGAAAAATGGACATACTAAAGCCACTAGCACAATGATGCTCATTGCAGCACTATTTACCATAGCAAAGCTATGAAACCAACCCAGATGCTACTCAGTAGATGACTGAATCAAGAAGATGTGGTACTTATACACAATGGAATGCTATGCTGCCATCAGAAGGAAAGACATAGCCCCATTTGTAAGGAAATGGAAAGACTTGGAAAAATTCATATTAAGTGAAGCAAGCCAGACCCAAAGAAACATAAGCTCAATGGTTTCCCTCATTTGTAATAATTAGTTCACATCTAGGACTCTCCTAGCAGAGGATTACAATAACTCAAAAACCTAGGTATATAAGGTCATATAGGATGAGACTAAATGAAAGGATCTGTAGGATATGGGAACAAGAGCTATATCTTGTGTCATCGTTGCTCTTAATCTTGTGTGATTTTTGTCCTTAAACTACTATGTTATTTCTCATCTCTTATTTTGCCCTTTGGTTAATGTCAGATTGTTACTGTATCTGATTTTTTTCCCTGGCATATTGTATATATGTTTATTTGTTTATGTCAAATAGGAAAGGGAAGGGGGGGAAACAAGATGATTGGGAAGGGGAGGGGAGAGGGAACTGGGGACAAAAACATGTGGAGTGGAATAAATGTGTGAGAAGTAATGCAGTCCACTACCTGTAAATGTAATCGTAACCCATCTATACATTACCCTGAAAATAAAAAAGAGACTATAAAAATATCTGTAGAAAATGAGGCTGGATGATGGAAACAACCAGATGCCCTACTACAAGAAATGTGATACACGCACACACACACACACACACACACACACACACACACACACACACACACACACAATGGAATGATACATAGCCAACCGACAAGATAAAATAATGGCATTCTCAGGGAAGTGGAAGAAAAGGAAAAAAATCATATTAAGTGAAGTAAGCCAAACTCAAAGGAACATAGGCCCAAGAGTCTCCCTCATTTGTCAAATTCAGTAGAAATCTTGGGCTCTGCTACCAGGGATTTACAATAGAACAAAATCTAGAGACATCGTGACAAATAGTATGACACTAAATGTAAGGACCTCCAAGATAAAGAAACAAAACTAATATAACGAGTGATTGTTGTCCTTAATGAACTATGTGATCTCTTATCTCTTTTGCTAACCCTTGGTTATATCATATTGTTACAATATTTCACCTTGTTTTCTGATATATTTCATATGTGCCTAATTGGTTATTTGAAATTGGATAGGGAAGGGGGGAAATGAACATGAGTGGGGGTAGGGGAAGGGAAATGGGGTATCAAAGTTTGAGAAGTAATGCACCTTCTATCTGGTGAATATAATGTAACCCTTCTATAAATTACAATAAAAATAAATACATAAAAAGAAGATCTGCACAGAAAAAAATGATAATGGCATTTTTGGGGTAGTGGATGAAATTAGAGTGAATCCTGTTGAGTGAGATAAGTCAAGACCAAGGAACAAAAGGTACATGGTATCCTTAATATATGGATATTAGTTTCAAACAATAGTAGAGCGATGATTGAATAGTTGATACCCAAAGTTCTGGACATAATTTTGGAGATATAAACATAACTACATAGACATAAAAATCTAGGAGAGACTATACACTGTATAGACATGTGTTTTATTATAGATTAATCTGTATCTATGACATACAATGACTCAGCTTAATTTTTACTATATTCTAAAATCTATGTGGCAGTGATTGTATAGCGATTCCCTTCTTGAATACTTGTTGGTTAAACATGACATTTGAAATATGATGTAAAATTCAAAGTTAATAAATTTTTTTTAAAAAGAGGCTAGAGGTAAATACCACTAATGTACTTGCTCTAAGTGGTACAGAAATTTTCTTAATGAATCAAGGGGTTTTATTACATCTTTATGCAATTATTTTAGTTCTGAGTGTTCTACACTCAATGATACTTCTGGAAAGATGATATAGCTGACTGTGTAGATGGTATGAAGACATACTGGCCTAAACGTAGAATAAAGCATTGGTAAGTGGCTGTTAGCTGTCAAGATTCTACTGGAATATGTGGAATGAATTTATAAAGCACAATGCAGGCTCTTAGTCAGATCAGGATCAAGATTATGTGGTTCCATGAGATGAATGAGGAAAGATCAGAAAAATCTACTAAGATATCCAGATACACTTTTGAAACTAAGGTATCTGGACTCCTTTTTTTTCTTTCTTGGTGGGGAGCTTGAACTTTGGACCTGGGCAAGGTCTCTTAGTTCTTTTTCCTCAAGGCTAATGCTGTACCAGTTTTAGCCACAACTCCACTTAGTTTTTGGGTGGATAAGTGGAGAGTAGAATCTTACAGGTTTTTTTGTTTTCGTTTTTTTGCTTGCAAAGGCTTTGAATCACCTTCTCCCTGGCTAGTAGAATGACAATTATGACGCTCCAGCGCCTGGCTAGTGATTTTTTGAAAATTGGACTTTCTTCCAAATCACGTAACTGGTTCCTAGCAAAGTTTTGAAGCCTGACTTAAATGTGACAGATTTTTGTCACTTGGAGACACTCTGTGTGAACTTTAGAAATCTAACAGCTGAGTCACAGTGGCACTTCCAGTTTTTTGTTTATGTGGTGCTGAGGAATGGAATCCAGGGTTTCATACATGCTAGGCAAGCTACATTTTCAGCCCAAGGTTTTATGTTTTGTTTTTTCAGTGTTGTTGCTTCTAAGGTACTGTATGATGTTCTTTCATTTTCTTTGCTTTTTACCTCATTTCTTCTTTTTCCCTTTAGTTTTATTCTCTGTAGTCACTGTGTTGAATTCGGGTACCCTGTGTCTTGTACATAGGTTTATGTGATTTGGGGAATGGAGAGGGTATAATAAAATGGTAAAAAAAAAACAAAGGAAAAAGGGTGAACCAATTGAACAGTGATACTTGGAAGACACTAAACGGAAATGAACTGAACAATCTGGGTGGAGAGGGGGCTGAGGATAGGAAAACAGAGAAAAATGAGGGAGGGGATAACAATTTTCTTAAGAAATGTGTTCATTACCTATGTAACCGTATGCCAACTATATATTGACTTAACAAAAAAATTAACTTAAAAAATAATTTAGTTGGGTATGGTGGCTCACACTTGTAAATGTAGCTACTCAAGAGGCTGGGATCCAAGGATAGCAGTTCAAAGTCAGCCTGGGCACTGAAGTCCATGTGACTCTTATCTCCAATTAACCACCAAAAACCAAGAAGTGGACCTATGGCTTAAGGGATAGGGCAGTAGTCTTGAGCTGAAAAGCTCAGTGACAAGACCCAGGTGCAGAATTGGAGTCCCATGACTTGAATGATGAATGATACTAGCCAGGCTCTGTGCACTCACACTTGGAATCCTATCTACACAGAATCAGGTTGGAATCCAGCCCAAACAAATTGCATGATATTCTGATTTACAGTTCATTACCAAAAATCTGGAAGTGGAGCTGTGGATCAAGAGGTAGAACACTAGCCTGAAGCAACAAAAACATTTAAGGACAGTTCCCAGGCCCTGGGTTCAAGTCCCAAGACTTGCATAAAACAAACAAAATGTGACGCTGAGTCCTCCATCATTTGCTGTTATAGTTCAATATTCTTGGTATGCGTCTTAGAAATTAAGTCCCTAGCAAATACTCTCCCCTGAAATTCTGCTTCATAGCTGATTCATAGAATTTCAGCATCATTACTATCACCTTCCCTTTACCATAGCAGTCTACTACTGAAAATTTGAACAAAAATTTGAGTAATCCTAATAAATCTGTGTATCATCTGCACACACATCAAATCAGCAGCAGCTATGATCTACTATTATCTAAATGTATTTAATCCCTTCTTGAGTTAATGAGCCTTAAAGAGTAAAACATATGAAAGAGTTATGAAACTAACAGTCACCATTCTTCTACCTAATATTGTAATATAAGTTTATAAATGCAAGGACTATTCTGAAGTGTGCAGAAGATAGCTTCTAATTATAATATTCTCATGAAGAATAGTTTTTAAGAAACATGTTGCTTGCTTTGGCAAAGCAAAGGCAAGGAAAAATGATATAAGTAATTTCCCTATTTATCAGAAGGAAAATACTATTGGGTTTAGATCAACTTTCATTCATTGCGTGCTGATGAAACAAATATTTGCAATTCCTGAGGCCAATCACTTCATTGTGATGCACAATCAGCCAGCTTAGATCAATCTTCCAAAAAAGAAAGGAACAAATGAGAAGCAATTAAGGTTTCCAAAATGAACCAGGTGGTGGTGGCAGCTCACACTTGTAATTCTATCTACTCAAGGCCTGAAATCCAAGGATCTGGATTAAGTCTGTCTGTTATGAAAATATTCCTGTCTGAAATATCATCTCTGTTATCACAGCCCAGCTGATACGCTCTGCCCAACAGGTTCCAAACACCAAACTCCATCTCCTATCTGAATTACTAGCAAACGTACTCACACATTATTTCCTCTTTCGGAGATAGTTGAAACATGTACCAGAAACATTTCCCTGGCTTGAGAGTAGAAGTGGAAATATATACTCACTAGAAGCCTATCTAGTAAATTACAGTCAATCATCTTTCCTCACATCTTGTTAGTTAAATTGAACAATGAGTGTTTTGATCAGAAGCGATGTGTATGAGCATAAAGGTTGTAAAAGTACTGTAATCCTAGCTACTCAAGATAAGCTGAGACCTGAGGATTCCAGTCCAAAATCAGCCATGCAATAAATTCCATAAGATTTTTACCTCTAATTAACCAGCAACAAACAGAGCGTTGAATTGTGCTTGAAATGCCACAGGCCTAAGCTTTGCATAAAAGTGGAAAGGGGTAGCATTCAGGATGCCCAATCTCTCCACTCCTTTTTAACATAGTACTAGAATTCCTAGGCAGTGCAATAAGGCAAGAAGCAAGCATAAAGGGGATCCAAGTAGGGAAAGAGGAAATAAAACTATCCCTCTTTGCAGATGACATGATTCTGTATTTAAAGAATCCTATAGACTCTACTCCCAAGCTCCTTGAGCTGATTCAAAGCTTTGGAAGGGCAGCAGGCCATAAAATCAACCCTCACAAATCAATTGCTTTCCTTTACGCCAACAGTGAGAGGAACGAGGCAATAATCAGGGAAGAAACTCCTTTCACAATAGCCTCAAAGAAAATAAAGTACCTAGGAATTAGCTTAACTAAGAATGTAAAGGACCGTTTAGATGAAAACTTTAAAACCCTAAAAAAGGAAATTAAAGCAGAACTAAGGAAATGGAAAAACCTCTCATGCACCTGGATTGGAAGAATCAACATTGTGAAAATGACAATCTTGGCAAGGGCTATCTACAAATTCAATGCAATACCCATCAACATCCCAATGTCATTCTTTAAAGACATAGAAGAGGCAATTCAAAATTTCATATGGAATAATAAAAGACCCCGTGTAGCAAAAACACTTCTTAGCAGAAAGAACAGCACTGGAGGAATTTCAATTCCAAACTTTAGACTCTATTACCGAGCTATAATTCTCAAAACAGCTGGTACTGGCACAAGAACAGGCCTGAAGTCCAATGGAGTAGAACTGCGGACCCAGATTTTAAACCACAGACCTATGGCCACCTAATCTTTGACAAGGGAGCCAAAAAAATAGAATGGAAGAAAGATAGCCTCTTCAACAAGTTGTGCTGGCAGAACTGGTTAAGCACATGCAGAAAACTAAAGTTGGGTCCTTCTTTGTCACCTTGCACTAGAATTAACTCCAAATGGATCAAAGACCTGGAGGTAAAAGCTGACACACTGAAAAGTTTACAGGAAGGAATAGGAGATACACTAGGCCTCCTTGGCACAGGTCGAAACTTTCTTAATAAGGACAAAGAATCACAACAAATCAGAGAAAGGCTGGATAAGTGGGACTGCATTAAACTGCAGAGCTTTTATATGGCAACGGATATATCTAGTAAACTAATCAGGAAGCCTACAGATTGGGAGAAGATCTTCACCACCCAAACAACGGACAAAGGCCTCATATCTAAAATATATCAATAACTCAAAAAATTGAATCACTCCAAAACTAACCTCCAAAGTAACACCCATCCCATTAAAAATGGGCCAAAGCCTTAAAGAGAGTCTTCTCTGAAGAAGAAACAAAAATGGCCTATAGACACATGAAGAAATGCTCCACATATCTGGTCATAAAAGAAATGCAAATCAAAACAACTCTAAGATTCCACCTCACTCCAGTTAGAATGGCCAGGATCAGGAAAACGATTGACACCCGATGTTCGAGGGGTTGTGGCCAGGAGGGATAACTACTACACTGTTGGTGGGAGTGCAAACTTGTTCAACCACTATGGAAAGCAGGGTGGCAGTGCCTCAAAAGGCTAAACATAGAACTCCCCTATGACCCAGCAATTCCACTACTTGGCATTTACCCAACAATCAAGAAACAAGCGCATACTAAACCCAATAGCACAACAATGTTCATTACAGCACTATTCACCATAGCAAAGATATGGAACCAACAAAGATGTCCCTCAGTTGATGAGTGGATCAACAAGTTGTGGTATTTGTACACAATGGAATTCTATGCTGCTGTCAGAAAGAATGACATCGCCCCATTTGTTAGGAAATGGAAAGACTTAGAACAAATCATATTAAGTGAAGTAAGCCAGACTCAAAGGAACTTAGGCTCAGTGGATTCCCTCATTCGTCATAATCAGTAGAAATTTTGGGCTCTACTAGCAGAGATTTGCAATAGAGCAAAAGGCCATATATAAGGCCCTATAATGTGAAGCTAATTGAAAGGACCTCCAGGATATTGAAACAAAAGCCACATAATGAATGATTGTTGTCCTTAATGTACTATGTTGTCTCTCATCTCCTTTGCTGTCCCTTGCTTATCCCATATTGGTGTAGTGTCTCACTTTGTTATCTGATAAATTGAATTTATTTGTATTTGGATATTTGAAATTTGATAGGGAAGGGGGGAAAACCAAGACAGGTGTGGGGTGTGGGGTTGGAGGGAAATGGGTACCAACACATGTGAAAGGGTATCAATGTATGTGAATTAATGCACCTTCTATCTGGCAAATATCATCTAACCCTTTTAATAATAGAATAAAAAAATGGAAAAAAAAGGAAGTTGTAGTGTGTCGGGAGGATGATGGGGTCAAATACATTTCTTCTTAGAAATATACCTCATCTGGTTGCCCTGGATTTTCCTGGCCATCTTCTTAGAGAAAGTTCTGTTATACTGGATTTGTGGCTTGGCAAAGATCTAGCATGTACATCTTCGAGTAAGACATCCACAACTTCCATGCCTGAGACTCGAGTTTCCTGACCTTTGGCAACAGCACAGCAACATCTTTCTTCCTCCTGAGCCACAGGCCAAGTGAGCTGGCTTGAACTGGTTGTTAGTTACAGTGGCTTGGTTACCAGGGTTCCATATTCTGTTCCATTGTGAGGGAGGCAGGGTCACCTTTCAGGGCCCAATGACCAAAGATCCTTGCTCACAGAAGACCTCACCAAAGACATACTGGAGGCTGAATCTCTCCTCCAATCTCATAATATACATGTGGATGTAGTAAACAGCACACCTTATTTGTCCAATCCCAATGTCTTCCACTAGGCCCAACTACCAGTCTGGTCTCAGGCTCAAGGAGCCTTTCTTAGGTAAGATCCAAACATAAGGGTCAATATTGCCCTCATCCTTTACAAAACATTTGCTTCACAGTGCCTTCTCTGCCTGCATTTTGCCCCTTGTCGAAATTTTTTTGTTTTTTCTAGTCTTGGGACTTGACCTCAGAGTGTGAACATTGTTCTTGGGCTTTCTTTAGGCTTTAGCTGTCCCACCGAGCCACAGCACCACTTGCAGCGTTTTCTATGTATGTGGTAATGAGGAATCAAACCTGAGGCTTTTTGCGTGGTAGCCAAGGACTCTACCACTAGGTCAAACACACAGGGAATCTTGCACATATTTTTGACCTCAATCTACTAGGATATTATTAGGTTTCTGTATCCTAATCAATTTTTTCCTGATGATTAGCTTTGCTGTCATGTGTAAAAAAATGCAAGAGGGAAAAACACAGAAGAATTAGTGAAAGTAAAAAAAAGAGCATTAGACACAGTTAAGTGTTCATTCTTTGTAGGAGAAAGGATATTTGGATATGATGATGATGATGATGACTTTATACTTACTATGTCAGGGTTGAGAGTTTGGCATAGTGGTGGAGTGCTTGCCTAGCATCCATGAAGATCTGGGTTTGATTGCTCAGTGTCACATAGATAGAAAATCTAGATGTGGCACTGTGGCTCAAGTGGCAGAGGGCTAGACTTGAGAAAACCCGAGGACAGTGCTCAGGCCCTGAATTCAAGCCCCAAGACTGGCAGAAAGATAACAGAAAATAAAAATGCTTTTTACGAGCTAATTCACTCACAGCATTTGCTTCTGAAATCTTCGCTTCTGCATCTTGTGAAATACCCCTTTCCCTCAACGTAGACAAGAAAAACAGATCCGTCCCATGGTCCACTCTGAGGCCACTGGTTGGGGTAAGAGCTAGTCGTGCAGCAGCACATAAGTTTTTTTCTTATACATTCCAAACTTTGTACTCAAATATGCTACCTACTTACCAAGTTAGGTCAGTTATCCTTATGCTATACCTTTTCTTCATGACTACAATATTCTTATACTCCTACGTGAAACCTCTTGTACCTCCTCTGACTTCTCTCATTCTTTTTTTCTATCTCTGGACCTCTGCTCGTCTTTCAACCCTTATACTGCACGGATCTACACTTGATGGCAGTTGAGCAATATTGTATATGTAGGGGGTTAATTGTTCTCTAGGCTCAGAGGGACTTAAAGACAATAGAGACTGGATTGAGAGGCTTATTGTTTTGGGTAAAAATCGCTTATCAGTGGTTGTATTAGACTGGTCTGTAAGTACACAAAAAGAAATAGTGATAATACCAATCAAAACTTGTGAACATCTAGTTTCTGCCAGCTACAGAGGTCTAGGTTGGTTATATCTGAAAAACTATAATCGTATTTAGTAGTAATCTTGCTCCAATTTTCAAATGGGCAGAACAAGAAACTCAAGAAAAATGTCAAATCAAGAAACAATATCCCACACCCAATGTAAACAGACAATGGAACAGTCATTGGCACACCTAGAGGAGAGTCTTCCAAGTGCTACACAAATGCAATTGATAAACATCATTAATGCAAAATGTGAAAATATAAAGAAAGGGATAATGGAGGAAGCCATAGCTGAACAAGAGAAAAGCAAAAACAAGGTGATAAGTGAAAAAGAAGAAGACATAAAGGAGGCCATAATAAAGGTTTTTCAAAGAAAGAGGGATGAATTCATAGAATCCACAAATAAAAACGTGACCAAACTCCAGCAAATGTCCAAAGAAAATAAAACTACTGAGCTAACCTCTCAAAAGGAAATCAAGGAGATAAAGAAATCCATACATGATCTAAATCAGGAGATGCAAGGCATCAAAAATGAGCAATTAGAAGCAAGGGAGATGAAAAATAAAGTAGATAGCTTTGATAGCAGGTTAGACAATGCAGAGGAGTGAATTTCCGGGGCTGAAGATAATTTACTTATTATAGAGAAAGAACAGAAAATGAGTCAATCCAAATCCAGGAAATATGAGAGAGCGCTTCAAGAAGTCAATAATGCAATTAGGAAGCCTAATTTAAGGCTAGTTGGTATTGAGGAGGGCATGGAGAAAGAGGTCAATGGTATTGGAAATATACTTCAGGGAATCATCTCAGAGAATTTCCCAAATATCCAGAAGGGCAGGCCCATCCAGATACGAGAAGCTTTTAGAACCCCAAACAGATCTGACCCGAAAAGAACATCCCACCGCCACATTGTGATCCGAACTGGATCAATAGAAACGAAAGGAAAGATCCTAAAGGCAGCCAGGGAAAAGGGATCAGTAACCTACAAAGGCAAACCAATCAGAATAACCCCAGATTTCTCAGCAGAGACCATGCAAGCACGAAGTGACTGGAAGCATATATGTCATGCCCTTAAATCAAATAACTACCAACCAAGAATACTGTAGCCAGCTAAGCTCTCATTCATACCTGAGGGAACAATAAAACATTCCATTCCAGGGAAAAGCTGCAACAATATGTCGAAACAAAACCAACACTACAGAGAATTGTCAAAGATGCTCTATACATAGAAAACCAAAATAAATGCAATATAGGGAAAGAAAAGGCACCTAAACAGCACACCATCTAAGGACCACAAGAACTGTCAAGACACAGGCCCTACTAAAAGCTTTTAAAAATGGTAGGAACTAATAAATATCTCTCAATCCTAACTCTCAATATCAATGGACTTAACTCTCCAATTAAACGGCATAGGTTGTCTAGTTGGATCAAAAAGCAAGAGCCATCGTTCTGCTGCCTTCAAGATACACATCTTACCCCAAAACAATCATCTTTTGAAAGTGAGAGGTTGGAATAAACTCTATCAAGCTAACTTCCCCCATAAACAGGCTGGAGTTGCCATCCTCATATCAGATACAATAGACTTCAAACAAAAATTAGTAAGAAAAGACAAAGAAGGTTACTACATACCACTAAAGGGATCTTTCCTCCCGGAAGACATAACGATCCTAAATATTTACACACCCAATCCCGAAGCTCCAAACATCATCAAGCAAACTTTACTTACACTGAAACCATACATAGATCGAAATACAGTGATTGTTGGTGAGTTTAACACACCACTCTCACCTATGGACAGATCAACAAGGCAAAAACTCAACAGAGAAACCTTAGAACTGAACAACTATATAGACCAACTAGATCTAACAGACATCTGCAGAATATTCCACCCAGTAACACCACAATATACGTTTTTCTCAGCAGCACATGGAACATTTTCCAAAATAGACCACATCTTAGGCCATAAAGCAAACCTGGACAGATTCAGAAACACTGAAATTATTCCATGCACACTCTCAGACCATAAAGGCATCAAATTGGAGCTGAACACACATCTCCACCAAAGAAAACCCTGTAACTCATGGAGACTGAACAATACATTGTTGAATCAAACAATGGGTAATCGAAGAGATCAGAACAGATATCCAACTGTTTATGAAATTTAACAATAAAGAGCACACAAATATCAACTCCTTAGGCACACAACAAAGGCAGTACTCAGAGGAAAATTTATAGCGCTGAGTGCCTACAACAGCAAGTTGGAAAAATGGCAAACCAACTAGTTGATGTCTCACCTTAACCTCATGGAAAAAGAGCAACAAACCAACCCTAAACCCATTAGGAGAAAGCAAATTATTAAAATCAAAGCAGAATTAAATTATTTGGAATAAAAAAACTATACAAAGAATCAACAAAACAAGGAGTTGGTTCTTTGAAAGAATTAACAAAATTGACAAGCCCTTAGCAAATCTTACCAAAAAAAGAAGAGAGCATATCGAAATAAACAAAATCGCAGATGAAAATGGCAATATCACGACAGAAATTACCAAGATCCAGAATATCATGAGGGAATACTTCTCAAACCTTTACGCCAACAAATTTGAGAATCTAGAAGAAATGGATGAATTCCTAGACAATATTAACATACCCACACTGAACCAAGAAGAGCTAACCCAACTCAACAGACCTATTTCAAGCTCTGAAATAGAAATGGAAATTAGACAACTTCCACTTAAAAAGAGCCCAGGGCCAGATGGATTCACAGCTGAATTCTCTAAGGTCAATAGACTTCAAACTAAAATTAGTAAGAAAAGACAAAGAATGTTACTACATACCACTAAAGGGATCTTTCCTCCAGGAAGACATAACGATCCTAAATATTTACACACCCTTTTGAAGATTCTCAAAAGATTGAAGATACTGCCAGTGTAAGTTAGATTCCAGCCTTCATATTAAATAATGCAATGAGTAGGGATTTATATTTGAAATATCACTGTTGACAAAATCTAACACACATTTGCTTAGTGTTTGCTTTTGATTTCCCAAGAAGTTCAGTACAAGCTAACCTGTGTGGCATATATCGACTGGGAGAAATGATTCCGAATATGTGACTCATTTGAACAGGAGTCAGTGAAAAGATACAGAAGCAGGATACCCATATTCTGATAATTTGTATCTTTTACATATTTTGTGTTTGTTATTAATTCCATTTGTAGTGTACATTTCTAGGTAAAAACTTTTAAAACGTTTCCAACAATTTGTTATTTCAACAGCAAAAACAGACATTTTTATGCCTGATAAAATTCACAGAATCCAAATTTTTCCATATTATTTTTTGTTGTTTTTGTTTTTTTTGGTGGGTCATAGATCTTGAACTCAGCCTGATTTCATTGTAATTTTAATTTTTCTCATGACTGTTAATATTGAACTTCTTTCTACATTTTGAACAACTATTTCTATATATTCTTTTTAGAAAATCCTCTCTCATCTCCATTTTTTTCCCTTTTTTTGTGGGGTAGTGGGGAAAGTCATGGGGTTTGGACCTTGGGCAGTGAGCTCTTTAGTTTAAGGCTATTGTCCTACCCTGAGTATTGCCCCTCAGTTCTTCTGCTCACAGCTCCCTACCCCTCTTCCCATTATATACAGAACAAAGGTCATCCTCAGTCTTTTTGAAAAAGTAAAACATACAGTAAATTTGTAGTATAAAACCGCAAGAAATAAAATTCTTGCCAGGTGCAGTGACTTATACCTGTAATCCTAGCTACTCAGATATCAGGCTGATATCTAAAGATTTGGTTCAAAGCCAGCCTGGGCATTAGAATATCTATGAGACTCTCATCTACAGTTAACCACTAGAATATGGGAAATGGCACTGTGGCTTCATAGGTAGGGTGATAGCCTTGAGTTGAAGAGCTCAGGAACAGTGCCCAGGCCCAGAGTTCAAGCCTTACAAATCCCCCAGCCAAAAAAAAGAAAAAAAGTTTTTCCCCAAATGATTATTATGCCAGACATAGAACATTAATATTCTGGGTGTACTTCACAGTATTATTACTTGATACCATAAGATTTTGCAATATTCTCACAGTACCAGCATATGTCATCATATAATGTAGTTCCTTTTCAATGGAATAATTCCATTTATAACCTAAATCTACTCCCCCGACTTATTTTTGTCGATACCACAATTGCTCTACCATGATATGCCACAAGCCATTAAACATTTTATGGTGGGTAATTGGAAAGGAGTGTCATGGAATTTTGTGCCAGGCTGGCTTTGAACCATGGTCCTCAGATCTCAGTCTCCTGAGTAGCTAGGATGACAGGCGTGAGCCACCAACACCTGGCTTGTCTTTTTATTTTTTTGTGGGTCTTGGGACTTGAACTCTGGGCCTAGGCACCATCCCTAAGCTTTTCAGGTCAATATTTCATGTAAGTCTAAACATTTAAGTAAAGGAATACAATTCCAACAAAAAAAGAATAAAATTCCAGACATGGTGTGTTTATAACTCAGTGCTAATTACTTGATGAAAATGTGCCATTCCAGAAGCTGGTGTCATTTGATGATGTAGCTGTGGATTTCAGCTGGGAGGAGTGGCAGCATCTGGACAATGCTCAGAGAACCCTGTACAGAGATGTAATGCTGGAGACCTACAGCAACCTGGTGTCCTTAGGTGAGCAAAAGTCAAATTCACTTGCAAGGCCAAGTGCCTTGTTATTTTGCAGATACGTGAATGTTTATCAAACTTTCAATACTATTTAAATGAAAGATTCCAGGCCCTGAGAATTATCATTACTTTCTAAAGAAAACCTAAGGTAATTTTGTACTCATTCTTCAGGATACCTTCAGGATACTTTGACAACAGTTCTAAATTATGTTTCCTCTAATGGAGACGACATTCCAAACTTACACAGTAATTGTAAGTGGATAAACAATCCAGAATAGAATATATATGATTATTGGAAATAGGATCTACAAATCACTAAACAGTGAGTTTATAATGGAAACCTGGCACTAGGTGCAATGTTTCATGCCTGTAATCTTAAAATATTCAGGAGGAAGAAATCTAAGTATTCTAATTTGAAGCCAGCAATGGCATAAAAATTGCCATGAAACTCTATAACTCCAAGTAACCCCTCAAAAATGTTAGTGGAGTGTCAAGAGTTTGACTTTGTGGTTGAGTGCTTGCCTAGCATGCATGAAGACCTATGCATGTAAGTGGAGCTGGGACCCAAACTGGTATTTTTCTAGCCTTGAGCAAGACAGCTAAGTTTATGCCATACAAAATGAATCCAGAGCTGGGGAAAAGTCAACCATGGATCCAGTGAGAAATGAGAAAAAAGATTTAATAGATAACTTGTGAGTAGGATATCTGCGAACTTAAAGCAATGATGACACAGCATAAGCAATAATTCTCTACTGTTTCTAATTTACAGGGCCCTGTGTTCCCAAACCTGTATTAATTGACAAGCTAGAGCACTGTGCAGAACACTGGATAGGAAATTCCTCTGAAAAGAATATCACAGGTGAGTGAATGCATCTTCATATTGATGTTGGAGCCTGAGCCCCATTGGTAAGTTCATGTTGTGATGTACTGAGCAATAATATTCTTAGTTACCCTAAATCCTGTGTGGAACCTTTGGAATTCTTTGTGAATGAATCAAGAATCATTTTCTTTTCCCAATCCTATGCCTGGTCTCAGGGCCTGAGCATGGTCCTTGGGTTTTCTCAAGGCTAGCTCTCTACTTCTTGAGTCATAGCACCGCTTCTGGCTTTTTCTTTGTATGTAGTACCAAGGAACTGAACCAGGTCTTTGTGCATACTAGCCCAAACCCCCGGCACCAAGAATCATAGGGTGATATGACGAATTCTATGTGGTAGTAGAGTTAAAGTTAGATTTCTCTGTAGAAATCACTGTGAAACAAAATAAAATGAGAAAGCCAGCCTGTAATCCTAGCTACTTAGGAGGCTGAGATCTGAGGATCAAGGTTCAAAGACTGACCTATCACAAAAACACCTTAGACTCTTCTCTCCAATGAACCAATAGAAAATGAGAAGTGGGGTTGAGGCTAAAGACATAGGGCAGTAGCCTTGAGCTGAAGAGCTCAGGAAGAACAGCCAGGTCTAGAATTCAAGTCCCATGACTGCAAAATAAGAAAGAAAGAAAGAAAGAAAGAAAGAAAGAAAGAAAGAAAGAAAGAAAGAAAGAAAGATATTTCATTTCTTTAAAACTAAGACTATAAATGATTGAGCAAACAAGGAATAAGTCAGGGCATTATTCTCTGATAAGGATAATATCTTTTTGCTGGTAGAAAGAGACTGGTATTCAGAACCAGACCTTTCCACCAGAAATTGAGCCTAGTGGTAGAGTGCTTGCCTAGCATGCACAAAGACACAGGTTTGATTCCTTATTACCACATACATAGAAAAAGCCAGAAGTAATGACTTCATTGATAGGGTTCTAGTCTTGAGAAAACCCAAGGACAGTGGTTAGATCCTAAGTTCAAACCCAGGAATGGAAGGAAAAAAAAACAACAAAGTTTCAATCAACATAAGAAAATTAACTAGACAATGAGCTGGGGATTTTCTGGTCTTCCATGGTTCTGAGTGTTAGAAAAGGAATTTTTATAAGACTTCCAATGGAAAGAAACAAATTTCAAAATTCCCACAAATACCTAAATTGAGACTTTAGTGAGAAGTTGTAACTGAAGGGATATAGGTGTAAGTCCTTACTCTCAAGAATCGTTCTTGCTTGGATCAAAGGCAAACAGACATATAAACCAAACTTGTGGACGCTGAATCTAGAAAAAATTCGTGTTCCTCACTTAATGGTTAATAAGCAAACAGCATTGAAACTGGGTAAGGTAATCCTATCTGCTACTCAGGACCTGAGACTTTTATTTGTAGTTAACTCTAGAAAAGAGAAAGTTTGGCTGTAGCTCAAGGATAGGGGTTATAGTCTTCTGCTGAAGTGTTCAGGGACAGGGCCGAGGCCTATGAACCACCAAAAAAAAAGAAAAGAAAAGAAAAGAAAGTTTTAAAGAGATGCAAAACAGCAGAGTATTTAGATTATTTCTCAAAAATAAAAGAAAGGCAGCTGTTCCTCAGTGTATAAACAAAACAGTATTTGAAAAAAACAGCTGCAGGTATAGTATAGGTAGTACTCAGCTTAAAACTGTAGCAATACATAGTTGGGGAATTTCAATAAATATTTCCTGTGATATAAAAAGAGAACTAAAACACAGAAAAACATTATTGGTCATTGTAAAATATCATTTTCTTAATATGTTAGGGAGAAAAGCATATATTTCTCACAAATCAATTTCCACTTTTATATTTTAAAATATCTAACACTTAGGATGGGAAAGTAAAGTCATTACCTTTACACTAAGGAATATTTGTATCTCATGTATGTTTGTGTCTTTTTTTCTATGACTCATTTTAGATGTCCAGGTAATGGAAAATGTGTTCAAGACCTGCCAGGAAAGTCCACATGAATGTCTTTGTGAAGTAGCAGTTGCAAGTAGTATCGAAGTGGAGGAAAACGTGAGATTAGCAACAACTTTAAATTTGAGCTCCACACATAATCCAGAGGTGATTAGTAATAACGGTAACAACTTAGGGGTGAGGACTGAGGAGTACATTAAGTGTCAGAACATGCTTCTGTCTCCTAAGCCTGATGAGATGCATGCTGCATATAGATCTCGTATGTCTCCTGTTCTTAAAAAATCCATCGGATATTCAGAGCATTTTATTCATGATTGTGACAGTCCAAAAGATCTGCAGTATCATAATTCTGTTCTCCCTGCCCAAGAAATTCTTCAGGGAGGGAGGAAAACTGCTAAATGTACTTTGTGATGAAAAATATTGTACTTAACACCGACCATCACTACACATCCGAAAATGTACACAGGAGAGACTCCTCATACATGTAGTGAATGTGAGAAATCTTTCAGTAATGAAATACGCCTTACAATACCTCAGAGCAAATATCCTGAGATATGTGATGCGTACATCAAGTGTAAAAATTAATTTCTGAGAAGTCAGACCTGATGCTCCAACCTCGATCTCCAAGAGAAGAATAACCTCATGAATATGAGCAACGTAATAAAATTTCTGCCCAGAATTCAGCTCTCAGCACACATCAGAGATCTCACACAGAAGAGAAATCTTTAATGGGATAAATGTGGGAAGATTTTAGACTGATATCATACCTCACTTTGCACCAGAGAAGACACACAGAAGAGAAACCTTATGAATGTAACAAATGTGAAAAGTCTTTCACCCAGGAGATACACCTTCGAGTTCATCAAATAACACACACAGGAGAGAAATCTTATAAGTGTAATGAATGTGGAAAGTCTTTCCAAGGGATGGGAAAACTTCGTGTTCATCAGAGAATACACACAGGAGTGAAACCTTATGAAAATGTGTAAAGTCTTTCAGACAGAAATCTTCCCTCAAATTGCATCAAAGAACACACACAGGAGAGAAACCTTATGTATGCAACAAATGTGGAAAGACCTTCAAGTGGAAGTCATATCTTGATGGGCATAATAGAACACACACAGGAGAGAAAACTTATGCATGTAGTGAATGCGGAAAGTCTTTCAAATGGAAGGTAAAACTCCATGTTCATCAGAGAATATACTCAGGAGAAACACCTTATGAGTGTAACATATGTGGAAAGTCCTTCACACAGAAGCCAAACCGCAACATGCATAAGACAATTCAAACAGGAGAAAAACCTTATGAATGTAACCGATGTGGAATGTCTTTCAAATGGAAGTCTTCCCTCAAATTGCATCAGAGAACACACACAGGAGAGAAACTGTACGAGTGCATCAAATGTGGTAAGACCTTCAGATGGAAGTCACATTACAGGAGGCATAACAGAATTCACACATATTAGAAACCTTAGGAATATAACCAAAGTTGAAAGTCTTTCGTGCAGTATTCACCCTTCAGGAAGCGTAAGAGAGTTCACACATATGAGAAGCCTTAGCAATGTAATAAATAGGAAAGACTTTTTAGTCTGTGGAAGAAAACTCAGCTTGTGTCACACAACCAACACAAGATAAAACCCTTAATGAATGTAGCAAATGTTCAGTCTTTTCCCCAGAAGGCACAAGTCAAGATTTATCACTAAACACCCACAGGATAGAATCCTATGAATAAAATGAAAGGGAAATTTTTTTGAAGAACTCATAGTTGAGTTTGCATGATACCACTCAGACACACGATAAAAATCGTATGAATATAAGAATATGAAAAAATCCATCATGAACGCATGACTAAGTATAAAATGCACATAGGAGAGAAAAACCTTATGAATATTACAAATGTGGAAAGTGTTTGACCTGGAAAGCATACTTCTGTGTTCATCACAAACCTGATTCCCATAGAAGAAAAGAAAACTAATGAATAGAACAAATGTGCAATGACTTTTAATCAGAAGTCAGTCTTCAGTACATTTCAGAACATACACAATAGAGAAATTCTGAGTAATGAAAAACATTTAGCTATATATAGAATCTCTGTATATGGGAGCATTAGGGTAAGTCTTCTAAACAAAGTCAACCTTCAGCAAGCATTAAGAGCACTCACAGAAGAAATAATAGCATGTAGGAAAACCTTTGTCAGAAACCTCTAAAAGCTGCCTGTGTGGCTTAGTGGTAGAGTACTAACCTATCAAGGATGAAGGCCTGGGTTAGATTCCTCAATACTACGTGAAAAGAGCAAGCCAGAAGCAGCACTGTGGTTCAAATGATAGAGTGCTAACCTTGAGCAAAAGTAGCTCAGGCCCTGAGTTCAAGCCTAAGGATTGGAGAGAGACAGAGAGAGAGAGAGAGATAGAGAGAGAGAGAGAGAGAGAGAGACAGAGAGAGAGAGAGAGAGAGAGAGAGAGAGAGAGAGAGAGAGAGAGAGAGAGAGAGAGAGAGAGAGGGAGAGAGAGAGAGAGAGAAAGAGAGAAAGAGAGAGAAACAGGACCTTCTAAATTTTACAGAGATAGAGAAGGAGAGAGAGAAGGAGACAGAAATTAATTTCTAAACTTTACAGTCTTTCTATTTCCTTACAAATTCGTCTATGTCATTCTTTCTGACAGAAGCACAGAATTCCATTGTGTAAAAATACCATATTTGATCTACTCATCAACTGACGGGTATCTGGGTTGGTTCCATACCTTTGCTGTCCAAAGTAAACGCACCTTAAATTAACTAAGTAAATCCTCTAAATAAATCAATAAGTGAATGCTTTAAATAAAGAACTAAATGCTCATTCCTCTAATCTTAGCCACCCAGCAGGTTGAGCTCTGAAGATCAAGTGGAAAGCCAGTCTAGTCAGTAAAAGTCTAAAGGCACTTGTCTTCAATTAGGGAGCAAAAAGCCAGAACTTGACCTATGACTCAAATGGTACAGTGCTAATTTTTGAACACCAAAGGAATGGCATTTAGACCTGGATTCAGGTTCAAGTGGCAGCACTGGACCAGGTTCTAACAGGCAAAGCTATCACATTCCCTCCCTGATGGCTCAAACGTGATTCAGCCCCCATCTTTTCCTCTCACTCCAGTATTTCACAGGCCTCCGCCATTAGTACTGACACCTCATTTCTTACTGGGAAATGGGATTTCCTAGGATGTCACCTAGGTGAGGGCTGCAGTTGGGAGCCACTTACTCATGCCTGAAATCCAACTTCTCAGTAAGCACATTGTTGAGACCCCAGTAGCTTGTGAGGGAAATGAAATGGCATGGTGTCCCAGTCATAATAAAGTAGTTTGTGCACTTGTATCATGCTTAGCTCCCCTGTGAACACCCCAGTGAACCAAACAGGCTCAGAGAGGAGCCAAGTATTCCAAGACTTGGCCAGGAGGGGTGAGCAAATCTGGGTTTGGAGGGGGAACACTCACTTTTTCAAGAGAATTTCCAGCAACTACTACAATGTCCTCCACTATTTGAAATGGTGCAGGAAGTTTCCCACATAAAGGAGATCACCTTTCTGGTAGGCAGGGATCAGCTTTGTCAGCAGCATCTCCAACAGGCCTTCCTCCAGGATCCGTAGGTTACAAGGCCCATTCAGAGTCTGAGCTGACATACCATCACACTATGTTGGCAAAATAGTGGATATTTCAAACGTAGGAATGGGACAACACTTCACACTGAGGAATTGGAATAGAGTAGATTGGAAATGACACACTCTAATCTCAGTATAGTCACTTGAAAGCACACAAAAAGGTTGTAGTGTGTGGGCAGGATGATGGGTTCAAATAGGTTTCCTCTCAATACACCTCATCTGAGTTGCCCTGGAGTTTCCTGGCTTTCTTCCTAGAGAAATGCCTCATATACTGGAATTTTGGCTTGGCACTGATCCAGCATCAACTTCTTCAAGTGAGACATCCATATCTCTCATGCCTGAGATCCGAGCCTCCTGATCTTTGGCAACAGCACAGCAACATCTTTCTGGTTCCTGAGCCACAGGCCAAGGGAGCTGGCTTGAGCTGGTTCTCACATACAGTGGCTTGGTTACCAGGGTTCCATATTCTGTTTCATTGTGAGGGAGGTAGGGTCACCTTTCAAGGCCCAATGACCAAAGCTCCTTGCTCACAGAAGACCTCCCCAAAGACATACTGGAGGCTGAATCTCCCTTCCCACCTCACATATGGATGTAGTAAACAGCACACCTTTTTGTTCAAATCCCAAGTCATTAACTAGGCGTAAGTGCTAGCCTGGTCTCAGGCTCAAGGAGCCTTTCTTAGGTAAGATCCAAACTTAACTGTCACTATTCCCCTTACCCTTCACGAGACATTTTGCTTCACAGTGCCTTCTCAGCTGGCATTTTGCCTCTTGCACATTTTTTGCTACTCCTGGGACTTGACCTCAGAGCCTGACCATTGTTCTTATGCTTTCTTTAGGCTATAGCTGTCCCACCAAGCCACAGCACCACTTCCAGAGTTTTCTATGTATATGGTACTGCAGAATCAAACCGGAGTCATTTTGTGTGGTAGCGCAGCACTCTACAAATAGATGAAACACCCAGGCCATCTTGCACATATTTTTCACTTCAATCTACTAGGACGTTGTTAGGTTTCTGTATCCTAATCAATTTTTCTTCCTGATGAATATCTGTGCTGTCATCTGTAAAAATGCAAGTGGGAAAATCACAGAAGCATTGGTGACATAAAAAAAAGTCTTACAGACATAGATAAGTGTTCATTCTTTGTAGGAGAAAGGATATTTTGATATGATGATGATGACTATTTATAAATACTTTATCGGGGTTTAGAGTTTGGCCCAGTGGTAGAGTGCTTGCCTAGCATCCATGAAGATCTAGGTTTGAGTCTTTAATATCACACAGATATAAAAATCCATATGGCAATGTGGCTCAAGTGGCAGAGGGCTAGACTTGGGAAAAGCCAAGTGCAGTGCTCAGGCCCTGAGTTCAAGCCCCAGGAATGGCAGAAAAAACAAAAGAAAAGAAAAGAAAAGAAATGTGCTTTTTACAATTTATTCACTCACAGCATTTGCCTCTGAATTCTTCGCTTCTGCATCTTGTGACTTATCCCTTTCCCTCAATGTAGACAAGAAAAACAGATTTTATTACTGGCTATCCTGTTGTCCAATTTTTGGATATTAATTCAAACTACAATATTGCCTGAGATATTGTGTGTGTGCATGTGTGTGTGTGTAATTGCCAATGTCTGCATGCACACATGTGTACAGGTTTAGGGCTTACTCATAGGGCCTGTGTGATAGCCCTCAGCATCTTATCCTCAAAGGTATTGGTCTTTCACTTCTAGCTTATTATAGCTAATTGGAGTTGAGTGATTCACTCAATTTCTTGCCCTGTGCATTGGAATCCAGTGCTGGGTTCTCATATTGTTAATTGTAGCTATAGAGAAGGCTGAGGTCTGGGGATCCTCGTTAGAATCCAGCCCCTGAAAGAAAGTCACTGATAGAAATCTTTATCTTCAGTTAAGCACGAATAAATAAGGCAAAAGTGGAACTGTGGCTCAGTTCCTCTTGTACCAGCCATGAGAAAATTATTAATTGGCAGCACCTGGTCCCTGAGAGAAATCCTTAGCACTGGTTCAAAAAAAGAAAGAAAATAATGAAAAAAATTAAAACTTGCTGAGGAATCCATAAGGATAAACGTGCCTGTGAATAATCTTGTCATTTCAGATTCCCTCAAGAGCTTATGTCTCTCTATATTTTATCAAGTTTTTTTAAAGATATTTACATATTTTCTATCTTTCTTAAACAGAGATAGCCATCCACAAAACACAAACAATAACTCTCACACAGTATACCACCCACCCATAAGTGCCTGGCTATGTATATATGTATATTCATATGTATTGATCTGTCTCTCTATACTAATATATAAATGCATAAACATATGTATTTAGACAAACAGGAAACATACATAGATAGGTCTCAGGCATTTCCAGATTTTGTGCAAGTCTTCTGAGTGCAACTTACCATTGTATTGTTTGTCAAGATAGAGTCCCACTAACTTTTGCCAGCTTCTTGTCCTTTGATACTTTTTTCTGCCAGTCCTGGGTTTTGAACGCTAGGCCTGAATGCTGTACCTGAGCTTGAGCTTCTTGCATTCAGTAGTTTATTGCAGATAAGAGTCTCATGGAGTCTGTCCTGGGCTGGGTTTGAATTGTGATCCTCAGATCTCAAACTCCTGAGTAGCTAGGATGACAGTCTTGAGCTACCAGTACCTGGTTCCTTTGCCTCTTTTACCCTTTTCTTTGGCCCCACCACAGCCATGGTATCTACCTTCCTATGTTCTCTCCACCTGCCCCCAGACAGGGGTCTGACAGATGCTTTCCACCCACTTATTCATGTCCTCCTCTGTATTGGCTGACAGCTAAGACATGCACTCACTTGTCTGGATGCCAAACACAAAGCCATGTGATTGTTTCTCAGTCTGGAACATCCTATCAGATTTATAGCACCACAGTGGGTCAGGTTGATGCTCCTCCAGGGCTTCTTAAATTGTTCTCATATTAATCCACAACACGTTTGTCATCACTTGTCCAGCTAATTCATGGACTAAAGCAGCATTCCCTACAAACTTAGATCCCAATACCATGAGGACACTCAAGGATACATTAGGAGTGTGACCTGCAAGTGGATGTGAGCCTGTCTAACTTGGAGGGGATATCTCCACCACAGGAAATGGAATACAAATTTAGAATCTGCTTTCATGAGGTGACAATCTCTGGCAGATGTTCTTATCAAATGTGGCACTGCTTACTTCCAGCTTAAAACATGGGTTGATGACCCAGCATAACAGAGAATGTATTCACCCAGGCCCAACACATAGGCGGGGACCCTGAACTTTCAGGTAGCATTTGGCTTAGAAGGTCATGAGATCTTAGTCTACAAATGATGAGCCCCCTCCCGTGAGGCATAGCAAACGGAGCCAAAGTGCAACCCAGTTAAGCACCAGATCAAGCGTCCGTTCTTCAGTAGGGTATGGTTTGAAAACTGTGCATAGCTTCTGTTTGAAGCCAGTCCAGAAAGGAAAGTCCATGAAACTCTCATTTCCAGTTAACTGCCAAGAAAAAGCCAAAGATAGAGATGAAGCTCAAGAGAGGTAGAGAGCCATCTGAAAAGAATGGTTACACCCTGCAACATCCTCATTACCTGATCTTGAAAACATCTCTGCATGCATCCCAGCATGCAGCCAGCATCTGGGGGTGACAGTGACCCCTGCGCCCATAGGCAATCTGCACTGTCTCTGACATCTGTAATGTGAACCTCATTCTGTTGGGTTTGTGAAGCGGTGTCAACCCTGCAGAAGGAACCAACTGTGCCCTAACTCCCACTGTCCCCTGGGGCCCCTAGCATTCCCCCATCTGCACCCCTCCTGTGGCTTCTGATCCTAGGGAGCCCTCCTGCCCTGTCCAACACTCACATGAAGTGCATATTTCTTCTCCTGGGGCAACTTCTCCACAGAGAGTACATGACATGCCCACTCTCCAGGCACGGGGAGATCCTGCCAAAGTAGCAAATCAGTGATAAGGACATAAAGTGATGAATAGAATTTTAGATCCTGATGGTAGACATTCTGCATAATCCAAGGGTTAATGGAATTGGAGGGGACCAGGGATCAGGATGTGGGCATGGAGCTTCCCTGCCAAGGGGGTGGGGGAAGTCACAGGCTGGGGGATGCACAGGAAGATCCATGGGCCCTGTGCAGCTACTGGGTCACCCCCTTCTGCATCTCAGCCTTTGGCTTTGAGCTCTGTGATCGTCAAGATGTGCACAATCTGTACTCTGACTGGCAGAAGAAAGGACCCTGGGAAGACAATTGTAGACCTTTTGTGAGTGTAGGAAGGGGTAGGCTGGACACCCAGTCCAAGAGGAGCTAAAACTGGAGTCGAGGGGTGTGCAAGGAGTGGGTGTGAGGGTTGTGGGCAGTCACAGTCACGGCAGAGGTGGCTCTGTCTGTGGGGTGAGTGCCTCCCTGCAGGCACAGGACTGGACATATCAGAGATCCACATGAAAAGGAAAAGCTGGAAATGGCACTATGGTTCAAATGGTAGAGCATCAACCTTGAGCAAAAGAGCTCAGGGACAGTACCCAGGACCTGAGTTCAAGCCTCATGACTGTAAAAGAAAAAGAACCAGGACTATGAGAGGGAACCTGGTACTCTCTTGGTCTAATCAGACACAAGAAGAGGCCGGGATAGGCTGTGGAAAAACACAGAGAACATCTTCCCCCAGCTCATCCTGTCCTGCTGCAGGGACAGCCATGTAACTAGGGCTACGGTGAGATCATCTTCACCCCTGTACTGCCATCTGAATTGTAGGCCTCTGTCCTGGCATGGGGTGTCCTGATGGCTGAGCAGGTGCCCTAACCCTAGATGGAGAGCAGCCACTGACTGTGGTAGCTAAGGAGAGATCTGTTCCATAGCTATCAGGCCACCCAGCAGGGGAGCCATAACCACCCCTCACCCAGGTAGAGACCAATGGTTCTCCAGGTGCTACTAACATTGCCCCACCCCTAGCTCTGGGTACACATGACATTCCCTCCACAAGGAGCAGGACTAAGTGAAGGATCAGGAAGCTGCCTATGTGCTTCAGATGATGGCCAGGCTGGCACTACAGATGGCCTCACTCTGTCACCACCTTCCCCTGCCTCCATCATTCCTCCATCATGCCTCTCTACCTCCCACCCTTTAACCTTGGAAACCAATGAACTGGGCTCTCATCATTCCTCTCATCTCTTCACCCACCTTGCCATGCGTCCATCCCTCTGTCACTTCCACCCCACACACATCCCACCACCAGCCACCCTGTAGCTTATGAGGATCCCAGAGGAAGCTCTTCGTGAAGGGCTTGTGACCACAAAACAGTTACTATCACCCGCTCCGGCCTGATCCACCACAGAATAAGAACAGCCAAGCAGGCACACACTGCAGCAGAGTTGCTCTGCTGCCACCCTGATTTCTTCATGGCCAGGACTTGGCTCTCCTCAGCCTCTCAGCTCAGTAACCAGAACATTGTGGTTTCACAGAGCCATGGCTTCCAGTCTCCATGGACACAATGACATCAAGGTGATGCCATCTCCCCCATCTCTATATACTTCTAACTATTGCGATGGGAGCTGAGGTTCTCTTCCGTCACTCCATCCGCTAAGAGGCTCATGCAGATTTCTATCCTTTGCTCATCATGGTGACTCTTTGGTTAACAAGTCACTGCTGGGCTTCCAGTTCACCACATATAGAACCCATATTCCAACACTTTTCTTAGAAGGACTGATGACTTTTAAATATTCTCTAGTTTTAAATTTCTAGTTCCTTCTCTCTTTCATTTATATATTTCCCTTCCTCACATACTTCCCTTTTTTTTACCTTCCTTCTTTCATTCCTGGCCTTGAACTCAAGACCTGGAGCTTTTTCTTAGCTTTTCTTTGCTCAAGGTAGCACTCTAGCTCTTGAGCCACAGCTCTACTTCAGTCTTTGTTCTTGCTCTAAACTGGGAGTATGAGTCTCATGCATTTTTCCCTTTGCTGGGTTGGTTTTAAACCACAATACTAAGATCAGGATCCTGAATATGCCTCGGATTACAGGTATTACCTAATCAAAACAAATTCCTGATTTCTTTTTTAGACATAATTAGTTCTTTCAGGTGAGCCACCAGCCACTCATGCAAGAGCATTGCAGGATCCCAGCATTCATCTTGTCTCCAGTCTTATTCCATCCATCTCACAATGGTCATCTAAAACACCCTGCTGCATGCCTGAAGTCGCAAGGAACGTTCTCAACGCCATGAGAAGCCCCCTTAAGCTCTGCCTCAGACATGCCCAGCCTCCATCCCACTTCCACATGAGCATTTGTTTGGGAGAAATTTCCTGAGTACATCATCATCTTTTCCTCACCATTCAAATTTCATCTTTGGAGTAATTTCTCCCAGACAAAGAGGAACATGATCCATGGTTTGATAGCAGCTCCAGCTTCATAGTCCCAGCCACCAACACTCCCCCATTACCCTGCCAGACACCTGAATTCAAGAACAATGTTTTCACTACCCCTGACTCTTATCAAATGTTTTAACTTATACAGTGCATTAAAATAATTTTACTAAATGGAATAAACACATGGCATCAAGCTTCAGAATCTTTGAACCTGAACTTTTAGTGAATCACAGACACACCAGCATTTCTGTAGCCAACAGAAATCTTAGCTTTGAGATTTCAGCATTCCTGGTATCCAAGTTTGGATGTGCTAACACTGCCCTTAATGGGGCACTTCAATCACACAATCCCACAACAATCAATGTCATTTGACATTCACTGGTAGGTGGTGCTAGGAAAAAGACTGATGTGCCAACTCCATGCTGGCTTGACCTATGCCATCTTCAAACCTGGAGCAAGTGCGGCTCCTCTCTCCATGACACCTTTTGTGTACTACCCCAGGAGGACCTTTACCTTGAGACAAAATTATGAAGACTATCTCTACCAGCAAAGATTCCAGTGAGATGTGCCTACATGGATAAAGCTAAAATCTCACTAAAGTGAGGTTGTTGGCAGTGTTGGAGCCTGAACTCAGGGCCTGGGCACTAAGCATTTGTACTCAAGACTAGCCCTTTACCACTGGAGCACAAACTCCATTCCCAGTTGTTTTTATTTTTAGTAGTAAGAATCTATCAGACTTTCCTGTTCTAGGTGACTTGGAACTTCCATACTCAGATCTCAGCCTCCTGACCAGCCTGGATTAAAAGTGTGGATCAGCCATGCGCCACACCTGAGGACTTCTGCCAGCACATTTTTTCCCAAAAATTGGAAGAGGAAGATGAGGGAGGGTTGGGCTCATCCTGCCCTGCATATGAAGGAGAGCATCAGCGCCTGAACTTCATTCCCTGTTGTAGGCTGCTGGAGGAAAAGGAAGCAAATAGGCACAGGCTGGCAGCAGATGTCACAGAACAACTTGTGACCAAGACTCCCAGAGCAGACCTCAGAATCGATGACAGAGTTGGATCTACCCAGTAACAGAAGCAGTGGTGACACCTGAAACTGCGCGTTTGAGCATTTGCTGCTAGTAAACAGGGCCACCTATGTCTCAATGAGAAAGGTGAGATTTTGGTGGAGAAGGTGAGATGAAACCTTATGTATCATGCAAGAAGACAGACTATAAGGGGTCTTTTATTTTTCCAAGTGAAATTTTGGATTTCCTCTTCTGTTTCTTTAAAGAATGACATTGGGATATTGATGAATATTGCACTGAATTTGTAGATAGTCCTTATCAAGATTGCCATATTTACAATATTACTTCTTCCAAACCAGGAGCATAGGTTTTTGCATTTCCTCAGTTCTGCGTTAATTTCCTTCTACAGCGTTAATAGGTCCATCAAAAGGTGGTTTACATTCTAAGTTAATTCCTAGGTATTTTATTTTCTTTGATAGCAAAATGAGTTGCTATCCTGATTCTTGCCTCATTCCTCTCATTTGTTGGCATATGGGAAGGCAGTTGACATTGAGGGTTAATTTTATACCCTGCTACCTTACCAAAGTTTTATATCAGCTCAAGCAGCTTTGGAGTAGAGTCTATAGGGTTCTTTAAATACAGAATCATGTCATCTGTAAGGAGAGAAAATTTCAGTTCCTCTTTCCCTTTTCCTCCTCACTCCAGTTAAAATGGCCAAGATCCAGAAATCTAATAACGTATGCTGGAGGTGATGTGGCCAGGAGGGATCACTACTACACTGCTGGTGGGATTGTAAACTCGTTCAACCACTATGGAAAGCACTATGGCAGTATTCCAAAAAGACTAAACATAGAGCTCCCCTGTGATCCAGCAATTTCACTACTTGCCAATCAGCCAGATAGGACATACTAAATTCACTAGAACAATAACATTTATCACAGAACTATTTACTATAGCAAAGGTATGGAACCACCCCAGATGCCCGTCAGTTGATGAGTAGATCAAATATGGTATTTTTACACAATGGAATTCTGTGCTTCTGTCAGAAAGAATGACATAGACGAATTTGTAAAGAAGTAGAAAGACTGTAAAGTTTAGAAATTAGTTTATGTCTCCTTCTCTCTCTCCTTCTCTATCACTGTAAAATTTAGACGTTCCTGTTTCTCTCTCTTTCTCTCTTTCTCTCTCTCTTTCTGTCTCTGTCTCTGTCTCTCTCTCTGTCTCTGTCTCTCTCTCTGTCTCTCTCTCTCTCTTTCTCTCTCTCTCTCTCTCTCTCTCTCTGTCTCTCTCTCTCTCTCTCTCTCTCTCTCTCTCTCTCTCTCTCTCTCTCTCTCTCTCTCTCTCTCTCTCTCTCTCTCTCTCTCTCTCTCTCTCTCTGTCTCTCTCCAATCCTTAGGCTTGAACTCAGGGCCTGAGCTACTTTTGCTCAAGGTTAGCACTCTACCATTTGAACCACAGTGCTGCTTCTGGCTTGCTCTTTTCATGTAGTATTGAGGAATCTAACCCAGGCCTTCATCCTTGATAGGTTAGTACTCTACCACTAAGCCACACAGTCAGCTTTTAGAGGTTTCTGACAAAGGTTTTCCTACATGCTATTATTTCTTCTGTGAGTGCTCTTAATGCTTGCTGAAGGTTGACTTTGTTTAGAAGAGTTACCCTAATGCTCCCATATACAGAGATTCTATATATAGCTAAATGTTTTTCATTTCTCAGAATTTCTCTATTGTGTATGTTCTGAAATGTACTGAAGACTGACTTCTGATTAAAAGTCATTGCACATTTGTTCTATTCATTAGTTTTCTTTTCTTCTATGGGAATCAGGTTTGTGATGAACACAGAAGTATGCCTTCCAGGTCAAACACTTTCCACATTTGTAATATTCATAAGGTTATTCTCTCCTATATGCATTTTATACTTAGTCATGCGTTCATGATGGATTTTTCATATTCTTATATTCATATGATTTTTATCCTGTGTCTGAGTGGTATCATGCAAACTCAACTATGAGTTCTTCAAAAAAATTTCCCTTTCATTTTATTCATAGGATTCTATCCTGTGGGTGTTTAGTGATAAATCTTGACTTGTGCCTTCTGGGGAAAAGACTGAACATTTGCTACATTCATTAAGGGTTTTATCTTGTTTTGGTTCTGTGACACAAGCTGTGTTTTCTTCCACAGACTAAAAAGTCTTTCCTATTTATTACATTGCTAAGGCTTCTCATATGTGTGAACTCTCTTACGCTTCCTGAAGGGTGAATACTGCACGAAAGACTTTCAACTTTGGTTATATTCCTAAGGTTTCTAATATGTGTGAATTCTGTTATGCCTCCTGTAATGTGACTTCCATCTGAAGGTCTTACCACATTTGATGCACTCGTACAGTTTCTCTCCTGTGTGTGTTCTCTGATGCAATTTGAGGGAAGACTTCCATTTGAAAGACATTCCACATCGGTTACATTCATAAGGTTTTTCTCCTGTTTGAATTGTCTTATGCATGTTGCGGTTTGGCTTCTGTGTGAAGGACTTTCCACATATGTTACACTCATAAGATATTTCTCCTGAGTATATTCTCTGATGAACATGGAGTTTTACCTTCCATTTGAAAGACTTTCCGCATTCACTACATGCATAAGTTTTCTCTCCTGTGTGTGTTCTATTATGCCCATCAAGATATGACTTCCACTTGAAGGTCTTTCCACATTTGTTGCACACATAAGGTTTCTCTCCTGTGTGTGTTCTTTGATGCAATTTGAGGGAAGATTTCTGTCTGAAAGACTTTACACATTGGTTACATTCATAAGGTTTCACTCCTGTGTGTATTCTCTGATGAACACGAAGTTTTCCCTTCCCTTGGAAAGACTTTCCACATTCATTACACTTATAAGATTTCTCTCCTGTGTGTGTTATTTGATGAACTCGAAGGTGTATCTTCTGGGTGAAAGACTTTTCACATTTGTTACATTCATAAGGTTTCTCTTCTGTGTGTCTTCTCTGGTGCAAAGTGAGGTATGATTTCAGTCTAAAAGTCTTCCCACATTTATCCCATTCATAAGATTTCTCTTCTGTGTGAGATCTCTGATGTGTGCTGAGAGCTGAATTCTGGGCAGAAATTTTATTACGTTCCTCATATTCATAAGGTTTGTCTTCTCTTGGAGATCGAGGTTGGAGCGTCAGGTCTGACTTCTCAGAAATTAATTTTCACACTTGATGTATGCATCACATATCTCAGGATATTTGCTCTGAGGTATTGTAAGGCGTATTTCATTACTGAAAGATTTCTCACATTCACTACATGTATGAGGAGTCTCTCCTGTGTACATTTTTGGATGTGTAGTGATGGTCGGTGTTAAGTACAATATTTTTCATCACACAGTACATTTAGCAGTTTTCCTCCCTCCCTGAAGAATTTCTTGGGCAGGGAGAACAGAATTATGATACTGCAGATCTTTTGGACTGTCACAATCATGAATAAAATGCTCTGAATATCCGATGGATTTTTTAAGAACAGGAGACATACGAGATCTATATGCAGCATGCATCTCATCAGGCTTAGGAGACAGAAGTATGTTCTGACACTTAATGAACTCCTCAGTCCTCACCCCTAAGTTGTTACCGTTATTACTAATCAGCTCTGGATTATGTGTAGAGCTCAAATTTAAAGTTGTTGCTAATCTCACGTTTTCCTCCACTTCGATACTACTTGCAACTGCTACTTCACACAGACATTCATGTGGACTTTCCTGGCAGGTCTTGAACACATTTTCCATTACCTGGACATCTAAAATGAGTCATAGAAAAAAAGACACAAACATACATGAGATACAAATATTCCTTAGTGTAAAGGTAATGACTTTACTTTACCATCCTAAGTGTTAGATATTTTAAAATATAAAAGTGGAAATTGATTTGTGAGAAATATATGCTTCTTTTCTCCCTAACATATTAAGAAAATGATATTTTACAATGACCAATAATGTTTTTCTGTGTTTTAGTTCTCTTTTTATATCACAGGAAATATTTATTGAAATTACCCAACTATGTATTGCTACAGTTTTAAGCTGAGTACTACCTATAATATACCTGCAGCTGTTTTTTTTCAAATACTGTTTTGTTTATACATTGAGGAATAGCTGCCTTTCTTTTATTTTTGAGAAATAATCTAAATATTGTGCTGTTTTGCATCTTTTTTAAACTTTCTTTTCTTTTCTTTTCTTTTTTTTTTGTAGTTCATAGGCCTCGGCCCTGTCCCTGAACACTTCAGCAGAAGACTATAACCCCTATCCTTGAGCTATAGCCCCACTTCCTCTTTTTTAGAGTTAACTACAGATAAGAGTCTCAGGTCCTGAGTAGCAGATAGGATTACCTTACCCAGTTTCAATGCTGTTTGCTTATTAACCATTAAGTGAGGAACACGAATTTTTTCTAGATTCAGCGACGACAAGTTTGGTTTATATGTCTGTTTGCCTTGATCCAAGCAAGAAAGATTCTTGAGAGTAAGGACTTACACCTATATCCCTTCAGTTTACAACTTGTCACTAAAATCTCAATTTAGGTATTTGTGGGAATTTTGAAATTTGTTTCTTTCCATTTGAAGTCTTATAAAAATTCCTTTTCTAACACTCCTGTCCCTTAGAACCATGGAAGACCAGAAAATCCCCAGCTCATTGTCTAGTTAATTTTCTTATGTTGATTGAAACTTTGTTGTTTTGTTTTTTCCTTCCATTCCTGGGTTTGAACTTAGGACCTAACCACTGTCCTTGGGTTTTCTCAAGACTAGAACCCTACCAATGAAGTCATTACTTCTGGCTTTTTCTATGTATGTGGTAATAAGGAATCAAACCTGTGTCTTTGTGCATGCTAGGCAAGCACTCTACCACTAGGCTCAATTTCTGGTGGAAAGGTCTGGTTCTGAATACCAGTCTCTTCCTACCAGCAAAAAGATATTATCCTTATCAGAGAATAATGCCCTGATTTATTCCTTGTTTGGTCAATCATTTATAGTCTCAGTTTTAAAGAAATGAAATATCATTCATTCATTCTTTCTTCCTTTCTTTCTTTCTTCCTTTCCTTCCTTCCCTCTTTCTTCCCTCTTTCTTCTTTCTTTCTTTCTTTCTTTCTTTCTTTCTTTCTTGTTTTGCGGTCATGGGACTTTAATTCTAGACCTGGCTGTTCTTCCTGATCTCTTCAGCTCAAGACTACTGCCCTATGTTTTTAGACTCATCCCCACTTCTCATTTTCTATTGGTTCATTGGAGAGAAGAGTCTAAGTTGTTTTTGTGATAGGTCAGTCTTTGAACCTTGATCCTCAGATCTCAGCCTCCTAAGTAGCTAGGATTACAGGCATGAGCCACGGGCTCATGGCTTTCTCATTTTATTTTGTTTCACAGTGATTTCTACAGAGAAATCCAACTTTAACTCTACTGCCACATAGAATTCATCATATCACCCTATGACTCTTGGTGCCGGGGGTTTGGGCTAGCATGCACAAAGACCTGGTTCAGTTCCTTGGTACTACATACAAAGAAAAAGCCAGAAGTGGTGCTATGACTCAAGAAGTAGAGAGCTAGCCTTGAGAAAACCCAAGGACCATGCTCAGGCCCTGAGACCAGGCATAGGATTGGGAAAAGAAAATGATTCTTGATTCATTCACAAAGAATTCCATAGGTTCCACACAGGATTTAGGGTAACTAAGGATATTATTGCTCAGTACATCACAACATGAACTTACCAATGGGGCTCAGGCTCCAACATCAATATGAAGATGCATTCACTAACCTGTGATATTCTTGTCAGAGGAATTTCCTATCCAGAGTTCTGCACAGTGCTCTAGCTTGTCAATTAATACAGGTTTGGGAACACAGGGCCCTGTTAATTAGAAACAGTAGAGAATTATTGCTTATGCTGTGTCATCATTGCTTTAAGTTCGCAGACATCCTACTCACAAGTTATCTATTAAATCTTTTCTCTCATTTCTCACTGGCTCCATGGTTGACTTTTCCCCAGCTCTGGATTCATTTTGTATGGCATAAACTTAGCTGTCTTGCTCAAGGGTAGAAATATACCAGTTTGAGTCCCAGCTCCACTTACATGCATAGGTCTTCCTGCATGCTAGGCAAGCACTCAACAACAAAGTCAAACTCTTGACACTCCACTAACATTTTTGAGGGGTTACTTGGAGTTATAGAGTTTCATGGCAATTTTTATGCCATTGCTGGCTTCAAATTAGAATTCTTAGATTTCTTCCTTCTGAATATTTTAAGATTACAGGCATGAAACATTGCACCTAGTGCCAGGTTTCCATTATAAACTCACTGTTTATTGATTTGTAGATCCTATTTCCAATAATCATATATATTCTATTCTGGATGGTTTATCCACTTACAATTACTGTGTAAGTTTGGAATGTCGTCTCCATTAGAGGAAACATAATTTAGAACTGTTGTCAAAGTATCCTGAAGGTATCCTGAAGAATGAGTACAAAATTACCTTAGGTTTTCTTTAGAAAGTAATGATACTTCTCAGGGCCTGGAATCTTTCATTTAAATAGTATTGAAAGTTTGATAAACATTCACGTATCTGCAAAATAACAAGGCACTTGGCCTTGCAAGTGAATTTGACTTTTGCTCACCTAAGGACACCAGGTTGCTGTAGGTCTCCAGCATTACATCTCTGTACAGGGTCCTCTGAGTATTTTCCAGCTGCTGCCACTCCTCCCAGCTGAAATCCACAGCTACATCATCAAATGACACCAGCTTCTGGAATGGCACATTTTCATCAAGTAATTAGCACTGAGTTATAAACACACCATGTCTGGAATTTTATTCTTTTTTTTGTTGGAATTGTATTCCTTTACTTAAATGTTTAGAATTACATGAAATATTGACCTGAAAAGCTTATGGATGGTTCCTAGGCCCAGAGTTCAAGTCCCAAGGCCCACAAAAAAATAAAAAGGCAAGCCAGGTGTTGGTGGCTCACGCCTGTCACCCTAGCTACTCAGGAGACTGAGATCTGAGGACCATGGTTCAAAGCCAGCCTGGCACAAAATTCCATGAGACTCCTTTCCAATTACCCACCATAAAAGGTTTAATGGCTTGTGGCATATCATGGTAGAGCAATTGTGGTATCGACAAAAATAAGTCGGGGGGGTAGATTTAGGTTATAAATGGAATTATTCCATTGAAAAGGAACTACATTATATGATGACATATGCTGGTACTGTGAGAATATTGCAAAATGTTAGGGTATCAAGTAATAATGCTGTGAAGTACACCCAGAATGTTAATGTTCTATGTCTGGCATAATAATCACTTGGGGAAGAAACTTTTTTTCTTTTTTTTGGCTGGGGGATTTGTAAGGCTTGAACTCTTGGCCTGGGATTACAGGTAGAAGTCACTGCACCTGGCATGAATTTTATTTCTTGCGGTTTTATACTACAAATTTACTGTATGTTTTACTTTTTCAAAAAGACTGAGGATGACCTTTGTTCTGTATATAATGGGAAGAGGGGTAGGGAGCTGTGAGCAGAAGAACTGAGGGGCAATACTCAGGGTAGGACAATAGCCTTAAACTATAGAGCTCACGGCCCAAGGTCCAAACCCCATGACTTTCCCCACTACCCCACAAAAAAAGGGAAAAAATTGGAGATTGGAGAGGATTTTCTAAAAAGATATATAGAAATAGTAGTTCAAAATGTAGAAAGAAATTCAATATTAACAGTCATGAGAAAAATAAAAATTACAATGAAATCATTACTTTAAGTATATTAATATAAATATAGTTTTAAACGAAAAGATCCACATACACACACACACACAAACACGCATACAAAAAAACAACTTTCAAAGTCTAACTATTACTGGGAAGGTAGTGAGAAGAAGTAGAACTTTGGAATAGTTCTGCAAGGAATATAAAACAATCAAAAATTGCTTGGAGAGTGCTAAAAAAGTACTCAATATAGAATTACATAGAAATATGGTCCAACACTTCTATTTCTAGATTTGTACCTAACGGAAGAGAAAGCAGAGATTAGAACAAATATGTGGAGAATCCATTCACAACTATTAATAATAATCAAAAGATAGAAATATGCAAAACAATGCATTGAAAAGGAAGAACATTTTACTATATTTTACAGATGAATCTTGATTACAGTAAACTAAAAATATAGCAGTCATATAGGAAGAGCTAGTGTATGTTTTCCCTTCCAGAGCTTCCAAGGATCAACAAACCCTTAGAGCCAAAAAGCACGATGGTTCCAGAGAATGGAGTAGAGAGTTACAGGAGCTGAATGTTTAATGATTATACATGGAAGATGAAAATTGCTCTAGATGGGTAGAATGAAGAGAGAACTGTACCCTAAACAATGGTTATGTAGCCACACAGGATGGGACACACCTATACTCCCTGATCTTGGGAAACTCAAGAAGGATTTCTAGCCATCCTAGATGCATGGAAAGATCTATCATAAAAACTAATGTGGAGGGGCTGGGAGTTTGGCATAGTTGTAGAGTGCTTGTATGAAGACGAAGGTTCAATTCCGCAGTACCACATACACAGAAAAAACCAGAAGTAGTGCTGTGGCTCAAGTAGAAGATCACTAGACTTGAGGAAAGCTGAAGGACAGTGCTCAGACCGAGTTCCAGCCAAAGGGCTTGTTTAAAAAAAACCAGAAAGCTAAGCATGATGGGGTGGTGGCTCACTTCTATAATCCTAGCTACTCAGCAGGCTGAGATCTGAGGATCAAGGTTTAAAGCCATCCTGGCACAAAAAGACCTGAGACTCTTATCTCCAATTTACCTTTAGAAAATGGGAAGTGGGGCTTGGCTCCAGGGTAAGGTGGTAGGCTGGAGCTGAAGAGCTCAGGGATAGTGCTCAGGCTGAGTTCAAGATCTATGACTCAACCAAAAAAAAAAAACAAAAAAAAATAATATGGAAAAATTTGGATTCTGTGAATTTTATCAGGCATATAAATGTCTTTTTTTGCTGTTGAAATAACAAATTGTTTGGAAACATTTTAAAAGTTTTTACCTAGAAATGTACACTACAAATGGAATTAATAACAAACACAAAATATGCAAAAGATACAAATTATCACAATATGGGTATCCTGCTTCTGTATCTTTTCACTGACTCCTGTTCAAATGAGTCACGTATTCTGAATCATTTCTCCCTGTCGATATATGCCACACATGTTAGCTTGTACTGAACTTCTTGGGAAATCAAAAGCAAATACTAAGCAAATGTGTGTTAGATTTTGTCAACAGGGATATTTCAAATATAAATCCCTACTCATTGCATTATTTAATATCACTGCCGGAATCTAACTTATACTGGCAGAATCTTCAATCTTTTGAGAATCTTCAAAAGGGTGTGTAAATATTTAGGATCGTTATGTCTTCCTGGAGGAAAGATCCCTTTAGTAGTATGTAGTAACCTTCTTTGTCTTTTCTTACTAATTTTAGTTTGAAGTCTATTGTATCTGATATGAGGATGGCAACTCCAGCCTGTTTATGGGGGCAGTTAGCTTGATAGAGTTTATTCCAACCTCTCACTTGCAAAAGATGATTGTTTTTGGGTAAGATGTCTCTTTTTTTAATTTTAATATATTTTTATTGTAATTAATAGAAGGGTTACATTATATTCACCAGATAGAAGGTGCATTACTTCACAAACATTGATACCCTTTCTCATGTCTTGGTCCCCAGTTCCCTCTCCCCACCCCCAACCCTCATCTTGTTTTACCCGCTTCCCTATCCTATTTCACATAACCAAATATGCATATATACAATATATCAATCAGGTGAAATACTGTAACAATATGAGTTAACCAAGAGACAGAAAAAGAGATGAGAGGTAACATATTAAATTAAAGACAACCATCACTCATTATATGGCTTTTGTTTCTGTATCCTGGAGGTTCTTTCATTTAGCATCATATTATATGGCCTTATGTTTCTAGGTTTTACTCTATTATAAATCTCTGTTAGGTGAGCCCAAGGTTTCTACTGATAATGACAAATGAGGCAAACCATTGAGCCTGTGTTCCTTTGGGTCTGGCTTACTTCACTTAATATGATTTTTTAAATGTCTTTCCATTTCTTTACAAATGGGGCAATGTCGTTCTTTCTGACAGCAGCATAGGATACCGTTGTGTATAAATACCACATCTTGTTGATCCACTCATCAACTGAGGGGCATCTGGACTGGTTCCATATCTTTGCTATGGTAAATAGTGCTGCAATGAATATTGTTGTGCTAGTGAATTTAGTATGTCCTTGTTTCTAGACAAGAGGGTAATTGCTGAGTAGTGGAATTTCTGGTTCATAGGGGAGCTCTATGTTTAGTCTTTTGAAGAATGGCATACTATTTTTTCCATAGTGGTTGAAGGAGTTTGCACTCCCACCAACAGTGTAGTAGTGATCCCTTCTGGCCACATCCCCTCCAGCATCTGTTGTTATTAGATTTCTTGATCCTGGCCATTCTAACTGGAGTGAGGTAGAATCTTAGAGTTGTTTTTATTTGCATTTCTTTTATGGCCAGACATGTTGAGCATTTCTTCATGTGTCTCTACGCCATGTAGGGTATTTATCTAGACATTTTCCTTATCTTTATAAAACATCTAGAAGATTGGGTCTAACTGCAGAGATTAGGTTTTTTGTTTTATCTTTTGATTCGGCCCAAATCTTGACTATTTAACTTAGATTTAGAAGCCAAATATAATGTTTTATATCATTGCCTTATTCAAATTAAAAAATAAAGAAAACAAAAACCTTCTGTGCTGGAGATGTGCTAGAGATTGAACCTAGGGCCTTTCATAAGTGAGTACATGCTGTACCTTGGAGATACATTTCTATCCTTATATTATTTTCTTTCTGATATATAAGTCCAGCTGGTAATGCTGAATGGATCAGAAACAAGTAGCAATTCAACTGGAATTTGCAAGTTCATCCTGGAATTCAGAGGGGAATGGAGACCCCTGGCTGAAGTTTTTCTCATTTTCTTTTTCTTTTTTTCCATAATTCTTTTCTTTTTTAGATTTTTTTATTGTAATTAGTAAAAGGGTTACATGATATTTGCCAGATAGAAGGTGCATTAATTCACATACATTGATACCCTTTCACACGTCTTCGTACCTGTTTCCCTCCCCCCCACACCCCCCTCCCGTCTTGGTTTTCCCCCCTTCACTATCAAATTTCAAATATCCAAATACAAATACATTCAATATATCAGATAACAAAGTGAGATACTATACCAATATGAGATAACCAAGGGACAGTAAAGGAGATTAGAGACAACATAGTACATTAAGGACAACAATCATTCATTATATGGCTTTTGTTTCACTATCCTGGAGGTCAGTAGCTTTATTTTCTTTGAACATTTGCTGGAGTTCGGTCACCTTTTTATTTGTGGATTCTATGAATTCATACACCTTTCTTTGAACAGCCTTTATTATGGCTTCCTTTATGGCTTCTTCTTTTTCACTTATCACCTTGTTTATGGTTTCCTCTTGTTCAGCTATGGCTTCCTCCCTTATCTCTTTCTTTATATTTTCACATTTTTCATTAATGATGTTTATCAATTGCATTTGTACAGCACTTGGAAGACTCTCCTCTAGGTTTGCCAGTGACTGTTCCATTGGCTGTTTACATTGGGTGGGGGAGGTGGGAGGTGTTGTTTCTTGATTTGTCATTTTTCTTGAGTTTCTTGTTCTGCCCATTTGAAAATGGGAGCAAGATTAATACTAAACATGATTATAGTTTTTCAGATATAACCAACCTAGACCTCTGTAGCTGGCAGACTCTAGATGTTCACAAGTTTTGATTGGTGTTATCACTCGTTCTTTTTGTGCCGATAAGGACTAGTCTAATTATTCACTGATAAGCGATTTACATCCAAAACAATAAGCCTCTGAATCCAATCTCTATCGTCTTTTAGTCCCTCTGAGCCTAGAGAATAATTAAACACGTAGATATACAATGTTGCTCAACATCCATCAAGTGTACATCAAGTGTAGATCCATGCAGTATAACGGTTGAAAGAGGAGTAGAGGTCCAGAGATAGAAAAATAGAATGAGAGTGGTCAGGGGGTAATTAGGTAGAGTATTTGAGTACCAAGTTTGGAAAGTATTAGAATAAAACTTATGTGTTGCTGCGCAACTAGCTCTTAGCCCAACCAGTGGCCTCACAGTGGACCATAGGATGGATCTGCGAGCTTCTGTCTGAGCGCGGTTGGGGGACGTTTTCCTGTGCTGCTTCCAGGGGCGGCCCCAAGCCAAGGGTCTGAGGATTGAGAGTTTCAGGAGCTCTCAGCAGGACCAGCAGGAGGCCCCTCTGTTCCCAGGGGCGGGGCCCAGCTGGGGATGTGGGCTCCAAGGGCGGAGCTGAGCCTTTTTGGTTCTCAGAAGGGGAGCTTGGCCGCTGGTCGGTCCTTCAGATCTCTGCTGTGTTTCCACTGCTTTGTCAGAGTCTGTGACTGGGGGGGGCCCCTCGGTGGTGTCTTGCTCAGGATTCCCAGCTGGAGGATGCCCTGCTCGAGAATTGAGGATGGGCAGATGCTGGCTCCTATTTACCCACACCCCCTACCCTCTGTTGTAAGGCAGTGTCCCAAAGCCCTCCACTCTCCAGATCCAGTGGCCTGGGTGAGGAGCCTGTTGGCGGGTGGGAGCTGGGACAGCTCCGCCTCACCTGGTGGGGTGCTGAGTCTTAGGGTCCGCCCGCTTGTCAGTCTCCAGTCAGAGGGCTGGGGGTTCAGCCCGTTGGGCGGGTGAGATTTGGGACAGCCCCGCCTCCCTTGGTGGCATGCTGGGCCTTATGGGTAGCCCGCCTGTCAATCTCCAGTCAATGGCCTGAGGGAGGGGGCTGTTGAGGGGAGGGACAGGAATCTAAATTCCTTGCCCCCCTGCTCCCGCCAGTCTTTCTTGGGCGGGTGTTCGGGTCTGAGTTAAGTTCTATTGCTTGGCACCCACTCCGCTTTCCTGATGTGTTTGGGAATGCGCTGTATTACTCACGCCTGTGCGTCTGTCTGCGGGTGCTGCACGGTGATGGGGAGCCTTTCACAACCTTTGGGTCTCCACCGCCACCTGTGTTCTGCTTCTGGGCTCCGCTGCTTGCTGTTCTGGTTCCGCGTCTGGGTCCTGCAGCTTCAGCCATTCGCTGGCGCGGTTCTGTGCTGGTTTCAGCAGCCGTTGGGTTCCCAGCCTGGTGTCCTCCACTGCCGCCGCTTTTCGTGGATTAGAGCCGGTGCCGACCCCGCTTTCCCCGCGTGGAGCCGGTGACAGCTCAAGCCGCTTTTCGCAGCTTGGTCTGGCGTGGCTTTCCACGGCTTTGGGCGAGAGGTGGGGGAGGGGTCCTCGCGTTCCGAATTCTTTGAGAAAGTTGGATGTAAGCTTTATCTTGATTTCTTTTCCGGTTTGAGTCCTTCTCCGTTGCTTTTTGAGTTTGTTGTTGTGGATTTCTTTTGATAGTTGGCTCGTGGGACCCCCTGGTTCTCTCTTTTTGTCAGAGAAAGCTAGGCAGCGTCCCTATTGTCTCGGGGCCATCTTCCTTCCTCAAGATGTGTCTCTTGAAGACAGCAGAACGATGGCTCTTGCTTTTTGATCCAACTAGACAGCCTATGCTATTTAATTGGAGAGTTAAGTCCATTGATATTGAGAGTTAGGATTGAGAGATATTTATTAGTTCCTAACATTTTTAAAAGCTTTTAGTAGGGCCTCTGTCTTGACAGTTCTTGTGGTCCTTAGATGGTATGCTGTTTAGGTGCCATTTCTTTCCCTACATTGCATTTATTTTGGTTTTCTATGTATAGAGCATCTTTGAGAATTCTCTGTAGTGTTGGTTTTGTTTCGACATATTGTTGCAGCTTTTCCCTGGAATGGAATGTGTTTATTGTTCCCTCAGTTATGAATGAGAGCTTAGCTGGCTACAGTATTCTTAGTTTGATTTAAGGGCATGACATATGTGTTTCCAGTCACTTCGTGCTTGCATGGTCTCTGCTGAGAAATCTGGGGTTGTTCTGATTGGTTTGCCTTTATAGGTTACTGATCCCTTTTCCCTGGCTGCCTTTAGGAGGTACAAGAGGATTAACGTAGGAGTGTAAGAATATTGTAGTCATGAAGAAAAGGTATAGCATAAGGATAACTGACATAAGTTGGTAAGTAGGTAGCTTATTTGAGTACAAAGTTTGGAAAGTAGTAGAATAAAACTTATGTGTTGCTGCACGACTAGCTCTTAGCCCAACCAGTGGCCTCACAGTGGACCATGGGATGGATCTGTTTTTCTTGTCTACGTTGAGGGAAAGGGGTATTTCACAAGATGCAGAAGCGAAGATTTCAGAAGCCAATGCTGTGAGTGAATTAGCTCGTAAAAAGCATTTTTATTTTCTTTTATCTTTCTGCCAGTCTTGGGGCTTGAATTCAGGGTCTGAGCACTGTCCTCGGGTTTTCTCAAGTCTAGCCCTCTGCCACTTGAGCCAACGTGCCACATCTAGATTTTCTATCTATGTGATACTGAGCAATCAAACCCAGAATTCATGGATGCTAGGCAAGCACTCTACCACTATGCCAAACTCTCAACCCTGACATAGCAATTATAAAGTCATCATCATCATATCAAAATATCCTTTGTCCTACAAAGAATGAACACTTATCTATGTGTGTAATGCTTTTTTATAAATTTCACTAATTCTTCTGTGTTTTTCCCTCTTGCATTTTTTACACATGACAGCAAAGCTAATCATCAGGAAAAAATTGATTAGGATACAGAAACCTAATAATATCCTAGTAGATTGACGTCAAAAATATGTGCAAGATGCCCTGTGTGTTTGACCTAGTGGTAGAGTCCTTGGCTACCATGCAAAAAGACTCAGGTTTGATTCCTCATTACCACATACATAGAAAACGCTGCAAGTGGTGCTGTGGCTCGGTGGGACAGCTAAAGCCTAAAGAAAGCCCAAGAACAATGTTCACACTCTGAAGTCAAGTCCCAAGACCAGCAAAAACAAAAAAAAATTCGACAAGGGGCAAAATGCAGGCAGAGAAGGCACTGTGAAGCAAATGTTTTGTAAAGGATGAGGGCAATATTGACCCTTAATTTTGGATCTTACCTAAGAAAGGCTCCTTGAGCCTGAGACCAGACTGGTAGTTGGGCCTAGTGGAAGACATTGGGAATGGACAAATAAGGTGTGCTGTTTACTACATCCTCCTGTATATTGTGAGATTGGAGGAGAGATTCAGCCTCCAGTATGTCTTTGGTGAGGTCTTCTGTGAGCAAGGATCTTTGGTCATTGGGCCCTGAAAGGTGACCCTGCCTCCCTCACAATGGAACAGAATATGGAACCCTGGTAACCAAGCCACTGTAACTAACAACCAACTCAAGCCAGCTCACTTGGCCTGTGGCTCAGGAGGAAGAAAGTTGTTGCTGTGTTGTTGCCAAAGGTCAGGAATCTCGAGTCTCAGGCATGGAAGTTGTGGATGTCTTACTCGAAGATGTACATGCTAGATCTTTGTCAAGCCACAAATCCAGTATAACAGGCCTTTCTCTAAGAAGAAGGCCAGGAAAATCCAGGGCAACCAGATGAGGTAAATTTCTAAGAAGAAATGTATTTGACCCCATCATCCTCCCACACAATACAACTTTCTTTTTTTCATTTTTTATTGTAATTAGTAAAAGGGTTACATGATATTTGCCAGGTAGAAGGCGCATTAATTCACATACATTGATACCCTTTCACATGTCTTGGTACTCATTTCCCTCCAACTCCGCACGCCCCACCCGTCTTGGTTTTCCCCTCTTCCCTATCAAATTTCAAATATCCAAATACAAATAAATTCAATATATCAGATAACAAAGTGAGATACTATACCAATATGGGATAACGAAGGGACAGCAAAGGAGATGAGAGACAACATAGTACATTAAGGACAACAATCATTCATTATATGGCTTTTGTTTCAATATCCTGGAGTTCCTTTCAATTAGCTTCACATTATATGGCCTTATATATGGCCTTTTGCTCTATTGCAAATCTCTGCTAGTAGAGCCCAAGGTTTCTACTGATTATGACGAATGAGGGAAACCACTGAGCCTAAGTTCCTTTGAGTCTGGCTTACTTCACTTAATATGATTTGTTCTAAGTCTTTCCATATCCTAACAAATGGGGCGATGTCATTCTTTCTGACAGCAGCATAAAATTCCATTGTGTGCAAATACCACAACTTGTTGATCCACTCATCAACTGAGGGACATCTGGGTTTGTTCCATATCTTTGCTATGGTGAATAGCACTCTAATGAACATTGTTGTGCTAGTGGGTTTAGTATGCCCTTGTTTCTGGATTGTTGGGCAAATGCCAAGTAGGGGAATTGCTGGGTGATTGGGGAGTTCTATGTTTAGCCTTTTGAGGCACTGCCACACTGCTTTCCATAGTGGTTGAACGAGTTTGCACTCCCACCAACAGTGTAGTAGTGATCCCTCCTGGCCACATCCCCTCCAGCATCTGTTGTCATTCGTTTTCCTGATCCTGGCCATTCTAACTGGAGTGAGGTGGAATCTTAGAGTTCTTTTGATATGCAATTCTTTTATGACCAGAGATGTTGAGCATTTCTTCATGTGTCTATAGGCCATTTTTATTTCTTCTTCAGAGAAGACTCTCTTTAGGCCTTTGGCCCATTTTTTAATGGGATGGGTGTTCCTTTGGAGGTTAGTTTTGGAGTGATTCAATTTTTTGAGTTGTTGATATATTTTAGATATGAGGCCTTTGTCCGTTGTTTGGTTGGTGAAGATCTTCTCCCACTCTGTAGGCTTCCTGATTAGTTTACTAGCTATATCCGTTGCCATACAAAAGCTCTGCAGTTTAATGCAGTCCCACTTATCCAGCCTTTCTCTGATTTGTTGTGATTCTTGGTCCTTATTAAGAAAGTTTCAACCTCTGCCAAGGAGGCCTAGTGTATCTCCTATTCCTTCCTGTAAACTTTTCAGTGTGTCAGCTTTTACGTCCAGGTCTTTGATCCATTTGGAGTTAATTCTAGTGCAAGGTGACAAAGAAGGATCCAACTTTAGTTTTCTGCAGTTGTTTGACCAGTTCTGCCAGCAAAACTTGTTGAAGAGGCTATCTTTCTTCCATTCTATTTTTTTGGCTCCCTTGTCAAAGAGTAGGTGGCCATAGGTCTGTGGTTTAATATCTGGGTCCGCAGTTCTACTCCATTGGACTTCAGGCCTGTTCTTGTGCCAGTACCAAGCTGTTTTGGGAATTATAGCTCTGTAATAGTCTAAAGTTTGGACTTGATATTCCTCCAGCGCTGTTCTTTCGGCTAAGAAGTGTTTTTGCTTACGGGGTCTTTTATTATTCCATATGAAATTTTGAATTACCTCTTGTATTTCTTTAAAGAATGACATTGGGATGTTGATGGGTATTGCATTGAATTTGTAGATAGCCCTTGGCAAGATTGTCATTTTCACAATGTTGATTCTTCCAATCCAGGAGCATGGGAGCTTTTTCCATTTCCTTAGTTCTGCTTTAATTTCCTTTTTTAGGGTTTTAAAGTTTTCATCTAAACGGTCCTGTACATTCTTAGTTAAGCTAATTGCTAGGTACTTTATTTTGTTTGAGGCTATTGTGAAAGGAGTTTCTTTCCTGATTATTGCCTCGTTCCTCTCACTATTGGTGTAAAGGAAGGCAGTTGATTTGTGAGGGTTGATTTTATGGCCTGCTACCCTTCCAAAGCTTTGAATCAGCTCAAGGAGCTTGGGAGTAGAGTCTATAGGATTCTTTAAATACAGAATCATGTCATCTGCAAAGAGGGATAGTTTTATTTCCTCTTTCCCTACTTGGATCCCCTTTATGCTTGCTTCTTGCCTTATTGCACTGCCTAGGAAATTTAGTACTATGTTAGAAAGGAGTGGAGAGAGTGGGCATCCTTGTCTCGTTCCTGATTTTAGAGGGAATGGCTTTAGATTTTCACCATTAAGTATGATACTAGCAGTGGGTTTCTCATACACAGCCTTTATTACATTGAGAAGTGGTCCATGCATTCCTAGTTTCTCCACATCTTTTAACATAAAGGGGTTTTGGATCTTGTCAAATGCCTTTTCTGCATCTATTGAGACAATCATGTGATTTTTGTCCTTGCTCCTGTTGATGTGTTGAATTATATTAATTGATTTGTGTATGTTGAACCAGATTTGCCTCCCTGTGATGAATCCAGTTTGATCATAGTGTATAATTTTTTGATGAGTTCTTGTAGACGGTTGGCCAGTATTTTGTTGAGAAGTTTTGCATCGATATTCATCAAAGAAATGGGTCTATAGTTCTCTTTCTTTGATGAATCTCTGTCTGGTTTGGGGATGAGGGATATACTGGCTTCCCAGAATGAGTTTGGTCAACAACCTTCATTTTCAATTTCGTTGAAGAGCTTGAGGAGTATTGGTGTGAGCTCTGGTTTGAAGACCTTATAGAATTCAGCTGTGAATCCATCTGGCCCTGGGCTCTTTTTAAGTGGAAGTTGTCTAATTTCCATTTCTATTTCAGAGCTTGAAATAGGCCTGTTGAGTTGGGTTAGCTCTTCTTGGTTCAGTGTGGGTATGTTAATATTTTCTAGGAATTCATCCATTTCTTCTAGATTCTCAAATTTGTTGGCGTAAAGGTTTGAGAAGTATTCCCTCATGATATTCTGGATCTTGGTAATTTCTGTCGTGATATTACCATTTTTATCTGCGATTTTGTTTATTTCGATATGCTCTCTTGTTTTTTTTGGTAACATTTGCTAAGGGCTTGTCAATTTTGTTAATTCTTTCAAAGAATCAACTCCTTGTTTTGTTGATTCTATAGGTTTTCTTTATTCCAAATCATTTAATTCTGCTTTGATTTTAATAATTTGCTTTCTCCTAATGGGTTTAGGGTTGGTTTGTTGCTCTTTTTCCAGGAGGTTAAAGTGAGACATTAACTAGTTGATTTGCCATTTTTCCAACTTGCTGTTGTAGGCACTCAGCACTATAAATTTTCCTCTGAGTACTGCCTTTGTTGTGTCCCTAAGGAGTTGATATTTGTGTGCTCCTTATTGTTAAATTTCATAAACAGTTGGATATCTGTTCTGATCTCTTCGATTACCCATTGTTTTTGATTCAACAATGTGTTGTTCAGTCTCCATGAGTTACAGGGTTTTCGTCGGTGGAGATATGTGTTCAGCTCCAATTTGATGCCTTTATGGTCTGAGAGTGTGCATGGAATAATTTCAGTGTTTCTGAATCTGTCCAGGTTTGTTTTATGGCCTAAGATGTGGTCTATTATGGAAAATGTTCCATGTGCTGCTGAGAAAAACGTATATTGTGTTGTTACTGGGTGGAATATTCTGCAGATGTCTGTTAGATCTAATTGGTCTATATAGTTGTTCAGTTCTAAGGTTTCTCTGTTGAGTTTTTGCCTTGTTGATCTGTCCATAGGTGAGAGTGGTGTGTTAAACTCACCAACAATCACTGTATTTCGATCTATGTATGGTTTCAGTGTAAGTAAAGTTTGCTTGATGAAGTTTGGAGCTCCGGGATTGGGTGTGTAAATATTTAGGATCGTTATGTCTTCCTGGAGGAAAGATCCCTTTAGTAGTATGTAGTCACCTTCTTTGTCTTTTCTTACTAATTTTAGTTTGAAGTCTATTGTATCTGATATGAGGATGGCAACTCCAGCCTGTTTATGGGGCCAGTTAGCTTGATAGAGTTTATTCCAACCTCTCACTTTCAAAAGATGATTGTTTTTGGGTAAGATGTGTCTCTTGAAGACAGCAGAACCATGGCTCTTGCTTTTTGATCCAACTAGACAGAGTTAAGTCCATTGATATTGAGAGTTAGGATTGAGAGATATTTATTAGTTCCTACCATTTTTAAAAGCTTTTAGTAGGGCCTGTGTCTTGACAGTTCTTGTGGTCCTTAGATGGTATGCTGTTTAGGTGCCATTTCTTTCCCTATATTGCATTTATTTTGGTTTTCTATGTATAGAGCATCTTTGAGAATTCTCTGTAGTGTTGGTTTTGTTTGGACATATTGTTGCAGCTTTTCCCTGGAATGGAATGTTTTTATTGTTCCCTCAGTTATGAATGAGAGCTTAGCTGGCTACAATATTCTTGGTTGGTAGTTATTTGATTTAAGGGCATGACATATATGCTTCCAGTCACTTCGTGCTTGCATGGTCTCTGCTGAGAAATCTGGGGTTATTCTGATTGGTTTGCCTTTATAGGTTACTGATCCCTTTTCCCTGGCTGCCTTTAGGATCTTTCCTTCGTTTCTATTGATCCAGTTCGGATCACAATGTGGCGGTGGGATGTTCTTTTCTGGTCAGGTCTGTTTGGGGTTCTAAAAGCTTCTCGTATCTGGATGGGCCTGCCCTTTTGGATATTTGGGAAATTCTCTGAGATGATTTCCTGAAGTATATTTCCAATACCATTGACCTCTTTCTCCACGCCCTCCTCAACCAACTAGCCTTAAATTAGGCTTCCTAATTGTATCTTGGACCTCCTGAAGCGCTCTCTCCTATTTCCTAGATTTGGATTGACTCATTTTCTGTTCTTTCTCTATAATTAAATTATCTTCAGCCCCGGAAATTCTCTCCTCTGCATTGTCTAACCTGCTATCAAAGCTATCTACTTTATTTTTCATCGCCCTTGCTACCCCTTAGCACTTCTATGCAAATCTTAGGCCTGTGGCATTTTAAGCACAATTCAACGCTCTGTTTTTTGCTGGTTAATTAGAGGTAAAAATCTTATGGAATTTATTGCATGGCTGATTTTGAACTGGAATCCTCAGGTCTCAGCTTATCTTGAGTAGCTAGGATTACAGTACTTTTACAACCTGTATGCTCATACACATCGCTTCTGATCCAAACACTCATTGTTCAATTTAACTAACAAGATGTGAGGAAAGATGATTGACTGTAATTTACTAGATGGGCTTCTAGTGAGTATATATTTCCACTTCCACTCTGAAGCCAGGGAAATGTTTCTGTTACATGTTTCAACTATCTCCCAAAGAGGAAATTTTGTGTGAGTACGTTTGCTAGTATTTCAGATAGGAGATGGACTTTGGTGTTTGGTACCTGTTGGGCAGAGTGTATCAGCTGGGCTGTGATAACAGAGATGACAGGAATATTTTCATCCCAGACAGACTTAATCCAGATCCTTGGATTTCAGGCCTTGTGTAGATAGAATTACAAGTGTGAGCTTCCACCACCACCTAGTTCATTTTGGAAACCTTAATTGCTTCTCATTTGTTCCTTTTCTTTTTTGGAAGATTGGTCTAAGCTGGCTGATTGTGCATCACAATGAAGTGATTGGCCTCAGGAATTGCAAATATTTGTTTCATCAGCACGGAATGAATGAAGTTGATCTAAACCCAATAGTATTTTAGTTCTGAAAAACAGGGAACTTACCTATATCATTTTTCCTTGCCTTTGCTTTACCAAAGCAAGCAACATGTTTCTTAAAAACAATACTTCATGAGAATATTATACTTAGAAGCTATTCTGCACACTTCAGAATAGTCCTTGCATTTGTAAACTTATATTACAATATTAGGTAGAAGAATGGTGACTGTTAGTTTCATAACTATTTCATATGTTTTACTTTTTAAGGCTCATTAACTCAAGAAGGGATTAAATACATTTAGATAATAGTAGAACATAGCTGCTGCTGATTTGATGTGTGTGCAGATGATACACAGATTTATTAGGATTACTCAAAAGTTTTCTTCAAATTGTCAGTATTAGACTGCTATGCTAACTGGAAGGTGATAGTAATGATGCTGAAATTCTATGAATCAGCTATGAAGCAGAATTTCAGGGGAGAGTATTTGCTAGGGACTTAATTTCTAAGACGCATATCAAGAATATTGAACTATAACACCAAATGATGGAGGACTCAGCGTCACATTTTGTTTGTTTTATGCAAGTCCTGGGACTTGAACCCAGGTCCTGGGAACTGTCCTTAAATGTTTTTTTTTTGCTTCAGGCTAGTGTTCTACCACTTGATCCACAGCTCCACTTCCAGATTTTTGGTAATGAACTGTAATTCAGAATATCATGCAATTTGTTTGGACTGGATTCAAACCTGATTCTGTGTAGATAGGATTGCAAGTGTGAGCGCACAGAGCCTGGCTAGTATCATTCATCATTCAAGTCATGGGACTGCAATTCTGCACCTGGGTCTTGTCACTGAGCTTTTCAGCTCAAGACTACTGCCCTATCCCTTGAGCCATAGGGCCACTTCAGGGTTTCTGGTGGTTAATTGGAGATAAGAGTCACATGGACTTCAGTGCCCAGGCTGACTTTGAACTGCTATCCTTGGATCCCAGCCTCTTGAGTAGCTACATTTACAAGTGTGAGCCACCATACCGGGCTAAATTATTTTTTATGTTAATTTTTTTTGTTAAGTCAATATAGTTGGCATACGGTTATATAAGTAATGAACACATTTCTTAAGAAAATTGTTATCCCCTCCCTCATTTTTCTCTGTTTTCCTACCCTCAGCCCCCTCTCCACCCAGATTGTTCAGTTCATTTTCGTTTAGTGTCTTCCGATTATCACTATTCAATTGGTACACATTTTTTCCTTTCTTTTTTTATCATTTTATTATACCCTTTCCCTTTCCCAAATCACATAAACCTATGTAGAAGACACAGGGTACCCGAATTCAACACAGTGACTACAGAGAATAAAACTAAAGGGAAAAAGAAGAAAAGAGGTAAAAAGCAAAGAAAATGAAAGAACATCATAAAGTACCTTAGAAGCAACAACACTGAAAAAACAAAACATAAAACCTTGGGCTGAAAATGTAGCTTGCCTAGCATCTATGAAACCCTGGATTCCATTCCTCAGCACCACATAAACAAAAACTGGAAGTGCCACTGTGACTCAGCTGGTAGATGTCTAACGTTCAGCACAGAGTGTCTCCAAGTGACAAAAATCTGTCACATTTAAGTCAGGCTTCAAAACTTTGCTAGGAACCAGTTACGTGATTTGGAAGAAAGTCCAATTTTCAAAAAATCACTAGCCAGGCGCTGGAGGGTCATAATTGTCATGCTGCTAGCCAGGGAGAAGGTGATTCAAAGCCTTTGCAAGCAAAAAAACGAAAACAAAAAAACTGTAAGATTCTTCTCTCCACATATCCACCCAAAAACTAAGTGGAGTTGTGGCTAAAACTGGAACAGCATTAGCCTTGAGGAAAAAGAACTAAGAGATCTTGCCGAGGTCCAAAGTTCAAGCTCCCCACCAAGAAAGGAAAAAAAAGGAGTCCAGATACCTTAGTTTCAAAAGTATATCTGGATATCTTAGTAGATTTTTCTGATCTTTCCTCATTCATCTCATGGAACCACATAATCTTGATCCTGATCTGACTAAGAGCCTGCATTGTGCTTAATAAATTCATTCCACATATTCCAGTAGCATCTGGACAGCTAACAGCCACTTACCAATGCTTTATTCTACGTTTAGGCCAGTATGTCTTCATACCATCTACACAGTCAGCTATATCATCTTTCCAGAAGTATCATTGAGTGTAGAACACTCAGAACTAAAATAATTGCATAAATATGTAATAAAACTCCTTGATTCATTAAGAAAATTTCTGTACCACTTAGAGCAAGTACATTAGTGGTATTTACCTCTAGCCTCTTTTTTTAAGAAAAATTATTAACATTGAATTTTACATCGTATTTCAAATGTCATGTTTAACCAACAAGTATTCAAGAAGGGAATCGCTATACAATCACTGGCACATAAATTTTAGAATATAGTAAAAATTAAGCTGAGTCTTTGTATGTCATAGATACAGATTAATCTATAATAAAACATATGTCTATAGAGTGTATAGTCTATCCTAGATTTTTATGTCTATGTAGTTCTGTTTATATCTCCAAAATTATGTCCAGAACTTTGGGTATCAACTATTCAATCATCGCTCTACTACTGTTAGAAACTAATATCCATATATTAAGGATACCATGTACCTTTTGTTCCTTGGTCTTGACTTATCTCACTCAACAGGATTCACTCTAATTTCATCCACTACCCCAAAAATGCCATTATTATTTTTTTCTGTGCAGATCTTCTTTTTATGTATTTATTTTTATTGTAATTTATAGAAGGGTTACATTATATTCACCAGATAGAAGGTGCATTACTTCTCAAACTTTGATACCCCATGTAATGATATGGTCCCCATTTCCCTTCCCGTACCCCCACTCATGTTCATTTCCCCCCTTCCCTATCCAATTTCAAATAACCAATTAGGCACATATGAAATATATCAGAAAACAAGGTGAAATATTGTAACAATATGATATAACCAAGGGATAGCAAAAGAGATAAGAGATCACATAGTTCATTAAGGACAACAATCACTCATTATATGAGTTTTGTTTCTTTATCTTGGAGGTCCTTACATTTAGTGTCATACTATTTGTCACGATGTCTCTAGATTTTGTTCTATTGTAAATCTCTGGTAGCAGAGCCCAAGGTTTCTACTGAATGTGACAAATGAAGGAGACTCTTGGGCCTATGTTCCTTTGAGTTTGGCTTACTTCACTTAATATGATTTTTTTCCTTTTCATCCACTTCCCCGAGAATGCCATTATTCTATCTTGTCGGTTGGATATGTATCATTCCATTGTGTATGTGTGTGTGTGTGTGTTGTGTGTGTGTGTGTGTGTGTGTGTGTGTGTATCACATTTTTTGTAGTAGGGCATGTGGTTGTTTCCATCATCCAGCCTCATTTTCTACAGATATTTTTATAGTCTCTTTTTTATTTCCAGGGTAATGTATAGAGGGGTTACGATTACATTTACAGGTAGTGGACTGCATTACCTCTCACACATTTATTCCACTCCACATGTTTTTGTCCCCAGTTCCCTCTCCCCTCCCCTTCCCAATCATCTTGTTCCCCCCTTCCCTTTCCTATTTGACATAAATAAATAAACATATATACAATATGCCAGGGAAAAAATCAGATACAGTAACAATCTGACATTAACCAAAGGGCAAAATAAGAGATGAGAAATAACATAGTAGATTAAGGACAAAAATCACACAAGATTAAGAGCAACGATGACACAAGATATAGCTCTTGTTCCCATATCCTAGAGATCCTTACATTTAGTCTCATCCTATATGACCTTATATACCTAGGTTTTTGAGTTATTGTAATCCTCTGCTAGGAGAGTCCTAGATGTGAACTAATTATTACAAATGAGGGAAACCATTGAGCTTATGTTTCTTTGGGTCTGGCTTGCTTCACTTAATATGAATTTTTCCAAGTCTTTCCATTTCCTTACAAATGGGGCGGTCATTCCTTCTGATGGCAGCATAGCATTCCATTATGTATTAGTACCACATCTTCTTGATTCAGTCATCTACTGAGTGGCATCTGGGTTGGTTTCATATCTTTGCTATGGTAAATAGTGCTGCAATGAGCATCATTGTGCTAGTGGCTTTAGTATGTCCTTTTTTCTGGACAATTGGGTAGGTGCCAAGTAGTGGATTTGCTGGATCATAGGGGAGCTCTATGTTCAGTCTTTTGAGGAACCACCACACTGCTTTCCCTAGTGGTTGAACGAATTTACACTCACACCAACAGTGTAGGTGTGATCCCCCCTGGTCACTTCCCCACCAGTATCTCTTATTAGGTTTTTTGATAATGGCCATTCTGACTGGAGTCAGGTGGAATCTCAAAGTTGTTTTGATTTTCATTTCCCTTATTGCTAGAGATATGGAGCATTTCTTCATGTGTCTAAAGCCCATTTTAATTTTTTCTTCAGAGAATACTCTTTTAAGTCTTTAGCCCACCTTTTAATAGGATGGTTGTTTCTTTGAAGATTTGTTTGGGAGAGATTCATTTTTTTTCAGCTATAGATATATTTTAGATAACTACATATATTTTTGTAGAAAAAAGAATGGAAGCCATCATGCTGGCTCACAACTTAATTTCAGCTACTTAGGAGGCTCAGGGCTTAAGATCACAGGTCAAAGCCAACCAGGGCCCTACAGTGTGTGAGATCAAACTCTGTGAACATACAATGACTGTAAGAGGAATCTCACTGCCTGGGAATGTAGCCTAATGGTAGAGTGCTCACCTAGAATGCATGAAAACCTAGGTTCTATTCACCGGTACCGCATACTCAGAAAAAAGCTAGAAGTGGCGCTGTGTCTCAAGAGGCAGAGCACTCACCTTGGGCAAGCGAGTCTAATGAAAATGTCTATGCCCTGAGTCCAAGCCCTAGGACTGGCAAAAAGAAAAAAAAGAGCAATCTTACTTAAGTAACAAGAAATGTACCCTATATTTATACAGACTGAAAAATTCATTAAGAAATTAGAAAATATGTATAAAGTGCATATTTTCTTTTGTGTGTTGGCACTGGGTGTTCAAATGAGTGCTTCAGCTCTATCCCTGACCTTTTCTGCTCAAGGCTAGCACTCTACCAATGCAGCCCCAAATCAACTATCTTCAATTGAGATATAAGTGATGAATATTTTAGGGTGCTTCATGAAAAACATTTTTATAAATTGAAACTTTCAACACAGTCTTATTTTAGTATGAATGTTGAGATGGGAAGAGACAGAAAAAGTGAAATGTTTCCTGTTCCCCATAGAGAAGAGACTCAGCAGGACCACTGTGGTCTGCAGGATTCTTTGTGAGTTTTGTTTGCTTGTTTGATTTTTGTCAATTGTGGGGCTTGAACTCTGCGCCTGGGCACTGTCACTGAGCTCTTCAGCTCAAGGCTAGTGCTTCAATCTGTGAGCCACAGTGCCACTTCTGGTTTTTCTGGAATTTAACTGGGTACTTTGGCTGGCTTTAAACTTTGATCCTCAGATCTTAGCCTCCTGAGTAGCTAAGATTATAGGTGTGAGGTACCATCACCAGGCTGCTGCTCTGTTACTATGCAGGTTCTGGATCAAGAACTTCAAGTTCTTACTTCAATTGTTTCTTCTCTTGCCTGATACTCTGCCATTTGAACGAAGCCCCAGTTCCTGGTCTTTGTTGGTTAATGAGAGATATTATGATTTTCTAATATTCAGAGCAATGATTATAAAACCCAGCATTTTACTTACTTGTATAAATTAAGACACAGGACCTAGAGAGATGGAAAACAAAATTTTTTTTCAAGTTGCTCTCCTGTACTAATGCATAAGTCTGGCTATTTTGCTTACACACAAATATGTATTTTACCAGTTTCTACTCTATTTTTGCTTAGCTTAAAACCACCACTGCCATTTCATAGATTTTGTTGTTGTTGTTTGCGGTGCTTGAACTCTGTGCCTGGGCTGTTCCTCAGATCTTCAGTTCAATGCCAGTGCTCTACTACTTTTGATTTGGCCAGTCCTGGGCTTGAACTCAGGGACTGAGCACTGTCCTTATATTTTCTCAAGGCTAGGGCTCTACCACTTCAGCCTCAGCACCACTTCCAGCATTTCTCTATGTATGTGGTATTGAGGAATTGAACCCAGGTCTTCGTGCATGCTAGGCAAGCACTCTACCACTAGGCCAAACTCCCAGCCCAAAATTATGCATCATTACTATTAGCTATCTTCTTTTTTATTATTGATTCGTCATGGTGCTTGGACTTTGGGCCTGGACACTGTCCCTGAGCTCTTCAGCTCAAGGCTAGTGCTCTTCCTCTACAGCTCCATTTTTGGTTTCTGGTAGTTAATTGGTGATGTAAGTCTCACAAACATATGTGTCCAGGCTGGCTTTGGGCTTTGAACCAAGATCCTCCAATCTCAGCCTCCATAGTAGCTAGAATTACACGCTTCAGCCAGCAGTGCCTGACTGTTTGATGTCTCTGTCTCTGTCTCTGTCTGTCTCTGTCTGTCTGCCTGTCTGTCTGTCTTTCTCTCTCTCTGTCTCTCTCTCTGTCTCTCTCTCAGTCTCTCTCTCTCTCTCTCTCTCTCTCTCTCTCTCTCTCTCTCTCTCTCTCTCTCTCTCTCTCTCTCTTTTGGTTGTAAGACTTTAATTGTGCACCTGGGCAGTGTCCCTGGGCTCTTCAGCTCAAGGCTACAACCTTAAACACCTTGAGCCACAGTGTCACTTCTGGTTTTCTGGTGCTTAAGTGGAAGTAACAGTTACATGGACTTTAGTGTCTGGCCTGGCTTTGAACTGTGATCCTCAGAACCCAACCTTCTTAGATCATTTCCAGCTTTGTTTTAGTGTAAGTGGTACAGAGAAATGGAACACAGTGCTTTGTGCATACTAGGCAAGCAAACTACCACTAGTGTGTACTCCAGCCTTAGATAAGGGCTTTCTTTTTCTTTTTCTTTTTTTCAGACTTGGGGCTTGAACTCTAGGCCTGGATGTTTACCTTAAGCTCTTCAGCTCAAGGCAAGAGCTCTACCACTTGAGGCACATTGTCATTTTGAATTTTCTGGATTATTTGGAAATAAGATTCTCACAGATTTTTATGCCTGGTCCATCTTTGAACCTCGATCCTCCAGGGTAGCTAGAGTTACCAGGGTGAGCCACCAGTCACGGGCATTAAATTATTATTTTTTGCATGTCCTATGGCTTCAACTCATGGCCAGAGCACTGTCCTAGGGCTTGCTCAAGGATAGCACTTTACTTCAGCCAGCCAACTCCTGGTCCAAATATGCCACTCTTGAATCTAGAATTACAGAGATGTGCCATAATACTGGCATGTCGTTATCTAAGTATATAATTTTTCTTCTATTTTTGATGGCTTTTCCTTAGTGGACATATTTCCTGCATATTTTAAGGAAAACTTCCTTCCCACTGGGGCCATAAGTTAAGCCTAGTGGAAGAGTTCTTGCAGAGCATGAATGAAGACCAAAGTTCAATTCCTCAGCACAACATAGATAAAAAAGATAAAAGTGCTGCTGTGGCACATGTGATAGAACTTGCGCCTTAAGAATAAAAAAAACACAACGCAGAGTACTAACCACTACGATCAGGCCCATGCTTTATGGAGTGCAGTGATGATTCTCTGTCTCCATCAGTCACCAGCTCCATTGGTGGGTTTTTCATCCGGAGTTCAGGATAAGCTCTTCCACGATTACCCAAACCTAAGAATGGAAATAGGTACAGAGTGGACACAGTGGACTCTGCAAGTGGAACTGTCACTCAACTTCCATGAGGATCTAATGGAGGAACCTGTAGAACTGGAGTTTGGACTGAACTCTGAGGTGGTGTAGGGTCTTTCTAATGAGTGCTTATTCCCGAGTCCTTTCAGAGGACAGACATTACCTGGCTGACACCACCCATAAAGGGCATTTTGCCAAGCTCTGTAGAAGTAAGGGCCAACCAATATCTAGACCAAATGGGCTTCGTACTCACAGGCTCTGAGGCACCCACACCAGGACTTCTACTTTTTCTTGGTCTTACTGGTCGCACATTCCTCCAGCTGGTCAAAAAATGTGTGTTTAGAAGAGCAGGTCCAAAGCCGGCATTTGGAGCCTCATATAGAGCTTGAGTTGTGTCAGGGTGTGGCAGTTCTTGAACTCGTAGAAATCGCTGGGGTAGAAGTCCATTCACATCGTATAGATGGAACACATGATGTTGTGGGCACATTCGGTACAAGGAAAGTGAGAGCCTTCTCTCTCCATCCTGAGCCTTCTTCCAAAGCCCCATTCTTGCAGGACTCTAATGCTGTGGCTGTCCTGCAGAGATGTGCACTTATGTGCTGGGAGGGGGGTAAGAGACACTCGAGAACAGGATGACTTTTACACCCCACTTCCAGAAGCTTCTGAGAGAGGCCTCTATGCATCTGTCCAAAGTAAACACACCTTAAATTAACTAAGTAAATGCTCTAAATAAATCAATAAGTGAATGCTCCAAATAAAGAACTAAATGCTCATTCCTCTAATCTTAGCCACCCAGCAGGCTGAGCTCTGAAGATCACAGTCGAAAGCCAGTCTAGTCAGTAAAAGTCTAAAGGCACTTGTCTTCAATTAGGCAGCAAAAAGCCACAACTTGACCTATGACTCAAATGGTACAGTGCTAATTTTTGAACACCAAAGGGATGGCATTTAGACCTGGGTTCAGGTTCAAGTGGCAGCACTGGACCACACACCAAAATGTAAATGCTTTCAGGTTCTAACAGGCAAAGCTATCACAATCCCTCCCTGATGGCTCAAAAGTGATTCAGCCCCCAGCTATTCCTCTCACTCCAGTATTTCACAGGCCTCCGCCATTAGTTCTGACACCTCATTTCTTACTGGGAAATGGGATTTCCTAGGATGTCACCTAGGTGAGGGCTGCAGTTGGGAGCCACTTACTCATGCCTGAAATCCAACTTCTCAGTAAGCACACTGTTGAGACTCCAGTAGCTTGTGAGGGAAATGAAATGGCATGGTGTCCCAGTCATAATAAAGTAGTTTGTGCACTTGTATCATGCTTAGCTCCCCTGTGAACACCCCAGTGAACCAAACAGGCTCAGAGAGGAGCCAAGTATTCCAAGACTTGGCCAGGAGGGGTGAGCAAATCTGGGTTTGGAGGGGGAACACTCACTTTTTCAAGAGAATTTCCAGCAACTACTACATTTTCCTCCACTATTTGAAATTGTGCAGGAAGTTTCCCACATAAAAGAGATCACCTTTCTGGTAGGCAGGGATCAGCTTTGTCAGCAGCATCTCCAACAGGCCTTCCTCCAGGATCCATAGGTTACAAGGCTCATTCAGAGTCTGAGCTGACTTACCATCACACTATGTTGGCAAAACAGTGGATATTTCAAACGTAGGAATGGGACCACACTTCACACTGAGGAATTGGAATAGAGTAGATTGGAAATGACACACTCTAATCTCAGTATAGTCACTTGAAAGCACACAAGAAGGTTGTAGTGTGTGGGCAGGATGATGGCTTCAAATAGGTTTCCTCTCAATATACCTCATCTGAGTTGCCCTGGAGTTTCCTGGCTTTCTTCCTAGAGAAATGCCTGATATGCTGGAATTTTGGCTTGGCACTTATCCAGCATCTACTTCTTCAAGTGAGACATCCATATCTCTCATGCCTGAGATCCGAGCTCCTGACCTTTGGCAACAGCACAGCAACACCTTTCTGGTTCCTGAGCCACATGCCAAGGGAGCTGGCTTGAGCTGGTTGTCTACATACAGTGGCTTGGTTACCAGGGTTCCATATTCTGTTCCATTGTGAGGGAGGTAGGGTCACCTTTCAAGGCCCAATGACCAAAGCTCCTTGCTCACAGAAGACCTCCCCAAAGACATATTGGAGGCTGAATCTCCCTTCCCACCTCACATATTGGATGTAGTAAACAGCACACTTTTTGTTCAAATCCCAAGTCATTAACTAGGCGTAAGTGCTAGCCTGGTCTCAGGCTCAAGGAGCCTTTCTTAGGTAAGATCCAAACTTAACTGTCACTATTCCCCTTACCCTTCACAAGACATTTTGCTTCACAGTGCCTTCTCAGCTTGCATTTTGCCTCTTGCACATTTTTTTTGCTAGTCCTGGGACTTGACCTCAGAGCCTGACCATTGTTCTTAGGCTTTCTTTAGGCTATAGCTGTCCCACCAAGCCACAGCACCACTTCCAGCGTTTTCTATGTATATGGTACTGCAGAATCAAACCGGAGTCATTTTGCGTGGTAGCCAAGCACTCTACAAATTGATGAAACACCCAGGCCATCTTGCACATATTTTTCACTTCAATCTACTAGGACGTTGTTAGGTTTCTGTATCGTAATCTATTTTTCTTCCTGATGAATATCTGTGCTGTCATCTGTAAAAATGCAAGTGGGAAAATCACAGAAGCATTGGTGACATAAAAAAAGTCTTACAGACATAGATACGTGTTCATTCTTTGTAGGAGAAAGGGTATTTTGATATGATGATGATGACTATTTATAAATACTTTATCGGGGTTTAGAGTTTGGCCCAGTGGTAGAGTGCTTGCCTAGCATCCATGAAGATCTAGGTTTGAGTCCTTAATATCACACAGATATAAAAATCCATATGGCAATGTGGCTCAAGTGGCAGAGGGCTAGACTTGGGAAAAGCCAAGAGCAGTGCTCAGGCCCTGAGTTCAAGCCCCAGGAATGGCAGAAAAAACAAAAGAAAAGAAAAGAAAAGAAATGTGCTTTTTACAAGTTATTCACTCACAGCATTTGCCTCTGAATTCTTCGCTTCTGCATCTTGTGACTTATCCCTTTCCCTCAATGTAGACAACAAAAACAGATTTTATTACTTGCTATCCTGTTGTCCAATCTTTGGATATTAATTCAAAATACAATATTGCCTGAGATATTGTGTGTGTGCATGTGTGTGTGTATCTGCCAATGTGTGCATGCACACTTGTGTACAGGGTTTAGGGCTTACTCATAGGGCCTGTGTGATAACCCTTAGCATCTTTTCCTCAAAGGTATTGGTCTTTCACTTCTAGCTTATTATAGCTAATTGGAGTTGAGAGATTCACTCAATTTCTTGCCCTGTGCATTGGAACCCACTGCTAGGTTCTCATATTGTTCATTGTAGCTATAGAGAAGGCTGAGGTCTGGGGATCCTCGTTAGAATCCAGCCCCTGAGAGAAAGTCACTGATAGAAATCTTTATCTTCAGTTAAGCACGAATAAATAAGGCAAAAGTGGAACTGTGGCTCAGTTCCTCTTGTACCAGCCATGAGAAAATTAGTAATTGGCAGCACCTGGTCCCTGAGAGAAATCCTTAGCACTGGTTCAAAAAAAGAAAGAAAATAATGAACAAAATTAAAACTTGCTGAGGAATCCATAAGAATAAACGTGACTGTGAATAATCTTGTCATTTCAGATTCCCTCAAGAGCTTATGTCTCTCTATATTTTATCAAGTTTTTTTAAAGATATTTACATATTTTCTATCTTTCTTAAACAGAGATAGCCATCCACAAAACACAAACACAAACTCTCACACAGTATACCACCCACCCATAAGTGTCTGGCTATGTATATATGTATAGTCATATGTATTGATCTGTCTCTCTATACTAATATATAAATGCATAAACTTATGTATTTAGACAAACAGGAAACATACATAGATAGGTCTCAGGCATTTCCAGATTTTGTGCAAGTCTTCTGAGTGCAACTTACCATTGTATTGTTTGTCAAGATAGAGTCCCTCTAACTTTTGGCCAGCTTCTTGTCCTTTGATACTTTTTTCTGCCAGTCCTGGGTTTTGAACGCTAGGCCTGGATGCTGTCGCTGAGCTTGAGCTTCTTGCATTCAGTAGTTTATTGCAGATAAGAGTCTCATGGAGTTTCTGTCCTGGGCTGGCTTTGAATTGTGATCCTCAGATCTCAAACTCCTGAGTAGCTAGGATGACAGTCTTGAGCTACCAGTACCTGGTTCCTTTGCCTCTTTTACCCTTTTTTTTGGCCCCACCACAGCCATGGTATCTACCTTCCTATGTTCTCTCCACCTGCCCCCAGACCGGGGTCTGACAGATGCTTTCCACCCACTTATTCATGTCCTCCTCTGTATTGGCTGACAGCTAAGACATGCACTCACTTGTCTGGATGCCAAACACAAAGCCATGTGATTGTTTCTCAGTCTGGAACATCCTATCAGATTTATAGCACCACAGAGGGTCAGGTTGATGCTCCTCCAGGGCTTCTTAAATTGTTCTCATATTAATCCACAACACGTTTGTCATCACTTGTCCAGCTAATTCATGGACTAAACCAGCATTCCCTACAAACTTAGATCCCAATACCATGAGGACACTCAAGGGTGCATTAGGAGTGTGACCTGCAGGTGGATGTGAGCCTGTCTAACTTGGAGGGGATTTCTCCACCACAGGAAATGGAATACAAATTTAGAATCTGCTTTCATGAGGTGACAATCTCTGGCAGATGTTCTTATCAAATGTTGCACTGCCTACTTCCAGCTTAAAACATGGGTTGATGACCCAGCATAACAGAGAATGTATTCACCCAGGCCCAACACATAGGCTGGGACCCTGAACTTTCAGGTAGCATTTGGCTTTGAAGGTCATGAGATCTTAGTCTACAAATGATGAGCCCCCTCCCGTGAGGCATAGCAAACGGAGCCAAAGTGCAACCCAGTTAAGCACCAGATCAAGCTTCCCTTCTTCAGTAGGGTATGGTTTGAAAACTGTGCATAGCTTCTGTTTGACGCCAGTCCAGAAAGGACAGTCCATGAAACATATCTAGTTAACTGCGAAGAAAAAGCCAAAGATAGAGATGAAGCTCAAGAGAAGTAGAGAGCCATCTGAAAAGAATGGTTACACCCTGCAACATCCTCATTATCTGATCTTGAAACCATCTCTGCGTGCATCCCAGCATGCAGCCAGCATCTGGGGGTGACAGTGACCCCTGCGCCCATTGGCAATCTGCACTGTCTCTGACATCTGTAATGTGAACCTCATTCTGTTGGGTTTGTGAAGCGGTGTCAACCCTGCAGAAGGAACCAACTGTGCCCTAACTCCCACTGTCCCCAGGGGCCCCTAGCATTCCCCCATCTGCACCCCTCCTATGGCTTCTGATCCTAGGGAGCCCTCCTGCCCTGTCCAACACTCACATGAAGTGCATATTTCTTCTCCTGGGGCAACTTCTCCACAGAGAGTACATGACATGCCCACTCTCCAGGCACGGGGAGATCCTGCCAAAGTAGCAAATCAGTGATAAGGACATAAAGTGATGAATAGAATTTTAGATCCTGATGGTAGACAGTCTGCAAAATCCAAGGGAGAATGGAATTGGAGGGGACCAGGGATCAGGATGTGGGCATGGAGCTTCCCTGCCAAGGGGGTGGGGGAAGTCACAGGCTGGGGGATGCACAGGATGATCCATGGGCCCTGTGCAGCTACTGGATCACCCCCTTCTGTATCTCAGCCTTTGGCTTTGAGCTCTGTGATGGTCAAGATGTGCACAGTCTGTACTCTGGCTGGCAGAAGAAAGAACCCTGGGAAGACAATTGTAGACCCTTTGTGAGTGTAGGAAGGGGTAGGCTGGACACCCAGTCCAAGAGGAGCTAAAACTGGAGTCGAGGGGTGTGCAAGGAGTGGGTGTGAGGGTTGTGGGCAGTCACAGTCACGGCAGAGGTGGCTCTGTCTGTGGGGTGAGTGCCTCCCTGCAGGCACAGCACTGGAGATATCAGAGATCCACATGAAAAGGAAAAGCTGGAAATGGCACTATGGTTCACATGGTAGAGCATCAACCTTGAGCAAAAGTGCTCAGGGACAGTACCCAGGACCTGAGTTCAAGCCTCATGACTGTAAAAGAAAAAGAACCAGGACTATGAGAGGGAACCTGGTACTCTCTTGGTCTAATCAGACACAAGAAGAGGCCGGGATAGGCTGTGGAAAAACACAGAGAACATCTTCCCCCAGCTCATCCTGACCTGCATGCAGGGACAGCCATGTAACTAGGGCTACGGTGAGATCATCTTCACCTCTGTGCTGCCATCTGAATTGTAGGCCTCTGTCCTGGCATGGGGTGTCCTGATGGCTGAGCAGGTGCCCTAACCCTAGATGGAGAGCAGCCACTGACTGTGGTAGCTAAGGAGAGATCTGTTCCATAGCTATCAGGCCACCCAGCATGGGAGCCATAACCACCCCTCACCCAGGTAGAGGCCAATGGTTCTCCAGTGCTACTAACATTGCCCCACCCCTAGCTCTGGGTACACGTGACATTCCCTCCACAAGGAGCAGGACAAAGTGAGGGATCAGAAGCTGCCTATGGGCTTCAGATGATGGCCAGGCTGGCACTACAGATGGCCTCACTCTGTCACCACCTTCCCCTGCCTCCATCATACCTCCATCATGCCTCTCTATCTCCCAACCATTAACCTTGGAAACCAATGAACTGGGCTCTCATCATTCCTCTCATCTCTTCACCCACCTTGCCATGCGTCCATCCCTCTGTCACTTCCACCACACACACATCCCACCACCAGCCACCCTGTAGCTTATGAGGATCCCAGAGGAAGCTCTTGGTGAAGGGCTTGTGACCACAAAACAGTTACTATCACCCGCTCCGGCCTGATCCACCACAGAATAAGAACAGCCAAGCAGGCACACACTGCAGCAGAGTTGCTCTGCTGGCACCCTGATTTCTTCATGGCCAGGACTTGGCTCTCCTCAGCCTCTCAGCTCAGTAACCAGAACATTGTGCTTTCACAGAGCCATGGCTTCCAGTCTCCATGGACACAATGACATCAAGGTGATGCCACCTTCCCCATCTCTATATACTTCTAACTATGGGATGGGAGCTGAGGTTCTCTTCTGTGACTCCATCCGCTAAGAGGCTCATGCAGATTTCTATCCTTTGCTCATCATGGTGACTCTTTGGTTAACAAGTCACTGCTGGGCTTCCAGTTCACCACATATAGAACCCATACTCCAACACTTTTTTTAGAAGGACTGATGACTTTTAAATATTCTCTAGTTTTAAATTTCTAGTTCCTTCTCTCTTTCATTTATATATTTCCGTTCCTCACATACTTCCCTTTTTTTACCTTCCTTCTTTCATTCCTGGCCTTGAACTCAAGACCTGGAGCTTTTTCTTAGCTTTTCTTTGCTCAAGGTAGCACTCTAGCTCTTGAGCCACAGCTCTACTTCAATCTTTGTTCTTGCTCTAAACTGGGAGTAAGAGTCTCATGCATTTTTCCCTTTGCTGGGTTGGTTTTAAACCACAATACTAAGATCAGGATCCTGAATATGCCTCGGATTACAGGTATTATCTAATCAAAACAAATTCCTGATTTCTTTTTTAGACATAATTAGTTCTTTCAGGTGAGCCACCAGCCACTCATGTAAGAGCATTGCAGGATCCCAGCATTCATCTTGTCTCCAGTCTTATTCCATCCATCTCACAATGGCCATCTAAAACACCCTGCTGCATGCCTGAAGTCGCAAGGAACGTTCTCAACGCCATGAGAAGCCCCCTTAAGCTCTGCCTCATATATGCCCAGCCCCCATCCCACTTCCACATGAGCATTTGTTTAGGAGAAATTTCCTGAGTACATCATCATCTTTTCCTCACCATTTAAAATTCATCTTTGGAGTCATTTCTCCCAGACAAAGAGGAACATGATCCATGGTTTGATAGCAGCTCCAGCTTCATAGTCCCAGCCACCAACACCCCCCCATTACCCTGCCAGACACCTGAATTCAAGAACAATGTTTTCACTACCCCTGACTCTTATCAAATGTTTTAACTTATACAGTGCATTAAAATAATTTTACTAAATGGAATAAACACATGGCATCAAGCTTCAGAATCTTTGCACCTGAACTTTTAGTGAATAACAGACACACCAGCATTTCTGTAGCCAACAGATATCTTAGCTTTGAGATTTCAGCATTCCTGGTATCCAAGTTTGGATGTGCTAACACTGCCCTTAATGGGGCACTTAAATCACACAATCCCACAACAATCAATGTCATTTGACATTCACTTGTAGGTGGTGCTAGGAAAAAGACTGATGTGCCAACTCCATGCTGGCTTGACCTATGCCATCTTCAAACCTGGAGCAAGTGGGGCTCCTCTCTCCATGACACCTTTTGTGTACTACCCCAGGAGGACCTTTACCTTGAGTACAAAATTATGAAGACTATCTCTACCAGCAAAGATTCCAGTGAGATGTGCCTACATGGATAAAGCTAAAATCTCACTAAAGTGAGGTTGTTGGCAGTGCTGGAGCCTGAACTCAGGGCCTGGGCACTAAGCATTTGTACTCAAGACTAGCCCTTTACCACTTGAGCCCAAACTCCATTCCCAGCTGTCTTTATTTTTGGTAGTAAGAATCTGTCAGAGTTTCCTGTTCTAGGTGACTTGGAACTTCCATACTCAGATCTCAGCCTCCTGTCCAGCCTGGATTAAAAGTGTGGATCAGCCATGCGCCACACCTGAGGACTTCTGCCAGCACATTTTTTCCCAAAAATTGGAAGAGGAAGATGAGGGAGGGTTGGGCTCAACCTGCCCTGCATATGAAGGAGAGCATCAGCGCCTGAACTTCATTCCCTGTTGTAGGCTGCTGGAGGAAAAGGAAGCAAATAGGCACAGGCTGGCAGCAGATGCCACAGAACAACTTGTGACCAAGACTCCCAGAGCAGACCTCAGAATCGATGACAGAGTTGGATCTACCCAGTAACAGAAGCAGTGGTGACACGTGAAACTGTGCGTTTGAGCCTTTGCTGCTAGTAAACAGGGCCACCTATGTCTCAATGAGAAAGGTGAGATTTTGGTGGAGAAGGTGAGATTAAACATTATGTATCATGCAAGAAGACAGACTCTAAGTGGTCTTTTATTATTCCAAGTGAAATTTTGGATTTCCTCTTCTGTTTCTTGAAAGAATGACATTGGGATATTGATGAATATTGCACTGAATTTGTAGATAGTCCTTATCAAGATTGCCATTTTTACAATATTACTTCTTCCAAAGCAGGAGCATAGGTTTTTGCATTTCCTCAGTTCTGCGTTAATTTCCTTCTCCACGGTTTATAGTTCCATCAAAAAGGTGCTTTACATTCTAAGTTAATTCCTAGGTATTTTATTTTCTTTGATAGCAAAATGAGTTGCTATCCTGATTCTTGCCTCATTCCTCTCATTTGTTGGCATATAGGAAGGCAGTTGACATTGAGGGTTAATTTTATACCCTGCTACCTTACCAAAGTTTTATATCACCTCAAGCAGCTTCGGAGTAGAGTCTATAGGGTTCTTTAAATACAGAATGATGTCATCTGTAAGGAGAGAAAGTTTCAGTTCCTCTTTCCTTTTTCCTCCTCACTCCAGTTACAATGGCCAAGATCCAGAAATCTAATAATGTATGCTGGAGGGGATGTGGCCAGGAGGGATCACTACTACACTGCTGGTGGGATTGCAAACTCGTTCAACCACTATGGAAAGCACTATGGCATTATCCCAAAAAGACTAAACATAGAGCTCCTCTGTGATCCAGCAATTTCACTACTTGCCAATCGTCCAGATAGGACATACTAAATTCACTAGAACAATACCATTTATCACAGCACTATTTACTATAGCAAAGGTATGGAACCAACCCAGATGCCCATCAGTTGATGAGTAGATCAAATATGGTATTTTTACACAATGGAATTCTGTGCTTCTGTCAGAAAGAATGACATAGACGAATTTGTAAGGAAATAGAAAGACTGGAAAGTTTAGAAATTTGTTTCTGTCTCCTTCTCTGTCCCCTTCTCTAGCTCTGTAAAATTTAGAAGTTCCTGTTTCTCTCTCTCTCTTTCTTCTCTCTCTCTCTCTCTCTCTCTCTCTCTCTCTCTCTCTCTCTCTCTCTCTCTCTCTCTCTCTCTCTCTCTCTCTCTCTCTCCACTCCTTAGGCTTGAACTCAGGGCCTGAGCTTCTTTTGCTCAAGGTTAGCACTCTACCATTTGAACCACAGTGCTGCTTCTGGCTTGCTCTTTTCACGTAGTATTGAGGAATCTAATCCAGGCCTTCATCCTTGATAGGTTAGCACTCTACCACTAAGCCACACAGTCAGCTTTTAGAGGTTTCTGACAAAGGTTTTCCTACATGCTATTATTTCTTCTGTGAGTGCTCTTAATGCTTGCTGAAGGTTGACTTTGTTTAGAAGACTTACCCTAATGCTCCCATATATAGAGATTCTGTATATAGCTAAATGTTTTTCATTACTCAGAATTTCTCTATTGTGTATGTTCTGAAATGTACTGAAGACTGACTTCTGATTAAAAGTCATTGCACATTTGTTCTATTCATTAGTTTTCTTTTCTTCTATGGGAATCAGGTTTGTGATGAACACAGAAGTATGCCTTCCAGGTCAAACACTTTCCATATTTGTAATATTCATAAGGTTTTTCTCTCCTATGTGCATTTTATACTTAGTCATGCGTTCATGATGGATTTTTCATATTCTTATATTCATACGATTTTTATCCTGTGTCTATGTGGTATCATGCAAACTCAACTATGAGTTCTTCAAAAAAATTTCCCTTTCATTTTATTCATCGGATTCTGTCCTGCGGGTGTTTAGTGATAAATCTTGACTTGTGCCTTCTGGGGAAAAGACTGAACATTTGCTACATTCATTAAGGGTTTTATCTTGTGTTGGTTCTGTGGCACAAGCTGAGTTTTCTTCCACAGACTAAAAAGTCTTTCCTATTTATTACATTGCTAAGGCTTCTCATATGTGTGAACTCTCTTACGCTTCCTGAAGGGTGAATACTGCACGAAAGACTTTCAACTTTGGTTATATTCCTAAGGTTTCTAATATGTGTGAATTCTGTTATGCCTCCTTTAATGTGACTTCCATGTGAAGGTCTTACCACATTTGATGCACTCGTACAGTTTCTCTCCTGTGTGTGTTCTCTGATGCAATTTGAGGGAAGACTTCCATTTGAAAGACATTCCACATCGGTTACATTCATAAGGTTTTTCTCCTGTTTGAATTGTCTTATGCATGTTGAGGTTTGGCTTCTGTGTGAAGGACTTTCCACACATGTTACACTCATAAGGTGTTTGTCCTGAGTATATTCTCTGATGAACTTGAAGTTTTACCTTCCATTTGGAAGACTTTTCGCATTCACTACATGCATAAGTTTTCTCTCCTGTGTGTGTTCTATTATGCCCATCAAGATATGACTTCCACTTGAAGGTCTTTCCACATTTGTTGCACACATAAGGTTTCTCTCCTGTGTGTGTTCTTTGATGCAATTTGAGGGAAGATTTCTGTCTGAAAGACTTTACACATTGGTTACATTCATAAGGTTTCACTCCCGTGTGTATTCTCTGATGAACACGAAGTTTTCCCTTCCCTTGGAAAGACTTTCCACATTCATTACGCTGAGAGCTGAATTCTGGGCAGAAATTTTATTACGTTCCTCATATTCATAAGGTTTGTCTTCTCTTGGAGATCGAGGTTGGAGCGTCAGGTCTGACTTCTCAGAAATTAATTTTCACACTTGATGTACGCATCACATATCTCAGGATATTTGCTCTGAGGTATTGTAAGGCGTATTTCATTACTGAAAGATTTCTCACATTCGCTACATGTATGAGGAGTCTCTCCTGTGTACATTTTCGGATGCGTAGTGATGGTCGGTGTTAAGTACAATATTTTTCATCACACAGTACATTTAGTAGTTTTCCTCCCTCCCTGAAGAATTTCTTGGGCAGGGAGAACAGAATTATGATACTGCAGATCTTCTGGACTGTCACAACCGTGAATAAAATGCTCTGAACATCCGATGGATTTTTTAAGAACAGGAGACATACGTGATCCATATGCAGCATGCATCTCATCAGGCTTAGGAGACAGACATGTTCTGACACTTAATGAACTCCTGAGTCCTCACCCCTAAGTTGTTGCCGTTATTACTAATCAGCTCTGGATTATGTGTAGAGCTCAAATTTAAAGTTGTTGCTAATCTCACGTTTTCCTCCACTTCGATACTACTTGCAACTGCTACTTCACAAAGACATTCATGTGGACTTTCCTGGCAGGTCTTGAACACATTTTCCATTACCTGGACATCTAAAATGAGTCATAGAAAAAATGACACAAACATACATGAGATACAAATATTCCTTACTGTAAAGGTAATGACTTTACTTTCCCATCATACGTGTTAGATATTTTAATATATAAAAGTGGAAATTGATTTGTGAGAAATATATGCTTTTCTCCCTAAAATATTAAGAAAATGATATCTTACAATGACCAATATTTTTCTGTGTTTTAGTTCTCTTTTTATATCACAGGAAATATTTATTGAAATTACCCAACTATGTATTGCTACAGTTTTAAGCTGAGTACTACCTATAGTATACTTGCAGCTGTTGTTTTTTCAAATACTGTTTTGTTTATACATTGAGGAATAGCTGCCTTTCTTTTATTTTTGAGAAATAATCTAAATATTGTGCTGTTTTGCATCTTTTTAAAACTTTCTTTTCTTTTCTTTTTTTTGTAGTTCATAGGCAACGGCCCTGTCCCTGAACACTTCAGCAGAAGACTATAACCCCTATCCTTCAGCTACATCCCCACTTCCTGTTTTCTAGAGTTAACTACAGATAAGAGTCTCAGGTCCTGAGTAGCAGATAGGATTACCTTACCCAGTTTCAATGCTGTTTGCTTATTAACCATTAAGTGAGGAACACGAATTTTTTCTAGATTCAGCGGCCACAAGTTTGGTTTATATGTCTGTTTGCCTTTGACACAAGCAAGAACGATTCTTGAGAGTAAGGACTTACACCTATATCCCTTCAGTTACAACTTCTCACTAAAGTCTCAATTTAGGTATTTGTGGGAATTTTGAAATTTGTTTCTTTCCATTTGAAGTCTTATAAAAATTCCTTTTCTAACACTCCTGTCCCTCAGAACCATGGAAGACCAGAAAATCTCAGGCTCATTGTCTAGTTAATTTTCTTATGTTGATTGAATCTTTGTTGTTTTTTTTTCCTTCCATTCCTGGGTTTGAACGTAGGACCTAACCACTTTCCTTGGGTTTTCTCAAGACTAGAACCCTACCAATGAAGTCATTACTTCTGGCTTTTTCTATGTATGTGGTAATAAGGAATCAAACGTGTGTCTTTGTGCATGCTAGGCAAGCACTCTACCACTAGGCTCAATTTCTGGTGGAAAGGTCTGGTTCTGAATACCAGTCTCTTCCTACCAGCAAAAAGATATTATCCTTATCAGAGAATAATGCCCTGACTTATTCCTTGTTTGCTCAATCATTTATAGTCTTAGTTTTAAAGAAATGAAATATCTTTCTTTCTTTCTTTCTTTCTTTCTTTCTTTCTTTCTTTCTTTCTTTCTTGTTTTGCAGTCATGGGACTTGAATTCTAGACCTGGCTGTTCTTCCTGAGCTCTTCAGCTCAAGGCTAAAGCCCTATGTCTTTAGCCTCAACCCCACTTCTCATTTTCTCTTAGTTCATTGGAGAGAAGAGTCTAAGGTGTTTTTGTGATAGGTCAGTCTTTGAACCTTGATCCTCAGATCTCAGCCTCCTAAGTAGCTAGGATTACAGGCATGAGCTACGGGCTCATGGCTTTCTCATTTTATTTTGTTTCACAGTGATTTCTACAGAGAAATCTAACTTTAACTCTACTGCCACATAGAATTCATTATATCACCCTATGATTCTTGGTGCCGGGGGTTTGGGCTAGTATGCACAAAGACCTGGTTCAGTTCCTTGGTACTACATACAAAGAAAAAGCCAGAAGCGGTGCTATGACTCAAGAAGTAGAGAGCTAGCCTTGAGAAAACCCAAGGACCATGCTCAGGCCCTGAGACCAGGCATAGGATTGGGAAAAGAAAATGATTCTTGATTCATTCACAAAGAATTCCATAGGTTCCACACAGGATTTAGGGTAACTAAGGATATTATTGCTCAGTACATCACAACATGAACTTACCAATGGGGCTCAGGCTCCAACATCAATATGAAGATGCATTCACTCACCTGTGATATTCTTGTCAGAGGAATTTCCTATCCAGAGTTCTGCACAGTGCTCTAGCTTTTCAATTAATACAGGTTTGGGAACACAGGGCCCTGTAAATTAGAAACAGTAGAGAATTATTGCTTATGCTGTGTCATCATTGCTTTAAGTTCGCAGACATCCTACTCACAAGTTATCTATTAAATCTTTTTTCTCATTTCTCACTGGCTCCATGGTTGACTTTTCCCCAGCTCTGGATTCATTTTGTATGGCATAAACTTAGCTGTCTTGCTCAAGGCTAGAAAAATACCAGTTTGAGTCCCAGCTCCACTTACATGCATAGGTCTTCATGCATGCTAGGCAAGCACTCAACCACAAAGTCAAACTCTTGACACTCCACTAACATTTTTGAGGGGTTACTTGGAGTTATAGAGTTTCATGGCAATTTTTATGCCCTTGCTGGCTTCAAATTAGAATTCTTAGATTTCTTCCTCCTGAATATTTTAAGATTACAGGCATGAAACATTGCACCTAGTGCCAGGTTTCCATTATAAACTCACTGTTTAGTGATTTGTAGATCCTATTTCCAATAATGATATATATTCTATTCTGGATTGTTTATCCACTTACAATTACTGTGTAAGTTTGGAATGTCTTCTCCATTAGAGGAAACATAATTTAGAACTGTTATCAAAGTATCCTGGAGGTATCCTGAAGAATGAGTACAAAATTACCTTAGGTTTTCTTTAGAAAGTAATGATACTTCTCAGGGCCAGGAATCTTTCATTTAAATAGTATTGAAAGTTTGATAAACATTCACGTATCTGCAAAATAACAAGGCACTTGGCCTTGCAAGTGAATTTGACTTTTGCTCACCTAAGGACACCAGGTTGCTGTAGGTCTCCAGCATTACATCTCTGTACAGGGTCCTCTGAGCATTGTCCAGATGCTGCCACTCCTCCCAGCTGAAATCCACAGCTACATCATCAAATGACACCAGCTTCTGGAATGGCACATTTTCATCAAGTAATTAACATCAAGTTATAAACACACCATGTCTGGAATTTTATTCTTTTTTTGGTGGAATTTTATTCCTTTACTTAAATGTTTAGACTTACATGAAATATAGACCTGAAAAGCTTTGGGATGGTCCGTAGGCCCAGAGTTCAAGTCCCAAGACCCAGAAAAAGATAAAAAGGCAAGCCAGGTGTTGGTGGCTCCCGCCTGTCATCCTAGCTACTCAGGAGACTGAGATCTGAGGACCATGGTTCAAAGCCAGCCTGGCACAAAATTCCATGACACTTCTTTCCAATTACCCACCATAAAATGTTTAATGGCTTGTGGCATATCATGGTAGAGCAATTGTGGTATCGACAAAAATAAGTCGGGGGAGTAGATTTAGGTTATAAGTGGAATTATTCCATTGAAAAAGAACTACATTATATGATGACATATGCTGGTACTGTGAGAATATTGCAAAATCTTACGGTATCAAGTAATAATACTGTGAAGTACACCCAGAATGTTAATGTTCTATGTCTGGCATAATAGTCACTTGGGGAAGAAATTTTTTTTCTTTTTTTTGGCTGGGGGATTTGTAAGGCTTGAACTCTGGGCCTGGGCACTGTTCCTGAGCTCTTCAACTCAAGGCTATCACCCTACCTATGAAGCCACAGTGCCATTTCCCATATTCTAGTGGTTAACTGTAGATGAGAGTCTCATAGACTTTCTAATGCCCAGGCTGGCTTTGAACCAAAACTTTAGATATCAGCCTGATATCTGAGTAGCTAGGATTACAGGTAGAAGTCACTGCACCTGGCAAGAAATTTATTTCTTGCTGTTTTATACTACAAATTTACTGTATGTTTTACTTTTTCAAAAAGACTGAGGATGACCTTTGTTCTGTATATAATGGGAAGAGGGGTAGGGAGCTGTGAGCAGAAGAACTGAGGGGCAATACTCAGGGTAGGACAATAGCCTTAAACTAAAGAGCTCACGGCCCAAGGTCCAAGCCCCATGACTTTCCCCACTACCCCACAAAAAAAGGGGAAAAATTGGAGATTGGAGAGGATTTTCTAAAAAGAATATATAGAAATAGTAGTTCAAAATGTAGAAAGAAGTTCAATATTAACAGTCATGAGAAAAATTAAAATTACAATGAAATCATTACTTTAAATATGTTAATATAAATATAGTTTTAAACAAAATGATCCACATACACACACACACACACACACACACACACACACACACACACGCATACAAAAAAACAACTTTCAAAGTCTAACTATTACTGGGAAGGTAGTGAGAAAAAGTAGAACTTTGGAATAGTTCTGCAAGGAATATAAAACAATCAAAAATTGCTTGGAGAGTGCTAAAAAAGTACTAAATATAGAATTACATAGAAATATGGTCCAACACTTCTATTTCTAGATTTGTACCTAACGGAAGAGAAAGCAGAGACTAGAACAAATATGTGGAGAATCCATTCACAACTATTAATAATAATCAAAAGATAGAAATATGCAAAACAATGCATTGAAAAGGAAGAACATTTTACTATATTTTACAGATGAATCTTGATTACAGTAAACTAAAAATACAGCAGTCATAAAGGAAGAGCTAGGGTATGTTTTCCCTTCCAGAGCTTCCAAGGATCAACAAACCCTTAGAGCCAAAAAAAACACGATGGTTCCAGAGAATGGAGTAGAGAGGAACAGGAGCTGAATGTTTAATGATTATACATGGAAGATGAAAATTGTTCTAGATGGGTAGAATAAAGAGAGAACTGTACCCTAAACAATGGTTATGTAGCCACACAGGATGGGACACACCTATACTCCCTGATCTTGGGAAACTCAAGAAGGATTTCTAGCCATCCTAGATGCATGGAAAGATCTATCATAAAAACTAATGTGGAGGGGCTGGGAGTTTGGCATAGTTGTAGAGTGCTTGTATGAAGACGAAGGTTCAATTCCGCAGTACCACATACACAGAAAAAACCAGAAGTAGTGCTGTGGCTCAAGTAGAAGATCACTAGGCTTGAGGAAAGCTGAAGGACAGTGCTCAGACCGAGTTCCAGCCAAAGGGCTTGTTTAAAAAAAAACAGAAAGGTGAGCATGATGGGGTGGTGGCTCACTTCTATAATCGTAGCTACTCAGGAGGCTGAGATCTGAGGATCAAGGTTTAAAGCCATCCTGGCACAAAAAGACCTGAGACTCTTATCTCCAATTTACCTTTAGAAAATGGGAAGTGGGGCTTGGCTCCAGGGTAAGGTGGTAGCCTGGAGCTGAAGAGCTCAGGGATAGTGCCCAGGCTGAGTTCAATATCTATGACTCACCAAAAAAAAAACCAAAAAACAAAAAATAATATGGAAAAATTTGGATTCTGTGAATTTTATCAGGCATATAAATGTCTTTTTTTGCTGTTGAAATAACAAATTGTTTGGAAATATTTTAAAAGTTTTTACCTAGAAATGTACACTACAAATGGAATTAATAACAAACACAAAATATGCAAAAGATACAAATTATCACAATATGGGTATCCTGCTTCTGTATCTTTTCACTGACTTCTGTTCAAATGAGTCACATATTCTGAATCATTTCTCCCAGTCGATATATGCCACACACGTTAGCCTGTACTGAACTTCTTGGAAATCAAAAGCAAATACTAAGCAAATGTGTGTTAGATTTTGTCAACAGTGATATTTCAAATATAAATCCCTACTCATTGCATTATTTAATATCAATGGCAGAATCTAACTTACACTGGCAGAATCTTCAATCTTTTGAGAATCTTCAAAAGGGTGTGTAAATATTTAGGATCGTTATGTCTTCCTGGAGGAAAGATCCCTTTAGTAGTATGTAGTCACCTTCTTTGTCTTTTCTTACGAATTTTAGTTTGAAGTCTATTGTATCTGATATGAGGATGGCAACTCCAGCCTGTTTATGGGGGCAGTTAGCTTGACAGAGTTTATTCCAACCTCTCACTTTCAAAAGATGATTGTTTTTGGGTAAGATGTGTCTCTTGAAGACAGGAGAACGATGGCTCCTGCTTTTTGATCCAACTAGACAGCCTATGCCCTTTAATTGGAGAGTTAATTCCATTGATATTGAGAGTTAGGCTGAGAGATATTTATCAGTTCCTACCATTTTTAAAAGCTTTTAGTAGGGCCTGTGTCTTGACAGTTCTTGTGGTCCTTAGATGGTATGCTGTTTAGGTGCCATTTCTTTCCCTATATTGCATTTATTTTGGTTTTCTCTGTATAGAGCATCTTTGAGACTTCTCTGTAGTGTTGGTTTTGTTTTGACATATTGTTGCAGCTTTTCCCTGGAATGGAATGTTTTTATTGTTCCCTCAGTTATGAATGAGAGCTTAGCTGGCTACAGTATTCTTGGTTTGATTTAAGGGCATGAAATATATGTTTCCAGTCACTTCGTGCTTGCATGGTCTCTGCTGAGAAATCTGGGGTTATTCTGATTTGTTTGCATTTATCGGTTACTGATCCCTTTTCCCTGGCTGCCTTTAGGATCTTTTCTTTCGTTTCTATTGATCCAGTTCGGATCACAATATGGCGGTGGGATGTTCTTTTCTGGTCAGGTCTGTTTTGGGTTCTAAAAGCTTCTCGTATCTGGATGGGCCTGCCCTTCTGGATATTTGGGAAATTCTCTGAGATGATTCCCTGAAGTATATTTCCAATACCATTGACCTCATTCTCCACGCTCTCCTCCATACCAACTAGCCTTAAATTAGGCTACCTAATTGTATTTTGGACCTCCTGAAGCGCTCTGTCATATTTCCTAGATTTGGATTGACTCATTTTCTGTTCTTTCTCTATAATAACTAAATTATCTTCAGCCCCGGAAATTCTCTCCTCTGCATTGTCTAACGTGCTATCAAAGCTATCTACTTTATTTTTCATCGCCCTTGCTCCTAATTGCTCACTTTTGATGCCTTGCATCTCTTGTATTAGATCATGTATGGATTTCTTTATCTCCTTGATTTCCTTTTGAGTGGTTAGCTCAGTAGCTTTATTTTCTTTGGACATTTGCTGGAGTTTGGTCACGTTTTTATTTGTGGATTCTATGAATTCATCCATCTTTCTTTGAAAAACCTTTATTATGGCCTCCTTTATGGCTTCGTCTTTTTCACTTATCACCTTGTTTATGCTTTCCTCTTGTTCAGCTATGGCTTCCTCCATTATCTCTTTCTTTATATTTTCACATTTTCCATTAATGATGTTTATCAATTGCATTTGTGTAGCACTTGGAAGACTCTCCTCTAGGTGTGCAAGTGACTGTTCCATTGTCTGTTTACATTGGGTGGGGGATGTTGTTTCTTGATTTGGCATTTTTCTTGAGTTGCTTGTTCTGCCCATTTTAAAATGGGAGCAAGATTACTACTAAATACGATTATAGTTTTTCAGATATAACCAACCTAGACCTCTGTAGCTGGCAGACACTAGATGTTCACAAGTTTTGATTGGTATTATCACTCTTTCTTTTTGTGCACTTACAGACCAGTCTAATACAACCACTGATAAGCGATTTATACCCAAAACAATAAGCCTCTCAATCCAATCTCAATTGTCTTTAAGTCCCTCTGAGCCTAGAGAATAATTAACCACCTACATATACAATACTGCTCAACAGCCATCAAGTGTAGATCCGTGCAGTATTAGGGTTGAAAGACCAGCAGAGGTCCAGAGATAGAAAAAAAGAATGAGAGAGGTCAGGGGAGGTACAAGAGGATTAACGTAGAAGTGTTAGAATATTGTAGTAATGAAGAAAAGGTGTAGCATAAGGATAACTGACCTAAGTTGGTAAGTAGGTAGCATATTTGAGTACAAAGTTTGGAATGTATTAGAATAAAACTTATGTGTTCCTGCACGACTAGATCATAGCCCAACCAGTGGCCTCACAGTGGACCATGGGATGGATCTGTTTTTCTTGTCTACATTGAGGGAAAGGGGTATTTCACAAGATGCAGAAGCAAGATTTCAGAAGCCAATGCTGTGAGTGAATTAGCTCGTAAAAAGCATTTTTATTTTCTTTTATCTTTCTGCCAGTCTTGGGGCTGGAATTCAGGGCCTGAGCACTGTCCTCGGGTTTTCTCAAGTGTAGCCCTCTGCTACTTGTGCCACAGTGCCACATCTAGATTTTCTATCTATGTGATACTGAGCAATCAAATCCAGATCTTCATGGATGCTAGGCAAGCACTCTACCACTATGCCAAACTCTCAACCCTGACATAGTAATTATAAATTCATCATCATCATATGAAAATATCCTTTCTCCTACAAAGAATGAACACTTATCTATGTGTGTAATGCTTTTTTTTAAATTTCACTAATTCTTCTGTGTTTTTCCCTCTTGCATTTTTTACACATAACAGCAAAGCTAATCATCAGGAAAAAATTGATTAGGATACAGAAACCTAATAATATCCTAGTAGATTGACGTCAAAAATATGTGCAAGATGCCTTGTGTGTTTGACCTAGTGGTAGAGTACTTGGCTACCACGCAAAAAGACTCAGGTTTGATTCCTCATAACCACATACATAGAAAACGCTGCAAGTGGTGCTGTGGCTCGGTGGGACAACTAAAGCCTAAAGAAAGCCCAAGAACAATGTTCACACTCTGAGGTCAAGTCCCAAGACTACCAAAAACAAAAAAAAATTCGACAAGGGGCAAAATGCAGGTAGAGAAGGCACTGTGAAGCAAATGTTTTGTAAAGGATGAGGGCAATATTGACCCTTAAGTTTGAATCTTATCTAAGAAAGGCTCCTTGAGCCTGAGACCAGACTGGTAGTTGGGCCTAGTGGAAGACATTGGGAATGGACAAATACAGTGAGCTGTTTACTACATCCACATGTATATTGTGAGATTGGAGGAGAGATTCAGCCTGCAGTATGTCTTTAGTGAGGTCTTCTGTGACCAAGGATCTTTGGTCATTGGGCCCTGAAAGGTGACCCTGCCTCCCTCACAATGGAAGAGAATATGGAACCCTGGTAACCAAGCCACTGTAACTAACAACCAGCTCCAGCCAGCTCACTTGGCCTCTGTCTCAGGAGGAAGAAAGATGTTGCTGTGCTGTTGCCAAGGGTCAGGAAACTCGAGTCTCAGGCATGGAAGTTGTGGATGTCTTACTCGAAGATGTACATGCTAGATCTTTGCCAAGCCACAAATCCAGTATAACAGGCCATTCTCTAAGAAGAAAGCCAGGAAAATCCAGGACAACCAGATGAGGTATATTTCTAAGAAGAAATGTATTTGACCCCATCATCCTCCCCTCGCACTACAACTTTCTTTTTTTTTCATTTTTTTAATTGTAATTAGTAAAAGGGTTACATGATATATGCCAGGTAGAAGGTGCATTAATTCACATACATTGATACCCTTTCTCATGTCCTGGTACCCATTTCCCTCCAAACCCACACCACCCACCCGTCTTGTTTTTCCCCCCTTCCCTATCAAATTTCAAATATCCAAATACAAATGAATTCAATATATCAGATAACAAAGTGAGATACTATACCAATATGGGATAACCAAGGGACAGCAAAGGAGATGAGAGACAACATAGTACATTAAGGACAACAATCATTCATTATATGGCTTTTGTTTCAATATCCTGGAGGTCCTTTCAATTAGCTTCACATTATATGGCCTTATATATGGCCTTTTGCTCTATTGCAAATCTCTGCTAGTAGAGCCCAAGTTTTCTACTGATTATGACGAATGAGGGGAACTACTGAGCCTAAGTTCCTTTGAGTCTGGCTTACTTCACTTAATATGATTTGTTCTATTCTTTCCATTTCCTAACAAATGGGGTGATGTCATTCTTTCTGAGAGAAGCATAGAATTCCATTGTATACAAATACCACAACTTGTTGATCCACTCATCAAATGAGGGACATCAGGGTTGGTTCCATATCTTTGCTATGGTGAATAGCGCTGCAATGAACATTGTTGTGCTAGTGGGTTTAGTATGCCCTTGTTTCTGGATTGTTGGGTAAATGCCAAGTAGTGGAATTGCTGGGACATAGGGGAGGTCTATGTTTAGCCATTTGAGGCACTGCCACACTACTTTCCATAGTGGTTGAACTTGTTTGCACTCCCACCAACAGTGTATTAGTGATCCCTCCTGGCCACATCCCCTCCAGCATCTGTGGTCATTCGTTTTCCTGATCCTGGCCATTCTAACTGGAGTGAGGTGGAATCTTAGAGTTCTTTTGATATGCAATTCTTTTATGACCAGAGATGTTGAGCATTTCTTCATGTGTCTATAGGCCATTTTTGTTTCTTCTTCAGAGAAGACTCTCTTTAAGTCTTTGGCCCATTTTTTAATGTGATGGGTGTTACTGTGGAGGTTAGTTTTGGAGTGATTCAATTTTTTGAGTTGTTGATATATTTTAGATATGAGGCGTTTGTCTGTTGTTTGGTTGGAGCAGATTTCTCCCACTCTGTAGGCTTCCTGGTTAGTTTGCTTGCTATATCCGTTGCCATACAAAATCTCTGCAGTTTAAGGCAGTCCCACTTATCCAGCCTTTCTCTGATTTGTTTTGATTCTTGGTCCTTAATAAGAAAGTTTCGACCTGTGCCAAGGAGGCCTAGTGTATCTCCTATTCCTTCCTGTAAACTTTTCAGTGTGTCAATTTTACCTCCAGGTCTTTGATCCATTTGGAGTTAATTCTAGTGCAAGGTGACAAAGAAGGATCCAACTTTCGTTTTCTGCAGGTGCTTAACCAGTTGTGCCAGCACAACTTGTTGAAGAGGCTATCTTTCTTCCATTCTATTTTTTTGGCTCCCTTGTGAAAGATTAGGTGGCCATAGGTCTGTGGTTTAATATCTGGGTCCGCAGTTCTATTCCATTGGACTTCAGGCCTGTTCTTGTGCCAGTACTAAGCTGTTTTGAGAATTATAGCTCTGTAATAGAGTCTAAAGTTTGGAATTGAAATTCCTCCAGCTCTGTTCTTTCTGCTAAGAAGTGTTTTTGCTTACGGGGTCTTTTATTATTCCATATGAAATTTTGAATTGCCTCTTCTATTTCTTTAAAGAATGACATTGGGATGTTGATGGGTATTGCATTGAATTTGTAGATAGCCCTTGGCAATATTGTCATTTTCTCAATGTTGATTCTTCCAATCCAGGAGCATGGGAGCTTTTTCCATTTCCTTAGTTCTGCTTTAATTTCCTTTTTTAGGGTTTTAAAGTTTTCATCTAAACGGTCCTTTACATTCTTAGTTAAGCTAATTCCGAGGTACTTTATTTTCTTTGAGGCTATTGTGAAAGGAGTTTCTTTCCTGATTATTGCCTCGTTCCTCTCACTTTTGGCGTAAAGGAAGGCAGTTGATTTGTGAGGGTTGATTTTATGGCCTGCTACCCTTCCAAAGCTTTGAATCAGCTCAATGAGCTTGGGAGTAGAGTCTATAGGATTCTTTAAATGCAGAATCATGTCATCTGCAAAGAGGGATAGTTTTATTTCCTCTTTCCCTACTTGGATCCCCTTTATGCTTGCTTCTTGCCTTATTGCACTGCCTAGGAATTCTAGTACTATGTTAAAAAGGAGTGAGAGAGTGGGCATCCTTGTCTCGTTTGATTTTAGAGGGAATGGCTTTAGATTTTCACCATTAAGTATAATAGTAGCAGTGGGTTTCTCATACACAGCCTTAATATCATTGAGAAATGTTCCATGGATTGCTAGTGTCTCCACATCTTTTAACATAAAGGGGTTTTGGATCTTGTCAAATGCCTTTTCCGCATCTATTGAGACAATCATGTGATTTTTGTCCTTGCTCCTGTTGATGTGTTGAATTATATTAGTTGATTTGTGTATGTTGAACCAGCTTTGTCTCCCTGTGATGAATCCAGTTTGATCATAGTGTATAAGTTTTTTGATGAGTTGTTGTAGACGGTTGGCCAGTATTTTGTTGAGAAGTTTTGCATCGATGTTCATCAAAGAAATGGGTCTTTAGTTCTCTTTCTTTGATGAATCTCTGTCTGGTTTGGGGATGAGGGATATACTGGCTTCACAGAATGAGTTTGGTAAAGAACCTTCATTTTCAATTTCGTTGAAGAGCTTGAGGAGTATTGGTGTGAGATCTGCTTTGAAGACCTTATAGTATTCAGCTGTGAATCCGCCTGGCCCTGGGCTCTTTCTAAGTGGAAGTTGTCTAATTTCCATTTCTATTTCAGAGCTTGAAATAGGCCTGTTGATTTGGGTTAGCTCTGATTGGTTCAGTGTGGGTATGTTAATATTGTCTCGGAATTCAACCATTTCTTCTAGATTCTCAAATTTGTTGGCGTAAAGTTTTGAGAAGTATTCCCTCATGATATTCTGGATCTTGGTAATTTCTCTCATGATATTACCATTTTCATGTGCGATTTTGTTTATTTCGATATGCTCTCTTCTTTTTTGGGTAAGATTTGCTAAGGGCTTGTCAATTTTGTTAATTCTTTCAAAGAATCAACTCCTTGTTTTGTTGATTCTTTCTATAGTTTTTTTTTTATCCCAAATCATTTAATTCTGGCTTGAGTTTAATAATTTTCTTTCTGCTAATGGGTTTAGGGTTGGTTTGTTGCTCTTTTTCCAGGAGGTTAAGGTGAGACATTAACTAGTTGGTTTGCCATTTTTCCAACTTGCTGTTGTAGGCACTCAGCACTATAAATTTTCCTCTGAGTACTGCCTTTGTTGTGTCCCTAAGGAGTTGATATTTGTGTGCTCCTTATTGTTAAATTTCATAAACAGTTGGATATCTGTTCTGATCTCTTCGATTACCCATTGTTTTTGATTCAACAATGTGTTGTTCAGTCTCCATGAGTTACAGGGCTTTCGTTGGTGGAGATGTGTGTTCAGTTCCAATTTGATGCCTTTATGGTCTGAGAGTGTGCATGGAATAATTTCAGTGTTTCTGAATCTGTCCAGGTTTGTTTTATGGCCTAAGATGTGGTCTATTTTGGAAAATGTTCCATGTGCTGCTGAGAAAAACGTATATTGTGTTGTTACTGGGTGGAATATTCTGCAGATGTCTGTTAGATCTAATTGGTCTATATAGTTGTTCAGTTCTAAGGTTTCTCTGTTGAGTTTTTGCCTTGTTGATCTGTCCATAGGTGAGAGTGGTGTGTTAAACTCACCAACAATCACTGTATTTCGATCTATGTATGGTTTCAGTGTAAGTAAAGTTTGCTTGATGAAGTTTGGAGCTCCGGGATTGGGTGTGTAAATATTTAGGATCGTTATGTCTTCCTGGAGGAAAGATCCCTTTAGTAGTATGTAGTAACCTTCTTTGTCTTTTCTTACTAATTTTAGTTGGAAGTCTATTGTATCTGATATGAGCATGGCAACTCCAGCCTGTTTATGGGGACAGTTTGCTTGATAGAGTTTATTCCAACCTCTCACTTTCAAAAGATGATTGTTTTGGGGTAAGATGTGTCTCTTGAAGACAGCAGAACGATGGCTCTTGCTTTTTGATCCAACTAGACAGCCTATACCGTTTAATTGGAGAGTTAAGTCCATTGATATTGAGAGTTAGGATTGAGAGATATTTTTTAGTTCCTACCATTTTTAAAAGCTTTTAGTAGGGCCTGTGTCTTGACAGTTCTTGTGGTCCTTAGATGGTATGCTGTTTAGGTGCCATTTCTTTCCCTATATTGCATTTATTTTGGTTTTCTATGTATAGAGCATTTTGAGAATTCTCTGTAGTGTTGGTTTTGTTTGGACATATTGTTGCAGCTTTTCCCTGGAATGGAATGTTTTTCCTGTTCCCTCAGTTATGAATGAGAGCTTAGCTGGCTACAGTATTTTTGGTTGGTAGTTATTTGATTTAAGGGCATGACATATATGCTTCCAGTCACTTCGTGCTTGCATGGTCTCTGCTGAGAAATCTGGGGTTATTCTGATTGGTTTGCCTTTATAGGTTACTGATCTCTTTTCCCTGGCTGCCTTTAGGATCTTTCCTTTGGTTTCTATTGATCCAGTTCGGATCACAATGTGGCGGTGGGTTGTTCTTTTCTGGTCAGGTCTGTTTTGGGTTCTAAAAGCTTCTCGTATCTGGATGGGCCTGCCCTTCTGGATATTTGGGAAATTCTCTGAGATGAATAGCGCTGCAATGAACATTGTTGTGCTAGTGGGTTTAGTATGCCCTTGTTTCTGGATTGTTGGGTAAATGCCAAGTAGTGGAATTGCTGGGTCATATGGGAGTTCTATGTTTAGCCTTTTGAGGCACTGCCACACTGCTTTCCATAGTGGTTGAACGAGTTTGCACTCCCACCAACAGTGTAGTAGTGATCCCTCCTGGCCACATCCCCTCAAGCATCTGCGGTCATTCGTTTTCCTGATCCTGGCCATTCTAACTTGAGTGAGGTGGAATCTTGGAGTTCTTTTGATATGCAATTCTTTTATGACCAGAGATGTTGAGCATTTCTTCATGTGTCTATAGTCGATTTTTGTTTCTTCTTCAGAGAAGACTCTCTTTAAGTCTTTGGCCCATTTTTAATGGGATGGGTGTTACTGTGGAGGTTAGTTTTGGAGTGATTCAATTTTTTGAGTTGTTGATATATTTTAGATATGAGGCCTTTGTCCGTTGTTTGGTTGGTGAAGATCTTCTCCCACTCTGTAGGCTTCCAGATTAGTTTACTAGCTATATCCGTTGCCATACAAAAGCTCTGCAGTTTAATGCAGTCCCACTTATCCAGCCTTTCTCTGATTTGTTGTGATTCTTGGTCCTTATTAAGAAAGATTCGAGCTGTGCCAAGGAGGCCTAGTGTATCTCCCATTCCTTCCTGTAAACTTTTCAGTGTGTCAGTTTTACCTCCAGGTCTTTGATCCATTTGGAGTTAATTCTAATGCAAGGTGACAAAGAAGGATCCTACTTTAGTTTTCTGCAGGTGCTTAACCAGTTCTGCCAGCACAACTTGTTGAAGAGGCTATCTTTCTTCCATTCTATTTTTTTGGCTCCCTTGTCAAAGATTAGGTGGTCATAGGTCTGTGGTTTAATATCTGGGTCCGCAGTTCTATTTCTTTGGACTTCAGGCCTGTTGTTGTGCCAGTACCAAGCTGTTTTGAGAATTATAGCTCTGTAATAGAGTCTAAAGTTTGGAATTGAAATTCCTCCAGCTCTGTTCTTTCTGCTAAGAAGTGTTTTTGCTTACGCTGTCTTTTATTATTCCATATGAAATTTTGAATTGCCTCTTCTATTTCTTTAAAGAATGACATTGGGATTTTGATGGGTATTGCATTGAATTTGTAGATAGCCCTTGGCAAGATTGTCATTTTCACAATGTTGATTCTTCCAATCCAGGATCATGGGAGCTTTTTCCATTTCCTTAGTTCTGCTTTAATTTCCCTTTTTAGGGTTTTAAAGTTTTCATCTAAACGGTCCTTTACATTCTTAGTTAAGCTAATTCCGAGGTACTTTATTTTCTTTGAGGCTATTGTGAAAGGAGTTTCTTTCCTGATTATTGCCTCGTTCCTCTCACTTTTGGCGTAAAGGAAGGCAGTTGATTTGTGAGGGTTGATTTTATGGCCTGCTACCCTTCCAAAGCTTTGAATCTGCTCAAGGAGCCTGGGAGTAGAGTCTATAGGATTCTTTAAATACAGAATCATGTCATCTGCAAAGAGGGATAGTTTTATTTCCTCTTTCCCTACTTGGATCCCCTTTATGCTTGCTTCTTGCCTTATTGCATTGCCTAGGAATTCTAGTACTATGTTAAAAAGGAGTGGAGAGAGTGGGCATCCTTGTCTCGTTCCTGATTTTAGAGGGAATGGCTTTAGATTTTCACCATTAAGTATAATAGTAGCAGTGGGTTTCTCATACACAGCCTTTATTACATTGAGAAATGTTCCATGGATTCCTAGTTTCTCCACATCTTTAACATAAATGGGTTTCGGATCTTGTCAAATGCCTATTCCGCATCTATTGAGACAATCATGTGATTTTTTTCTTGCTCCTGTTGATTTGTTGAATTATATTAATTGATTTGTGTATGTTGAACCAGCTTTGCCTCCCTGTGATGAATCCAGTTTGATCATAGTGTATAATTTTTTTGCTGAGTTGTTGTAGACGGTTGGCCAGTATTTTGTTGAGAAGTTTTGCATCGACGTTCTTGCCTGATTGCACTGCCTACGAATTCTAGTACTATGTTAAAAAGGAGTGGAGAGAGTGGGATCCTGAATGCTACCCCTTAGCCCTTTTATGCAAAGCTTAGGCCTGTGGCATTTTAAGCACAATTCAACGCTCTGTTTTTTGCTGGTTAATTAGAGGTAAAAATCTTATGGAATTTATTGCATGGCTGATTTTGAACTGGAATCCTCAGATCTCAGCTTATCTTGAGTAGCTAGGATTACAGTATTTTACAACCTGTATGCTCATACACATCGCTTCTGATCCAAACACTCATTGTTCAATTTAACTAACAAGATGTGAGGAAAGATGATTGACTGTAATTTACTAGATGGGCATCTAGTGAGTATAAATTTCCACTTCCACTCTGAAGCCAGGGAAATGTTTCTGGTACATGTTTCTACTATCTCCAAAAGAGGAAATAATGTGTGAGTACTTTTGCTAGTATTTCAGATAGGAGATGGACTTTGGTGTTTGGAACCTGTTGGGCAGAGTGTATCAGCTGGGCTGTGATAACAGAGATGATGTTTCAGACAGGAATATTTTCATCCCAGGCAGACTTAATCCAGATCCTTGGATTTCAGGCCTTGAGTAGATAGAATTACAAGTGTGAGCTGCCACCACCACCTGGTTCATTTTGGAAACATTAATTGCATCTCATTTGTTCCTTTCCTTTTTTGGAAGATTGATCTAAGCTGTCTGATTGTGCATCACAATGAAGTGATTGGCCTCAGGAATTGCAAATATTTGTTTCATCAGCACGGAATGAATGAAGTTGATCTAAACCCAATAGTATTTTCCTTCTGATAAATAGGGAACTTACCTATATCATTTTTCCTTGCCTTTGCTTTCCCAAAGCAAGCAACATGTTTCTTAAAAACTATACTTCATGAGAATATTATAATTAGAAGCTATGTTCTGCACACTTCAGAATAGTCCTTGCATTTATAAACTTATATTACAATATTAGGTAGAAGAATGGTGACTGTTAGTTTCATAACTATTTCATATGTTTTACTCTTTAAGGCTCATTAACTCAAGAAGGGATTAAATACATTTAGATAATAGTAGAACATAGCTGCTGCTGATTTGATGTGTGTGCAGATGATACACAGATTTATTAGGATTACTCAAAAGTTTTCTTCAAATTTTCAGTAGTAGACTGCTATGCTAACTGGAAGGTGATAGTAATGATGCTGAAATTCTATGAATCATCTGTGAAGCAGAATTTCAGGGGAGAGTATTTGCTAGGGACTTAATTTCTAAGACGAATATCAACAATATTGAACTATAACATCAAATGATGGAGGACTCAGCGTCACATTTTGTTTGTTTTATTCAAGTCCTGGGACTTGAACCCAGGGACTGGGAACTGTCCTTAAATGTTTTTTTTGCTTCTGGCTAGTGTTCTACCACTTTATCCACAGCTCCACTTCCAGATTTTTGGTAATGATCTGTAAATCAGAATATCATGCAATTTGTTTGGGCTGGATTCAAACCTGATTCTGTGTAGATAGGATTCCAAGTGTGAGCGCATAGAGCCTGGCTAGTATCATTCATCATTCAAGTTATGGGACTGCAATTCTGCACCTAGGTCTTGTCACTGAGCTTTTCAGCTCAAGACTACTGCCCTATCCCTTGAGCCATAGGGCCACTTCTGTGTTTCTGGTGGTTAATTTGAGATAAGAGTCACATGGACTTCAGTGCCCAGGCTGACTTTGAACTGCTATCCTTGGATCCCAGCCTCTTGAGTAGCTACATTTACAATTGTGAGCCACCATACCGGGCTAAATTATTTTTAAGTTAATTATTTTGTTAAGTTAATATATAGTTGGCATACGGTTACATAAGTAATGAACACATTTCTTAAGAAAATTGTTATCCCCTCCCTCATTTTTCTCTGTTTTCCTACCCTCAGCCCCCTCTCCACCCAGATTGTTCAGTTCATTTCCGTTTAGGGTCTTCCGATTATCACTATTCAATTGGTACACATTTTTTCCTTTCTTTTCTTTATCATTTTATTATACCCTTTCCCTTTCCCAAATCACATAAACCTATGTACAAGACACAGGGTACCCGAATTCAACACAGTGACTACAGAGAATAAAACTAAAGGGAAAAAGAAGAAAAGAGGTAAAAAGCAAAGAAAATGAAAGAACATCATACAGTACCTTAGAAGCAACAACACTGAAAAAACAAAACATAAAACCTTGGGCTGAAAATGGAGCTTGCATAGCATCTATGAAACCCTGGATTCCATTCCTCACCACCACATAAACAAAAACTGGAAGTGCCACTGTGACTCAGCTGGTAGATGTCTAACGTTCAGCACAGAGTGTCTCCAAGTGACAAAAATCTGTCACATTTAAGTCAGGCTTCAAAACTTTGCTAGGAACCAGTTACGTGATTTGGAAGAAAGTCCAATTTTCAAAAAAATCACTAGCCAGGTGCTGGAGGGTCATAATTGTCATGCTACTAGCCAGGGAGAAGGTGATTCAAAGCCTTTGCAAGCAAAAAAACGAAAACAAAAAAAACTGTAAGATTCTTCTCTCCACTTATCCACCCAAAAACTAAGTGGAGTTGTGGCTAAAACTGGTACAGCATTAGCCTTGAGGAAAAAGAACTAAGAGACCTTGCCCAGGTCCAAAGTTCAAGCTCCCCACGAAGAAAGAAAAAAAAGGAGTCCAGATACCTTAGTTTCAAAAGTATATCTGTATATCTTAGTAGATTTTTCTGATCTTTCCTCATTCATCTCATGGAACCACATAAGCTTGATCCTGATCTGACTAAGAGCCTGCATTGTGCTTAATAAATTCATTCCACATATTCCAGTAGAATCTGGACAGCTAACAGCCACTTACCAATGCTTTATTCTACGTTTAGGCCAGTATGTCTTCATACCATCTACACAGTCAGCTATATCATCTTTCCAGAAGTATCATTGAGTGTAGAACACTCAGAACTAAAATAATTGCATAAAGATGTAATAAAACCCCTTGATTCATTAAGAAAATTTCTGTACCACTTACAGCAAGTACATTAGTGGTATTTACCTCTAGCCTCTTTTTTTAAGAAAAATTATTAACATTGAATTTTACATCGTATTTCAAATGTCATGTTTAACCAACAAGTATTCAAGAAGGGAATCGCTATACAATCACTGGCACATAAATTTTAGAATATAGTAAAAATTAAGCTGAGTCTTTGTATGTCATAAATACAGATTAATGTATAATAAAACATATGTCTATAGAGTGTATAGTCTATCCTAGATTTTTATGTCTATGTAGTTATGTTTATATCTCCAAAATTATGTCCAGAACTTTGGGTATCAACTATTCAATCATCGCTCTACTACTGTTTGAAACTAATATCCATATATTAAGGATACCATGTACCTTTTGTTCCTTGGTCTTGACTTATCTCACTCAACAGGATTCACTCTAATTTCATCCACTATCCCAAAAATGCCATTATTATTTTTTCTGTGCAGATCTTCTTTTTATGTATTTATTTTTATTGTAATTTATAGAAGGGTTACATTATATTCACCAGATAGAAGGTGCATTACTTCTCAAACTTTGATACCCCATGTAATGATATGGTCCCCATTTCCCTTCCCCTACCCCCAGTCATGTTCATTTCCCCCCTTCCCTATCCAATTTCAAATAACCAATTAGGCACATATGAAATATATCAGAAAACAAGGTGAAATATTGTAACAATATGATATAACCAAGGGATAGCAAAAGAGATAAGAGATCACATAGTTCATTAAGGACAACAATCACTCATTATATGAGTTTTGTTTCTTTATCTTGGAGGTCCTTACATTTAGTGTCATACTATTTGTCACGATGTCTCTAGATTTTGTTCTATTGTAAATCTCTGGTAGCAGAGCCCAAGGTTTCTACTGAATTTGACAAATGAAGGAGACTCTTGGGCCTCTGTTCTTTTGAGTTTGGCTTACTTCACTTAATATGATTTTTTTCCTTTTCATCCACTTCCCCGAGAATGCCATTATTTTATCTTGTCGGTTGGCTATGTATCATTCCATTGTGTGTGTGTGTGTGTGTGTGTGTGTGTGTGTGTGTGTGCATGTATCACATTTTTTGTAGTAGGGCATCTGGTTGTTTCCATCATCCAGCCTCATTTTCTACAGATATTTTTATAGTCTCTTTTTTATTTTCAGGGTAATGTATAGAGGGGTTACGATTACATTTACAGGTAGTGGACTGCATTACTTCTCACACATTTATTCCACTCCACATGTTTTTGTCCCCAGTTCCCTCTCCCCTCCCCTTCCCAATCATCTTGTTCCCCCCCTTCCCTTTCCTATTTGACATAAATAAATAAACATATATACAATATGCCAGGGAAAAAAATCAGATACAGTAACAATCTGACATTAACCAAAGGGCAAAATAAGAGATGAGAAATAACATAGTAGATTAAGGACAAAAATCACACAAGATTAAGAGCAACGATGACACAAGATATAGCTCTTGTTCCCATATCCTAGAGATCCTTTCATTTAGTCTCATCCTATATGACCTTATATACCTAGGTTTTTGAGTTATTGTAATCCTCTGCTAGGAGAGTCCTAGATGTGAACTAATTATTACAAATGAGGGAAACCATTGAGCTTATATTTCTTTGGGTCTGGCTTGCTTCACTTAATATGAATTTTTCCAAGTCTTTCCATTTCCTTACATTTGGGGCGATGTCATTCCTTCTGATGGCAGCATAGCATTCCATTGTGTATAAGTACCACATCTTCTTGATTCAGTCATCTACTGAGTGGCATCTGGGTTGGTTTCATATCTTTGCTATGGTAAATAGTGCTGCAATGAGCATCATTGTGCTAGTGGCGTTAGTATGTCATTTTTCTGGACAATTGGGTAGGTGCCAAGTAGTGGATTTGCTGGATCATAGGGGAGCTCTATGTTCAGTCTTTTGAGGAACCACCACACTGCTTTCCCTAGTGGTTGAACGAGTTTACACTCACACCAACAGTGTAGGTGTGATCGCCCCTGGTCACTTCCCCACCAGTATCTCTTCTTAGATTTTTTGATAATGGCCATTCTGACTGGAGTCAGGTGGAATCTCAAAGTTGTTTTGATTTTCATTTCCCTTATTGCTAGAGATATGGAGCATTTCTTCATGTGTCTAAAGCCCATTTTAATTTTTTCTTCAGAGAATACTCTTTTAAGTCTTTAGCCCACCTTTTAATAGGATGGTTGTTTCTTTGAAGATTTGTTTGGGAGAGATTAATTTTTTTCAGCTATAGATATATTTTATATAACTACATATATTTTTGTAGAAAAAAGAATGGAAGCCATCATGCTGGCTCACAACTTAATTTCAGCTACTTAGGAGGCTCAGGGCTTAGGATCACAGGTCAAAGCCAACCAGGGCCCTACAGTTTGTGAGATCAAACTCTGTGAACATACAATGACTGTAAGAGGAATCTCACTGCCTGGGAATGTAGCCTAATGGTAGAGTGCTCACCTAGAATGCATGAAAACCTAGGTTCTATTCACCGGTACCGCATACTCAGAAAAAAGCTAGAATTGGCGCTGTGTCTCAAGAGGCAGAGCACTCACCTTGGGCAAGCGAGTCTAATGAAAATATCTAGGCCCTGAGTCCAAGCCCTAGGACTGGCAAAAAGAAAAAAAAAGAGCAATCTTACTTAAGTAACAAGGAATGTACCCTATATTTATACAGACTGAAAAATTCATTAAGAAATTCGAAAATATGTATAAAGTGCATATTTTCTTTTGTGTGTTGGCACTGGGTGTTCAAATGAGTGCTTCAGCTCTATCCCTGACCTTTTCTGCTCAAGGCTAGCACTCTACCAATGCAGCCCCAAATCAACTATCTTCAATTGAGATATAAGCGATGAATATTTCAGGGTGATTCATGAAAAACATTTTTATAAATTGAAACTTTCAACACAGTCTTATTTTAGTATGAATGTTGAGATGGCTAGAGACAGAAAAAGTGAAATGTTTCCTGATCCCCATAGAGAAGAGACTCAGCAGAACCACTGTGGTCTGCAGGCTTCTTTGATTTTTGTCAATTGTGGGGCTTGAACTCTGCGCCTGGGCACTGTCACTGAGCTCTTCAGCTCAAGGCTAGTGCTTTAATCTGTGAGCCACAGTGCCACTTCTGGTTTTTCTGGAAGTTAACTGGGTACTTTGGCTGGCTTTAAACTTTGATTCTCAGATCTTAGCCTCCTGAGTAGCTAAGATTATATGTGTGAGGTACCATCACCAGGCTGCTGCTCTGTTACTATGCAGGTTCTGGATCAAGAACTTCAAGTTCTTCAATTGTTTCTTCTCTTGCCTGATACTCTGCCATTTGAACGAAGCCCCAGTTCCTGGTCTTTGTTGGTTAATGAGAGATATTATGATTTTCTAATATTCAGAGCAATGATTATAAAACCCAGCATTTTACTTACTTGAATAAATTAAGAGACAGGACCTAGTGAGATGGAAAACAAAATTTTTTTTCAAGTTGCTCTCCTGTACTAATGCATAAGTCTGGCTATTTTGCTTACACACAAATATGTATTTTACCAGTTTCTACTCTATTTTTGCTTAGCTTAAAACCACCACTGCGATTTCATTGATTTTGTTGTTGTTGTTTGAGGTGCTTGAACTCTGTGCCTGGACTGTTCCTCAGATCTTCAGTTCAATGCCAGTGCTCTACTACTTTTGATTTGGCCAGTCCTGGGCTTGAACTCAGGGACTGAGCACTGTCCTTATATTTTCTCAAGGCTAGCGCTCTACCACTTCAGCCTCAGCACCACTTCCAGCATTTTTCTATGTATGTGGTATTGAGGAATTGAACCCAGGTCTTCGTGCATGCTAGGCAAGCACTCTACCACTAGGCCAAACTCCCAGCCCAAAATTATTCATCATTACTATTAGCTATCTTCTTTTTTTTATTATTGATTCGTCATGGTGCTTGGACTTTGGGCCTGGACACTGTCCCTGAGCTCTTCAGGTCAAGGCTAGCGCTCTTCCTCTACAGCTCCATTTTTGGTTTCTGGTAGTTAATTGGTGATGTAAGTCTCACAAACATATGTGTGCAGGCTGGCTTTGGGCTTTGAACCAAGATCCTCCAATCTCAGCCTCCATAGTAGGTAGAATTACACGCTTCAGCCAGCAGTGCCTGATGTTTGATGTCTCTGTCTCTGTCTCTGTCTGTCTCTGTCTGTCTGCCTGTCTGTTTGTCTTTCTCTCTCTCTGTCTCTCTCTCTGTCTCTCTCTATGTCTCTCTCTCAGTCTCTCTTTTCTCTCTCTCTCTCTCTCTCTCTCTCTCTCTCTCTCTCTCTCTCTCTCTCTCTCTCTCTCTCTCTCTTTTGGTTGTAAGACTTTAATTGTGCACCTGGGCACTGTCCCTGGGCTCTTCAGTTCAAGGCTACAACCTTAAACACCTTGAGCCACAGTGTTACTTCTGGTTTTCTGGTGCTTACGTGGAAGTAACAGTTTCATGGACATTAGTGTCTGGCCTGGCTTTGAACTGTGATCCTCAGAACCCAACCTTCTGAGATCATTTCCAGCTTTTTTTTTTTTGGTTTAAGTGGTACAGAGTAATTGAACACAGGGCTTTGTGCATACTAGGCAAGCAAACTACCACTAGTGTGCACTCCAGCCTTAGATAAGGGCTTTCTTTTTCTTTTTCTTTTTTTCACTCATGGGGCTTGAAGGCTGGGCCTGGATGTTTACCTTAAGCTCTTCAGCTCAAGACAAGAGCTCTACCACTTGAGGCACATTGTCATTTTGAATTTTCTGGATTATTTGGAAATAAGATTCTCACAGATTTTTATGCCTGGGCCGTCTTTGAACCTCTATCCTCCAGGGTAGCTAGGATTACCAGGGTGAGCCACCAGTCATGGGCATTAAATTATTATTTTTTGATGTCCAATGGCTTCAACTCATGGCCAGAGCACTGTCCTAGGGCTTGCTCAAGGATAGCACTTTACTTCAGCCAGCCAACTCCTCGTCCAAATAGGCCACTCTTGAAGCTAAAATTACAGAGATCTGCCATAATACTGGCATGTCGTTATCTAAGTATATAATTTTTCTTCTATTTTTGATGGCTTTTCCTTAGTGGACATATTTCCTACATATTTTATGGAAAACTTCCTTCTCACTGGGGCCATAAGTTAAGCCTAGTGGAAGAGTTCTTCCCGAGCATGTATGAAGACCCAAGTTCAATTCCTCAGCACAACATAGATAAAAAAAGATAAAAGTGGTGCTGTGGCACATGTGATAGAACTTGCGCCTTAAGAATAAACAAAAACAAAAACAAGGATCGTGCTCAGGTCCTCAGTCTAAGCACAGAACTGGCAAAAAAAATTCTGCCCAAAGTAGACATTAAAACTTATTGTACTTTTCAAAAAATTTGTTGTCAAGGTGATATACAAAGAGATTGCTGTTACATATGTAATGAGTACATTTCTTGTAAACACTGTTACCCCCTTCCCCCTTTTCTCTTTCCCTTTCCCCCAAGTCATAAATTTCATTTACAACAAATATATATGTATTTTCATTCCTGAATAAAATAGTTTAAAATGTGTTCAAATAAATGATGTTCAAATATGATGTTCTCATATTAATCCACAACACGTTTGTTATCACTAGTCCAGCTAATTCATGGCCTAAACCAGCATTCCCTACAAACTTAGATCCCAATACCATGAGGACACTCACGGGTGCATTAGGAGTGTGACCTGCACGTGGATGTGAGCCTGTCTAACTTGGAGGGGATTTCTCCACCACAGGAAATGGAATACAAATTTAGAATCTGCTTTCATGAGGTGACAATCTCTGTCAGATGTTCTTATCAAATGTGGCACTGCCTACTTCCAGCTTAAAACATGGGTTGATGACGCAGCTTAACAGAGAATGTATTCACCCAGGCCCAACACATAGGCTGGGACCCTGAACTTTCAGGTAGCATTTGGCTTTGAAGGTCATGAGATCTTAGTCTACAAATGATGAGCCCCCTCCCGTGAGGCATAGCAAACGGAGCCAAAGTGCAACCCAGTTAAGCACCAGATCAAGCTTCCCTTCTTCAGTAGGGTATGGTTTGAAAACTGTGCATAGCTTCTGTTTGAAGCCAGTCCAGAAAGGAAAGTCCATGAAACTCTCATTTCCAGTTAACTGCCAAGAAAAAGCCAAAGATAGAGATGAAGCTCAAGAGAGGTAGACAGCCATCTGAAAAGACTGGTTACACCCTGCAGCATCCTCATTATCTGATCTTGAAACCATCTCTGCGTGCATCCCAGCATGCAGCCAGCATCTGGGGGTGACAGTGACCCATGCGCCCATTGGCAATCTGCACTGTCTCTGACATCTGTAATGTGAACCTCATTCTGTTGGGTTTGTGAAGCGATGTCAACCCTGCAGAAGGAATCAACTGTGCCCTAACTCCCACTGTCCCCTGGGGCCCCTAGCATTCCCCCATCTGCATGCCTCCTGTGGCTTCTGATCCTACGGAGCCCTCCTGCCCTGTCCAACACTCAAATGAAATGCATATTTCTTCTCCTGGGGCAACTTCTCCACAGAGAATACATGAAATGCCCACTCTCCAGGCACGGGGAGATCCTGCCAAAGTAGCAAATCAGTGATAAGGACATAAAGTGATGAATAGAATTTTAGATCCTGTTGGTAGACAGTCTGCAATATCCAAGGGAGAATGGAATTGGAGGGGACCAGGGATCAGGATGTGGGCATGGAGCTACCCTGCCAAGGGGGTGGGGGAAGTCACAGGCTGGGGGATGCACAGGATGATCCATGGGCCCTGTACAGCTACTGGTTCACCCCCTTCTGCATCTCAGCCTTTGGCTTTGAGCTCTGTGATCGTCAAGATGTGCACAGTCTGTACTTTGGCTGGCAGAAGAAAGGACCCTGGGAAGACAATTGTAGACCCTTTGTGAGTATAGGAAGGGGTAGGCTGGATACCCAGTCCAAGAGGAGCTAAAACTGGAGTCGAGGGGTGTGCAAGGCGTGGGTGTGAGGGTTGTGGGCAGTCACAGTCACGGCAGAGGTGGCTCTGTCTGTGGGGTGAGTGCCTCCCTGCAGGCACAGCACTGGAGATATCAGAGATCCACATGAAAAGGAAAAGCCAGAAATGGCAGTATAGTTCAAATTGTAGAGCATCAACCTTGAGCAAAAGACTCAGGGACAGTACCCAGGACCTGAGTTAAAGCCTCATGAGTGTAAAAGAAAAAGAACCAGGACTATGAGAGGGAACCTGGTACTCTCTGGGTCTAATCAGACACAAGAAGAGGCCGGGATAGTCTGTGGAAAAATACAGAGAACATCTTCCCCCAGCTCATCCTGACCTGCATGCAGGGACAGCCATGTAAGTAGGGCTACGGTGAGATCATCTTCACCCCTGTGCTGCCATCTGAATTGTAGGCCTCTGTCCTGGCATGGGGTGTCCTGATGGCTGAGCAGGTGCCCTAACCCTAGATGGAGAGCAGCCACTGACTGTAGTAGCTAAGGAGAGATCTGTTATATAGCTATCAGGCCACCCAGCATGGGAGCCATAACTACTCCTCACCCAGGTAGAGGCCAATGGTTCTCCAGGTGCTACTAACATTGCCCCACCCCTAGCTCTGGGTACACGTGACATTCCCTCCACAAGGAGCAGGACAAAGTGAGGCATCAGGAAGCTGCCTATGGGCTTCAGATGATGGCCAGGCTGGCACTACAGATGGCCTAACTCGGTCATCACCTTCCCCTGCCTCCATCTTTCCTCCATCATGCCTCTCTATCTCCTAACCATTAACCTTGGAAACCAATGAACTGGGCTCTCATCATTCCTCTCATCTCTTCACCCACCTTGCCATACGTCCATCCCTCTGTCACATCCACCCCACACACATCCCACCACCAGCCACCCTGTAGCTTATGAGGATCCCAGAGGAAGCTCTTGGTGAAGGGCTTGTTACCACAAAACAGTTACTATCACCCGCTCCGGCCTGATCCACCACAGAATAAGAACAGCCAAGCAGGCACACACTGCAGCAGAGTTGCTCTGCTGCCACCCTGATTTCTTCATGGCCAGGACTTGGCTCTCCTCAGCCTCTCAGCTCAGTAACCAGAACATTGTGCTTTCACAGAGCCATGGCTTCCAGTCTCCATGGACACAATGACATCAAGGTGATGCCAACTTCCCCATCTCTATATACTTCTAAATATGGGATGTTAGCTGAGGTTCTCTTCTGTGACTCCATCCGCTAAGAGGCTCATGCAGATTTCTATCCTTTGCTCATCATGGTGACTCTTTGGTTAACAAGTCACTGCTGGGCTTCCAGTTCACCACATATAGAACCCATACTCCAACACTTTTCTTAGAAGGACTGATGACTTTTAAATATTCTCTAGTTTTAAATTTCTAGTTCCTTCTCTCTTTCATTTATATATTTCCCTTCCTCACATACTTCCCTTTTTTTACCTTCCTTCTTTCATTCCTGGCCTTGAACTCAAGACCTGGAGCTTTTTCTTAGCTTTTCTTTGCTCAAGGTAGCACTCTAGCTCTTGAGCCACAGCTCTACTTCAATTTTTGTTCTTGCTCTAAACTGGGATTAAGAGTCTCATGCACTTTTCCCTTTGCTGGGTTGGTTTTAAACCACAATACTAAGATCAGGATCCTGAATATTCCTCGGATTACAGGTATTATCTAATCAAAACAAATTCAGGATTTCTTTTTTAGACATAATTAGTTCTTTCAGGTGAGACACCAGCCACTCATGGAAGAGCATTGCAGGATCCAGCATTCATCTTGTCTCCAGTCTTATTCCATCCATTTCACAATGGCCATCTAAAACACCCTGCTGCATGCGTGAAGTCGCAAGGAACCTTCTCAACGCCATGAGAAGCCCCCTTAAGCTCTGCCTCAGATATGCCCAGCCCCCATCCCACTTACACATGAGCATTTGTTTAGGAGAAATTTCCTGAGTACATCATCATCTTTTCCTCACCATTCAAATTTCATCTTTGGAGTAATTTCTCCCAAAGAGGAACATGATCCATGGTTTGATAGCAGCTCCAGCTTCATATTCCCAGCCACCAACACCCCCCCATTACCCTGCCAGACACCTGAATTCAAGAACAATGTTTTCACTACCCCTGGCTCTTATCAAATGTTTTAACTTATACAGTGCATTAAAATAATTTTACTAAATGGAATAAACACATGGCATCAAGCTTCAGAATCTTTGCATCTGAACTTTTAGTGAATAACAGACACACCAGCATTTCTGTAGCCAACAGAAATTTTAGCTTTGAGATTTCAGCATTCCTGGTATCCAAGTTTGGATGTGCTAACACTGCCCTTAATGGGGCACTTCAATCACACAATCCCACAACAATCAATGTCATTTGACATTCACTGGTAGGTGGTGCTAGGAAAAAGACTGATGTGCCTACTCCATGCTGGCTTGACCTATGCCATCTTCAAACCTGGAGCAAGTGGGGCTCCTCTCTCCATGACACCTTTTGTGTACTACCCCAGGAGGACCTTTACCTTGAGACAAAATTATGAAGACTAGCTCTACCAGCAAAGATTCCAGTGAGATGTGCCTACATGCATAAAGCTAAAATCTCACTAAAGTGAGGTTGTTGGCAGTGCTGGAGCCTGAACTCAGGGCCTGGGCACTAAGCATTTGTACTCAAGACTAGCCCTTTACCACTTGAGCCCAAACTCCATTCTCAGCTGTTTTTATTTTTTGGTAGTAAGAATCTATCAGACTTTCCTGTTCTAGGTGACTTGGAACTTCCATTTTCAGATCTCAGCCTCCTGACCAGCCTGGATTAAAAGTGTGGATCATCCATGCCCCACACCTGAGGACTTCTGCCAGCACATTTTTTCCCAAAAATTGGAAGAGGAAGATGAGGGAGGGTTGGGCTCATCCTGCCCTGCATATGAAGGAGAGCATCAGCGCCTGAACTTCATTCCTTGTTGTAGGCTGCTGGAGGAAAAGGAAGCAAATAGGCACAGGCTGGCAGCAGATGCCACAGAACAACGTGTGACCAAGACTCCCAGAGCAGACCTCAGAATCGATGACAGAGTTGGATCTACCCAGTAACAGAGGCAGTGGTGACAACTGAAACTGCGCGTTTGAGCCTTTGCTGCTAGTAAACAGGGCCACCTATGTCTCAATGAGAAAGGTGAGATTTTGGTGGAGAAGGTGAGATTAAACATTATGTATCATGCAAGAAGACAGACTATAAGGGGTCTTTTATTATTCCAAGTGAAATTTTGGATTTCCTTTTCTGTTTCTTTAAAGAATGACATTGGGATATTGATGAATATTGCACTGAATTTGTAGATAGTCCTTATCAAGATTGCCATTTTTACAATATTACTTCTTCCAAACAGGAACATAGGTTTTTGCAATTCCTCAGTTCTGCGTTAATTTCCTTCTCCAGGGTTTATACTTCCATCAAAAAGGTGCTTTACATTCTAAATTAATTCCTAGGTATTTTATTTTCTTTGATAGCAAAATGAGTTGCTATCCTGATTCTTGCCTCATTCCTCTCATTTGTTGGCATATAGGAAGGCAGTTGACATTGAGGATTAATTTTATACCCTGATACTTTACCAAAGTTTTATATCAGCTCAAGCAGCTTCAGAGTAGAGTCTATAGGGTTCTTTAAATACAGAATCATTTCATCTGTAAGGAGAGAAAGTTTCAGTTCCTCTTTCCCTTTTCCTCCTCACTCCAGTTAGAATGGCCAAGATCCAGAAATCTAATAACGTATGCTGGAGGGGATGTGGCTAGGAGGGATCACTACTACACTGCTGGTGGGATTGCAAACTCGTTCAACCACTATGGAAAGCACTATGGCACTATCCCAAAAAGACTAAACATAGAGCTCCCCTGTGATCCAGCAATTTCACTACTTGCAAATCGTCCAGACAGGACATACTAAATTCACTAGAACAATAACATGTATCACAGCACTATTTACTATAGCAAAGGTATGGAACCAACCCAGATGCCCGTCAGTTGATGAGTAGATCAAATATGGTATTTTTCCACAATGGAATTCTGTGCTTCTGTCAGAAAGAATGACATAGACGAATTTGTAAGGAAATAGAAAGACTGTAAAGGTTAGAAATTAGTTTCTGTCTCCTTCTCTCTCTCCTCTATCTCTGTAAAATTTAGAAGTTCCTGTTTCTCTTTCTCTCTCTTTCTCCCACTCTCTCTCTCTCTCTCTCTCTCTCTCTCTCTCTCTCTCTCTCTCTCTCTCTCTCTCTCTCTCTCTCTCTCTCTCTCTCTCTCTCTCTCTCTCATTCTCTCTCCAATCCTTAGGCTTGAACTCAGGGCCTGAGCTACTTTTGCTCAAGGTTAGCACTCTACCATTTGAACCACAGTGCTGCTTCTGGCTTGCTCTTTTCACGTAGTATTGAGGAATTTAACCCAGGCCTTCATCCTTGATAGGTTAGCACTCTACCACTAAGCCACACAGTCAGCTTTTAGAGGTTTCTGACAAAGGTTTTCCTACATGCTATTATTTCTTCTGCGAGTGCTCTTAATGCTTGCTGAAGGTTGACTTTGTTTAGAAGACGTACCCTAATGCTCCCATATACAGAGATTCTATATATAGCTAAATGTTTTTCATTACTCAGAATGTCTCTATTGTGTATGTTCTGAAATGTACTGAAGACTGACTTCTGATTAAAAGTCATTGCACATTTGTTGTATTCATTAGTTTTCTTTTCTTCTATGGGAATCAGGTTTGTGATGAACACAGAAGTATGCCTTCCAGGTCAAACACTTTCCACATTTGTAATATTCATAAGGTTTTTCTCTCCTATGTGCATTTTATACTTAGTCATGCGTTCATGATGGATTTTTCATATTCTTATATTCATACGATTTTTATCCTGTGTCTGTGTGGTATCATGCAAACTCAACTATGAGTTCTTCAAAAAAATTTCCCTTTCATTTTATTCATAGGATTCTATCCTGTGGGTGTTTAGTGATAAATCTTGACTTGTGCCTTCTGGGGAAAAGACTGAACATTTGCTACATTCATTAAGGGTTTTATCTTGTGTTGGTTCTGTGACACAAGCTGAGTTTTCTTCCACAGACTAAAAAGTCTTTCCTATTTATTACATTGCTAAGGCTTCTCATATGTGTGAACTCTCTTACGCTTCCTGAAGGGTGAATACTGCACGAAAGACTTTCAACTTTGGTTATATTCCTAAGGTTTCTAATATGTTTGAATTCTGTTATGCCTCCTGTAATGTGACTTCCATCTGAAGGTCTTACCACGTTTGATGCACTCGTACAGTTTCTCTCCTGTGTGTGTTCTCTGATGCAATTTGAGGGAAGACTTCCATTTGAAAGACATTCCACATCGGTTACATTCATAAGGTTTTTCTCCTGTTTGAATTGTCTTATGCATGTTGAGGTTTGGCTTCTGTGTGAAGGACTTTCCACATATGTTACACTCATAAGGTGTTTCTCCTGAGTATATTCTCTGATGAACATGGAGTTTTATCTTAAATTTGAAAGACTTTCCGCATTCACTACATGCATAAGTTTTCTCTCCTGTGTGTGTTCTATTATGCCTGTCAAGATATGACTTCCACTTGAAGGTCTTTCCACATTTGTTGCACACATAAGGTTTCTCTCCTTTGTGTGTTCTTTGATGCAATTTGAGGGAAGATTTCTGTCTGAAAGACTTTACACATTGGTTACATTCATAAGGTTTCACTCCTGTGTGTATTCTCTGATGAACACGAAGTTTTCCCTTCCCTTGGAAAGACTTTCCACATTCATTACACTTATAAGATTTCTGTCCTGTGTGTGTTATTTGATGAACTCGAAGGTGTATCTTCTGGGTGAAAGACTTTTCACATTTGTTACATTCATAAGGTTTCTCTTCTGTGTGTCTTCTCTGGTGCAAAGTGAGGTATGATTTCAGTCTAAAAGTCTTCCCACATTTATCCCATTCATAAGATTTCTCTTCTGAGTGAGATGTCTGATGTGTCCTGAGAGCTGAATTCTGGGCAGAAATTGTATTACGTGCCTCATATTCATAAGGTTTGTCTTCTCTTGGAGATCGAGGTTGGAGCGTCAGGTCTGACTTCTCAGAAATTAATTTTCACACTTGATGTACGCATCACATATCTCAGGATATTTGCTCTGAGGTATTGTAAGGCGTATTTCATTACTGAAAGATTTCTCACATTCACTACATGTATGAGGAGTCTCTCCTGTGTACATTTTCGGATGTGTAGTGATGGTCGGTGTTAAGTACAATATTTTTCATCACACAGTACATTTAGCAGTTTTCCTCCCTCCCTGAAGAATTTCTTGGGCAGGGAGAACAGAATTATGATACTGCAGATCTTTTGGACTGTCACAATCATGAATAAAATGCTCTGAATATCCGATGGATTTTTAAGAACAGGAGACATGCAAGATCTATATGCAGCATGCATCTCATCAGGCTTAGGAGACAGAAGCATGTTCTGACACTTAATGAACTCCTCAGTCCTCACCCCTAAGTTGTTACCGTTATTACTAATCAGCACTGGATTATGTGTAGAGCTCAAATTTAAAGTTGTTGCTAATCTCACGTTTTCCTCCACTTTGATACTACTTGCAACTGCTACTTCACAAAGACATTCATGTGGACTTTCCTGGCATGTCTTGAACACATTTTCCATTACCTGGACATCTAAAATGAGTCATAGAAAAAAAGACACAAACATACATGAGATACAAATATTCCTTACTGTAAAGGTAATGACTTTACTTTCCCATCCTAAGTGTTAGATATTTTAAAATATAAAAGTGGAAATTGATTTGTGAGAAATATATGGTTTTCTCCCTAACATATTAAGAAAATGATATTTTACAATGACCAATAATGTTTTTCTGTGTTTTATTCTCTTTTTATATCACAGGAAATATTTATTGAAATTACCCAACTATGTATTGCTACAGTTTTAAGGTGAGTACTACCTATAATATACCTGCAGCTGTTTTTTTTTCAAATACTGTTTTGTTTATACATTGAGGAATAGCTGCCTTTCTTTTATTTTTGAGAAATAATCTAAATATTGTGCTGTTTTGCAACTTTTTAAAACTTTCTTTTCTTTTCTTTTCTTTTTTTTTTTTTGTAATTCATAGGCCTCGGCCCTGTCCCTGAACACTTCAGCAGAAGACTATAACCCCTATCCTTGAGCTACAGCCCCATTTCCTGTTTTCTATAGTTAACTACAGATAAGAGTCTCATGTCCTGAGTAGCAGATAGGATTACCTTACCCAGTTTCAATGCTGTTTGCTTTTTAACCATTAAGTGAGGAACACGAATTTTTTCTAGATTCAGCGGCCACAAGTTTGGTTTATATGTCTGTTTGCCTTTGATCCAAGCAAGAACGATTCTTGAGAATAAGGACTTACACCTATATCCCTTCAGTTACAACTTCTCACTAAAGTCTCAATTTAGGTATTTGTGGGAATTTTGAAATTTGTTTCTTTCCATTTGAAGTCTTATAAAAATTCCTTTTCTAACACTCCTGTCCCTCAGAACCATGGAAGACCAGAAAATCTCCAGCTCATTGTCTAGTTGATTTTCTTATGTTGATTGAAACTTTGTTGTTGTTTTTTTCCTTCCATTCCTGGGTTTGAACTTAGGACCTAACTACTGTCCTTGGGTTTTCTCAAGACTAGAACCCTACCAATGAAGTCATTACTTGTGGCTTTTTCTATGTATGTGGTAATAAGGAATCAAACCTGTGTCTTTGTGCATGCTAGGCAAGCACTCTATCACTAGGCTCAAATTCTGGTGGAAAGGTCTGGTTCTGAATACCAGTCTCTTCCTACCAGCAAAAAGATATTATCCTTATCAGAGAATAATGCCCTGACTTATTCCTTGTTTGCTCAATCATTTATAGTCTTAGTTTTAAAGAAATGAAATATCATTCTTTCTTTCTTTCTTTCTTTCTTTCTTTCTTTCTTTCTTTCTTTCTTTCTTCCTTCCTGCCTTTCCTTCCTTCCCTCTTTCTTCCCTCTTTCTTCTTTCTTTCTTTCTTTCTTTCTTTCTTTCTTTCTTTCTTTCTTTCTTTCTTTCTTTCTTTCTTTCTTGTTTTGCAGTCATGGGACTTGAATTCTAGACCTGGCTGTCGATCCTGAGCTCTTCAGCTCAAGGCTACTGCCCTATGTCTTTAGCCTCAACCCCACTTCTCATTTTCTATTGGTTCATTGGAGAGAAGAGTCTAAGGTGTTTTTGTGATAGGTCAGTCTTTGAACCTTGATCCTCAGATCTCAGCCTCCTAAGTAGCTAGGATTACAGGGATGAGCCACGGGCTCATGGCTTTCTCATTTTATTTTGTTTCACAGTGATTTCTACAGAGAAATCTAACTTTAACTCTACTGCCACATAGAATTCATTATATCACCCTATGATTCTTGGTGCCGGGGTTTGGGCTAGCATGCACAAAGACCTGGTTCAGTTCCTTGATACTACATACAAAGAAAAAGCCAGAAGTGGTGCTATGACTAAGAAATAGAGATCTAGCCTTGAGAAAACCCAAGGACCATGCTCAGGCCCTGAGACCAAGCATAGGATTGGGAAAAGAAAATGATTCTTGATTCATTCACAAAGAATTCCATAGGTTCCACATAGGATTTAGGGTAACTAAGAATATTATTGCTCAGTACATCACAACATGAACTTACCAATGGGGCTCAGGCTCCAACATCAATATGAAGATGCATTCACTCACCTGTGATATTCTTGTCAGAGGAATTTCCTATCCAGAGTTCTGCACAGTGCTCTAGCTTGTCAATTAATACAGGTTTGGGAACACAGGGCCCAGTAAATTAGAAACAGTAGACCCACAAAAAAATAAAAAGGTAAGCCAGGTGTTGGTGGCTCACGCCTGTCATCCTAGCTACTCAGGAGACTGAGATCTGAGGACCATGGTTCAAAGCCAGCCTGGCACAAAATTCCATGAGACTCCTTTCCAATTACCCACCATAAAATGTTTAATGGCTTGTGGCATATCATGGTAGAGCAATTGTGGTTTCGACAAAAATAAGTCGGGGGAGTAGATTTAGGTTATAAATGAAATTATTCCATTGAAGAGGAACTACATTATATGATGACATATGCTGGTACTGTGAGAATATTGCAAAATCTTAGGGTATCAAGTAATAATACTGTGAAGTACACCCAGAATGTTAATGTTCTATGTCTGGCATAATAGTCACTTGGGGAAGAAATTTTTTTTTCTTTTTTTTGGCTGGGGGATTTGTAAGGCTTGAACCCTGGGCCTGGGCACTGTTCCTGAGCTCTTCAACTCAAGGCTTTCACCCTACCTATGAAGCCACAGTGCCATTTCCCATATTCTAGTGGTTAACTGTAGATGAGAGTCTCATAGACTTTCTAATGCCCAGGCTGGCTCTGAACCAAATCTTTAGATATCAGCCTGATATCTGAGTAGCTAAGATTACAGGTAGAAGTCACTGCATCTGGCAAGAAATTTATTTCTAGCTCTTTTATACTACAAATTTACTGTATGTCTTACTTTTTCAAAAGGACTGAGGATGACCTTTGTTCTGTATATAATGAGAAGAGGGGTAGGGAGCTCTGAGCAGAAGAACTGAGGGGCAATACTCAGGGTAGGACAATAGCCTTAAACTAAAGAGCTCACGACCCAAGGTCCAAGCCCTATGACTTTCCCCACTACCCCACAAAAAAAGGGAAAAAATTGGAGATTGGAGAGGATTTTCTAAAAAGAATATATAGAAATAGTAGTTCAAAATATAGAAAGAAATTCAATATTAACAGTCACGAGAATAATTAAAATTACAATGAAATCATTACTTTAAATATGTTAATATAAATATAGTTTTAAAAAAAGATCCACATACACACACACAAACACACACACACACACACGCATACAAAAAAACAACTTTCAAATTCTAAGTATTACTGGGAAGGTAGTGAGAAGAAGTAGAACTTTGGAATAGTTCTGCAAGGAATATAAAACAATCAAAAATTGCGTGGAGAGTGCTAAAAAAGTACTAAGTATAGAATTACATAGAAATATGGTCCAACACTTCTATTTCTAGATTTGTACCTAACGGAAGAGAAAGCAGAGACTAGAACAAATATGTGGAGAATCCATTCACAACTATTAATAATAATCAAAAGATAGAAATATGCAAAACAATGCATTGAAAAGGAAGAACATTTTACTATATTTTACAGATGAATCTTGATTACAGTAAACTAAAAATACAGCAGTCATAAAGGAAGAGCTAGGGTATGTTTTCCCTTCCAGAGCTTCCAAGGATCAACAAACCCTTAGAGCCAAAAAGCACGATGGTTCCAGAGAATGGAGTAGAGAGGAACAGGAGCTGAATGTTTAATGATTATACATGGAAGATGAAAATTGCTCTAGATGGGTAGAATAAAGAGAGAACTGTACCCTAAACAATGGTTATGTAGCCACACAGGATGGGACACACCTATACTCCATGATCTTGGGAAACTCAAGAAGGATTTCTAGCCATCCTAGATGCATGGAAAGATCTATCATAAAAACTAATGTGGAGGGGCTGGGAGTTTGGCATAGTTGTAGAGTGCTTGTATGAAGACGAAGGTTCAATTCCGCAGTACCACATACACAGAAAAAACCAAAAGTAGTGCTGTGGCTCAAGTAGAATATCACTAGGCTTGAGGAAAGCTGAAGGACAGTGCTCAGACCGAGTTCCAGCCAAAGGGCTTGTTTAAAAAAAACCAGAAAGCTGAGCATGATGGGGTGGTGGCTCACTACTATAATCCTAGCTACTCAGGAGGCTGAGATCTGAGGATCAAGGTTTAAAGCCATCCTGGCACAAAAAGACGTGAGACTCTTATCTTCAATTTACCTTTAGAAAATGGGAAGTGGGGCTTGGCTCCAGGGTAAGGTGGTAGCCTGGAGCTGAAGAGCTCAGGGATAGTGCCCAGGCTGAGTTCAAGATCTATGACCCACCAAAAACAAAAACAACAACAAAAAATAATATGGAAAAATTTGGATTCTGTGAATTTTATCAGGCATATAAATGTCTTTTATGGCTGTTGAAATAACAAATTTTTTGGAAACATTTTAAAAATTTTTACCTAGAAATGTACACTACAAATGGAATTAATAAAAAACACAAAATATGCAAAAGATACAAATTATCAAAATATGGGTATCCTGCTTCTGTATCTTTTCACTGACTCCTGTTCAAATGAGTCACATATTCTGAATCATTTCTCCCAGTCGATATGTGCCACACATGTTAGCTTGTACTGAACTTCTTGGGAAATCTAAAGCAAATACTAAGCAAATGTGTGTTAGATTTTGTCAACAGTGATATTTCAATTATAAATCCCTACTCATTGCATTATTTAATATCAATGCCGGAATCTAACTTACACTGGCAGAATCTTCAATCTTTTGAGAATCTTCAAAAGGGTGTGTAAATATTTAGGATCGTTATGTCTTCCTGGAGGAAAGATCCCTTTAGTAGTATGTAGTCACCTTCTTTGTCTTTTCTTACTAATTTTAGTTTGAAGTCTATTGTATCTGATATGAGGATGGCAACTCCAGCCTGTTTATGGGGGCAGTTTGCTTGATAGAGTTTATTCCAACCTCTCACTTTCAAAAGATGATTGTTTTTGGGCAAGATGTGTCTCTTGAAGACAGCAGAACGATGGCTCTTGCTTTTTGATCCAACTAGACAGCCTATGCCCTTTAATTGGAGAGTTAAGTCCATTGATATTGAGAGTTAGGATTGAGAGATATTTATTAGTCCCTACCATTTTTAAAAGCTTTTAGTAGGGCCTGTGTCTTGACAGTTCTTGTGGTCCTTAGATGGTATGCTGTTTAGGTGCCATTTCTTTCCCTATATTGCATTTATTTTGGTTTTCTATGTATAGAGCATCTTTGGGAATTCTCTGTAGTGTTGGTTTTGTTTGAACATATTGTTGCAGCTTTTCCCTGGAATGGAATGTTTTTATTGTTCCCTCAGTTATGAATGAGAGCTTAGCTGGCTACAGTATTCTTGGTTAGTAGTTATTTGATTTAAAGGCATGACATATATGCTTCCAGTCACTTCGTGCTTGCATGGTCTCTGCTGAGAAATCTGGGGTTATTCTGATTGGTTTGCCTTTATAGGTTACTAATCCCTTTTCCCTGGCTGCCTTTAGGATCTTTTCTTTCGTTTCTATTGATCCAGTTCGGATCACAATGTGGCGGTGGGATGTTCTTTTCTGGTCAGGTCTGTTTGGGTTTCTAAATGCTGTTTGTATCTGGATGGGCCTGCCCTTCTGGATATTTGGGAAATTCTCTGAGATGATTCCCTGAAGTATATTTCCAATACCATTGACCTCTTTCTCCACGCCCTCCTCAAAACCAACTAGCCTTAAATTAGGCTTCCTAATCGTATCTTGGACCTCCTGAAGCGCTCTCTCATATTTCCTAGATTTGGATTGACTCATATTCTGTTCTTTCTCTATAATACCTAAATTATCTTCAGCCCCGGAAATTCTCTCCTCTGCATTGTCTAACCTGCTATCAAAGCTATTTACTTTATTTTTCATCTCCCTTGCTTCTAATTTCTCACTTTTGATGCCTTGCATCTCTTGTTTTAGATCCTGTATGGATGTCTTTATGTCCTTGATTTCCTTTTGAGTGGTTAGCTCAGAAGCTTTATTTTCTTTGGACATTTGCTGGAGTTTGGTCACGTTTTTATTTGTGGATTCTATGAATTCATCCATCTTTCTTTGAAAAACCTTTATTATGGCCTAATTTATTGCTTCTTCTTTTTCATTATCACCTTGTTTATACTTTCCCCTTGTTCAGCTACGGCTTCCTCCATTATCTCTTTCTTTATATTTTCACATTTTCCATAAAGGATGTTTATCAATTGCATTTGTGTAACACTTGGAAGACTCTCCTCTTGTGTGCCAGTGATTGTTCCATTGTCTGTTTTCATTGGGTGGGGGATGTTGTTTCTTGATTTCACATTTTTCTTGAGTTTCTTGTTCTGCCCATTTGAAAATGGGAGCAAGGTAACTAATAAATACGATTATAGTTTTTCAGATATAACCAACCTAGACCTCTGTAGCTGGCAGACACTAGATGTTCACAAGTTTTGATTGGTATTATCACACTTTCTTTTTGTGCATTACAGAGCAGTCTAATACAACCACTGATAAGCGATTTATACCCAAAACAATAAGCCTCTCAATCCAATCTCTATTGTCTTTAAGTCCCTCTGAGCCTAGAGAATAATTAACCACCTACACATACAATATTGCTCAACAGCCATCAAGTGTAGATACGTGCAGAATAATTGTTGAAAGACGAGCAGAGGTCCAGAGATAGAAAAAAAGAATGAGAGGTCAGGGGAGGTACAAGAGGATTAATGTAGGAGTGTAAGAATATTGTAGTCATGAAGAAAAGGTATAGCATAAGGATAACTGACCTAAGTTGGTAAGTAGGTAGCATATTTGAGTACAAAGTTTGGAAAGTATTAGAATAAAACTTATGTGTTGCTGCACGACTAGCTCTTAGCCCAACCAGTGGCCTCACAGTGGACCATGGGATGGATCTGTTTTTCCTGTCTACGTTGAGGTAAAGGGGTATTTCACAAGATGCAGAAGCGAAGATTTCAGAATCCATTGCTGTGAGTGAATTAGCTCGTAAAAAGCATTTTTATTTTCTTTTACTTTCTGCCACTCTTGGGGCTTGAATTCAGGGCCTGAGCAATGTCCTCGGGTTTTCTCATGTCTAGCCTTCTGCCACTTGAGCAACAGTGCAACATCTAGATTTTCTATCTATGTGATACTGAGCAATCAAACCCAGATCTTCATGGATGCTAGGAAAGCACTCTACCACTATGCCAAACTCTCAACCCTGACAAATTAATTATAAAGTCATCATCATCATATCAAAATATCCTTTCTCCTACAAAGAATGAACACTTATCTATGTGTGTAATGCTTTTTTTTTAAATTTCACTAATTCTTCTGTGTTTTTCCCTCTTGCATTTTTTACACATGACAGCAAAGCTAATCATCAGGAAAAATGGATTAGGATATAGAAACCTTATAATATCCCAGGAGACTGACGTCAAAAATATGTGCAAGATGCCCTGTGTGTTTGACCTAGTGGTAGAGTCCTTGGCTACGACGCAAAAAGACTCAGGTTTGATTCCTCATTACCACATACATAGAAAACGCAGCAAGTGGTGCTGTGGCTCGGTGGGACAGCTAAAGCCTAAAGAAAGCCCAAGAACAATGTTCACACTCTGAGGTCAAGTCCCAAGACTAGCAAAAACAAAAAAAAATTCGACAAAGGGAAAATGCAGACAGAGAAGGCATTGTGAAGAAAATGTTTTGTACAGGATGAGGGCAATATTGACCCTTAAGTTTGGATCTTACCGAAGAAAGCCTCCTTGAGCCTGAGACCAGACTGGTAGTTGGGCCTAGTTGAAGATATTGCGATTAGACAAATAAGGTGTGCTGTTTATTACATCCACATGTATATTGTGATACTGGAGGAGAGATTCAGCCTCCTGTATGTCTTTGGTGAGGTCTTCTGTGAGCAAGGATCTTTGGTCATTGGGCCCTGAAAGGTGACCCTGCCTCCCTCACAATGGAACAGAATATAGAACCCTGGTAACCAAGCCACTGTAACTAACAACCAACTCAAGCCAGCTCACTTGGCCTGTGGCCAAGGAGGAAGAAAGATGTTGCTGTGCTGTTGCCAAAGGTCAGGAAACTCGAGTCTCAGGCATGGAAGTTGTGGCTGTCTTACTCGAAGATGTACATGCTAGATCCTTGCCAAGCCACAAATCATGTATAACAGGCCTTTCTCTAAGAAGAAGGCCAGGAAAATCCAGGGCAACCAGATGAGGTATATTTCTAAGAAGAAATGTATTTGACACCATCATCCTCCCCACACACTACAACTTTCTTTTTTTTTAATTTTTTTATTGTAATTAGTAAAAGGGTTAAATGATATTTGCCAGATAGAAGGTGCATTAATTCACATACATTGATACCCTTTCACATGTCCTGGTACCCATTTCCCTCCAACCCCACAGACCCCCACCCGTCTTGGTTTTCCCCCCTTCCCTATCAAATTTCAAATATCCAAATACAAATAAATTCAATATATCAGATAACAAAGTGAGATACTATACCAATATGGGATAACCAAGGGACAGCAAAGGAGATGAGAGACAACATAGTACATTAAGGACAACTATCATTCATTATGTGGCTTTCGTTTCAATATCCTGGAGGTCCTTTCAATTAGCTTCACATTATATGGCCTTATATATGGCCTTTTTCTCTAATGCAAATCTCTGCTAGTAGAGCCCAAGGTTTCTACTGATTATGACAAATGAGGGAAACCACTGAGTCAAGTTCCTTTGAGTCTGGCTTACTTCACTTAATATGATTTGTTCTAAGTCTTTCCATTTCCTAACAAATGGGGCGATGTCATTCTTTCTGACAGCAGCATAGAATTCCATTGTGTACAAATACCACAACTTCTTGATCCACTCATCAACTGAGGGACATCTGGGTTGGTTCCATATGTTTGCTACGGTGAATAGTGCTGCAATGAACATTGTTGTGCTAGTGGGTTTAGTATGCCCTTGTTTCTGGATTGTTGGGTAAATGCCAAGTAGTGGAATTGCTGGTTCATAGGGGAGTTCTATGTTTAGCCTTTTGAGGCACTGCCACACTGCTTTCCATAGTGGTTGAACGAGTGTGCACTCCCACCAACAGTGTAGTAGTGATCCCTCCTGGCCACATCCCCTCCAGCATCTGTTGTCATTCTTTTTCCTGATCCTGGCCATTCTAACTGGAGTGAGGTGGAATCTTAAAGTTGTTTTGATTTGCATTTCTTTTATGACCAGAGATGTAGAGCATTTCTTCATGTGTCTATAGGCCATTTTTGTTTCTTCTTCAGAGAAGACTCTCTTAAAGTCTTTGGCCCATTTTTTAATGGGATGGTTGTTACTTTGGAGGTTAGTTTTGGAGTGATTCAATTTTGTGAGTTGTTGATATAATTTAGATATGAGGCCTTTTCCGTTGTTTGGTTGGTGAAGATCTTCTCCCACTCTATATGCTTCCTGATTAGTTTACTAGCTGTGTCCATTGCCATACAAAAGCTCTGCAGTTTACTGCAGTCCCACTTATCCAGCCTTTCTCTGATTTGTTGTGATTCTTGGTCCTTATTAAGCAAGTTTCGACATATGCCAAGGAGGCCTAGTGTATCTCCTATTCCTTCCTGTAAACTTTTCAGTGTGTCAGTTTTACCTCCAGGTCTTTGATCCATTTGGAGTTAATTCTAGTGCAAGGTGACAAAGAAGGATCCAACTTTAGTTTTCTGCAGGTGCTTAACCAGTTCTGCCAGCACAACTTGTTGAAGAGGTTGTCTTTCTTCCATTCTATTTTTTTGGCTCCCTTGTCAAAGATTAGGTGGCCATAGGTCTGTGATTTAATATCTGGGTCCGCAGTTCTATTCCATTGGATTTCAGGCCTGTTCTTGTGCCCGTACCAAGCTGTTTTGAGAATTATAGCTCTGTAATAGAGTCTAAAGTTTGGAATTGAAATTCCTCCAGCGCTGTTCTTTCAGCTAAGAAGTGTTTTTGCTATACGGGGTCTTTTATTATTCCATATGAAATTGTGAATTTCCTCTTCTATTTCTTTAAAGAATGACATTGGGATGTTGATGGGTATTGCATTGAATTTGTAGATAGCCCTTGGGAAGATAGTCATTTTCACAATGTTGATTCTTCCAATCCAGGAGCATGGGAGGTTTTTCCATTTCCTTAGTTCTGCTTTAATTTCCTTTTTTAGGGTTTTAAAGTTTTCATCTAAACGGTCCTTGACATTCTTAGTTAAGCTAATTGCTAGGTACTTTATTTTCTTTGAGGCTATTGTGAAAGGAGTTTCTTCCCTGATTATTGCCTCGTTCCTCTCAGTGTTGGCGTAAAGGAAGGCAGTTGATTTGTGAGGGTTGATTTTATGGCCTGCTACCCTTCCAAAGCTTTGCATCAGCTCAAGGAACTTGGGAGTAGAGTCTATAGGATTCTTTAAATAGATAATCATGTCATCTTCAAAGAGGGATAGTTTTATTTCCTCTTTCCCTACTTGGATCCCCTTTATGCTTGCTTCTTGCCTTATTGCACTGCGTAGGAATTCTAGTTCTATGTTAAAAAGGAGTGGAAAGAGTGGTCACCCTTGTCTCGTTCCGGATTTTAGAGGGAATGGCTTTAGATTTTCACCATTAAGTATAATACTAGCAGTGGGTTTCTCATACACAGCCTTTATTACATTGCGAAATGTTCCATGGATTCCTAGTTTCTGCACATCTTTTAACATAAAGGGGTTTTGGATCTTGTCAAATGCGTTTTCCGCATCTATTGAGAATATCATGTGGTTTTTGTCCTTGCTCCTGTTGATGTGTTGAATTATATTAATTGATTCGTGTATGTTGAACCAGCTTTGCCTCCCTGTGATGAATCCAGTTTGATCATAGTGTATAATTTTTTTGATGAGTTGTTGTAGACGGTTGGCCAGTATTTTGTTGAGAAGTTTTGCATCGATGTTCATCAAAGAAATGGGTCTACAGTTCTCTTTCTTTGATGAATCTCTGTCTGGTTTGGGGATGAGGGATATACTGGCTTCACAGAATGAGTTTGGTAAACAACCTTCATTTTCAATTTCGTTGAAGAGCTTGAGGAGTATTGGTGTGAGCTCTGCTTTGAAAACCTTATAGAATTCAGCTGTGAATCCATCTGGCCCTGGGCTCATTCTAGCTGAGGCAATCCAAAATTTCATATGGAATAATAAAAGACCCCGTATAGCAAAAACACTTTTTAGCAGAAAGAACAGCGCTGGAGGAATTTCAATTCCAAACTTTAGACTCTATTACAGAGCTATAATTCTCAAAACAGCTTGGTACTGGCACAAGTACAGGCCTGAAGACCAATGGAATAGAACTGAGGACCTAGATATTAAACCATAGACCTATGGCCACCTAATTTTTGACAAGGGAGCCAAAAAAATAGAATGGAAGAAAGACAGCCTCTTCAACAAGTTGTGCTGGCAGAACTGGTTAAGCACCTGCAGAAAACTAAAGCTGGATCCTTCTTTGTCACCTTGCACTAGAATTAACTCCAAATGGATCAAAGACCTGGAGGTAAAAGCTGAGACATTGAAAACTCTACAGGAAGGAATAGGAGATGCACTAGGATTCCTTGGCACAGGTCAAAACTTTCTTAATAAGGACCAAGAATCACAACAAATCAGAGAAAGGCTGGATAAGTGGGACTGCAGTAAACTGCAGAGCTTTTGTATGGCAATGGAAATAGCTAGTAAACTAATCAGGAAGCCTACAGAGTGGGAGAAGATCTTCACCAACCAAACAACGGACAAAGGTCTCCTATCTAAAATATATCAACAACTCACAAAATTGAATCACTCCAAAACTAACCTCCAAAGTAACAACCATCCCATTAAAAAATGGGCCAAAGACTTAAAGAGAGTCTTCTCTGAAGAAGAAACAAAAATGGCCTATAGACACATGAAGAAATGCTCAACATCTCTGGTCATAAAAGAAATGCAAATCAAAACAACTCTAAGATTGTACCCTATATTTATACAGACTGAAAAATTCATTAAGAAATTAGAAAATATGTATAAAGTGCATAATTTCTTTTGTGTGTTGGCACTGGGTCTTCAACTTTGTGCTTCAGCTCTCTCCCTGACCTTTTCGGCTCAAGGCTAGCACTCTACCAATGCAGCCCCATATCAACTATCTTCAATTGAGATATAAGCGACGAATATTTCAGGGTGCTTCATGAAAAACATTTTTATAAATTGAAACTTTCAACACAGTCTTATTTTAGTATGAATGTTGAGATGGGAAGAGACAGAAAAAGTGAAATGTTTCCTGATCCCCATAGAGAAGAGACTCAGCAGAACCACTGTGGTCTGCAGGCTTCTTTGTGAGTTTTGTTTGCTTGTTTGATTTTTGTCAATTGTGGGGCTTGAACTCTGGGCCTGGGCACTGTCCCTGAGCTCTTCAGCTCAAGGCTAGTGCTTTAATCTGTGAGCCACAGTGCCACTTCTGGTTTTTCTGGAAGTTAACTGGATACTTTGGCTGGCTTTAAACTTTGATTCTCAGATCTTAGCCTAATGAGTAGCTAAGATTATAGGTGTGAGGTACCATCACCAGGCTGCTGCTCTGTTACTATGCAGGTTCTGGATCAAGAACTTCAAGTTCTTACTTCAATTTTTTCTTCTGTTGCCTGATACTCTGCCATTTGAACGAAGCCCCAGTTCCTGGTCTTTGTTGGTTAATGAGAGATATTATGATTTTCTAATATTCAGAGCAATGATTATAAAACCCAGCATTTTACTTACTTGAATAAATTAAGAGACAGGACCTAGTGAGATGGAAAACAAAATTTTTTTTCAAGTTGCTATCCTGTTCTAATGCATAAGCTGGGTATTGTGCTTACACACAAATATGTATTTTACCAGTTTCTCCTCTATTTTTGCTTAGCTTAAAACCACCACTGCCATTTCATAGATTTTGTTGTTGTTGTTTGCGGTGCTTGAACTCTGTGCCTGGGCTGTTCCTCAGATCTTCAGTTCAATGCCAGTGCTCTAGTACTTTTGATTTCTCCAGTCCTGGGCTTGAACTCAGGTACTGAGCACTGTCCTTATATTTTCTCAAGGCTAGGGCTCTACCACTTCAGCCTCAGCACCACTTCCAGCATTTTTCTATGTATGTGGTATTGAGGAATTGAACCCAGGTCTTCGTGCATGCTAGGCAAGCACTCTACCACTAGGCCAAACTCCCAGCCCAAAATTATTCATCATTACTATTAGCTATCTTCTTTTTTTTATTATTGATTCGTCATGGTGCTTGGACTTTGGGCCTGGACACTGTCCCTGAGCTCTTCAGCTCAAGGCTAGCGCTCTTCCTCTACAGCTCCATTTTTGGTTTCTGGTAGTTAATTGGTGATGTAAGTCTCACAAACATATGTGTGCAGGCTGGCTTTGGGCTTTGAACCAAGATCCTCCAATCTCAGCCTCCATAGTAGCTAGAATTACGCGCTTCAGCCAGCAGTGACTGACTGTTTGATGTCTCTGTCTCTGTCTCTCTGTCTCTGTCTGACTCTGTCTGTCTGCCTGTCTATCTGTCTCTCTCTCTCTGTCTCTCTCTGTCTCTCTGTCTCTATCTCTCTCTGTCTCTCTGTCTCTCTGTCTCTCTCTCTCTGTCTCTCTCTCTCTCACTCTCTCTCTCTGTCTCTCTCTCTCTCTTGGCTGTAAGAGTTTAATTGTGCACCTGGGCAGTGTCCCTGGGCTCTTCATCTCAAGGCTACAACCTTAAACACCTTGAGCCACAGTGTCACTTCTGGTTTTCTGGTGCTCAATGGAAGTAACAGTTTCATGGACTTTAGTGTATGGCCAGGCTTTGAACTTTGATCCTCAGAACCCATCCTTCTGAGATCATTTCCAGCTTTTTTTTTGGTGTAAGTGGTACAGAGTAATTGAACACAGGGCTTTGTGCATACTAGGCAAGCAAACTACCACTAGTGTGCACTCCAGCCTTAGATAAGGGCTTTATTTTTCTTTTTCTTTTTTTCACTCATGCGGCTTGAACTCTGAACCTGGATGTTTACCTTAATCTCTTCAGCTCAAGGCAAGAGCTCTACCACTTGAGGCACATTGTCATGTTGAATTTTCTGGATTATTTGGAAATAAGATTCTCACAGATTTTTATGCCTGGGCCGTCTTTGAACCTCGATCCTCCAGGGTAGCTAGGGTTACCAGGGTGAGCCACCAGTCACGGGCATTAAATTATTATTTTTTGCATGTCCTATGGCTTCAACTCATGGCCAGAGCACTGTCCTAGGGCTTGCTCAAGGATAGCACTTTACTTCAGCCAGCCAACTCCCGATCCAAATAGGCCACTCTTGAAGCTAGAATTACAGAGATCTGCCGTAATACTGGCATGTCGTTATCCAAGTATATAATTTTTCTTCTATTTTTGATGGCTTTTCCTTAGTGGACATATTTCCTACATATTTTATGGAACACTTCCTTCCCACTGGGGCCATAAGTTAAGCCTAGTGGAAGAGTTCTTGCCGAGCATGAATGAAGACCCAAGTTCAATTCCTCAGCACAACATAGATAAAAAAAGATAAAAGTGGTGCTGTGGCACATGTGATAGAACTTGCGCCTTAAGAATAAAAAAAAACAATGCAGAGTACTAACCACTATACGATCAGGCCCATGGTTTCTGGAGTGCAGTGATGATTCTCTGTCTCCATCAGTCACCAGCTCCATTGGTGGGTTTTTCATCCGGAGTTCAGGATAAGCTCTTCCACGATGACCCAAACCTAAGAATGGAAATAGGTACAGAGTGGACAGAGTGGACTCTGCAAGTTGAAGTGTCTCTCAACTTCCATGAGGATTTAATGGAGGAACCTGTAGAACTGGAGTTTGGACTGAACTCTGAGGAGGTGTAGGGTCTTTCTAATGAGTGCTTATTCCCAAGTCCTTTCAGAGGGCAGACATTACCTGGCTGACACCATCCACAAATGGCATTTTGCCAAGCTCTGTAGAAGTAAGGGCCAACCAATATCTAGACCACATGGGCTTCCTACTCACAGGCTCTGAGGCACCCACACCAGGACTTCTACTTTTTCTTGGTCTTACTGGTCGCACATTCCTCCAGCTGGTCAAAAAGTATGTGTTTAGAAGAGCAGGTCCAAAGCCTGCATTTGGAGCCTCATATAGAGCGTGAGTTGTGTCAGGGTTTGGCAGTTCTTGAACTTGTAGAAATCACTGGGGTAGAAGTCCATTCACATCGTATAGATGGAACACATGATGCTGTAGGCACATTCGGTACAAGGAAAGTGAGAGCCTTCTCTCTCCATCCTGAGCCTTCTTCCAAAGCACCATTCTTGCAGGACTCTAATGCTGTGGCTGTCCTGCAGAGATGTGCACTTATGTGCTGGGAGGGGGGTAAGAGACACTCGAGAACAGGATGACATTTACACCCCACTTCCAGAAGCTTCTGAGAGAGGCCTCTATGCATCTGTCCAAAGTAAACGCACCTTAAATTAACTAAGTAAATGCTCTAAACAAATCAATAAGTGAATGCTCCAAATAAAGAACTAAATGCTCATTCCTCTAATCTTAGCCACCCAGCAGGCTGAGCTCTGAAGATCACAGTGGAAAGCCAGTCTAGTCAGTAAAAGTCTAAAGGCACTTGTCTTCAATTAGGCAGCAAAAAGCCAGAACTTGACCTATGACTCAAATGGTACAGTGCTAATTTTTGAACACCAAAGGGATGGCATTTAGACCTGGGTTCAGGTTCAAGTGGCAGCACTGGACCACACACCAAAATGTAAATGCTTTCAGGTTCTAACAGGCAAAGCTATCACAATCCCTACCTGATGGCTCAAAGGTGATTCAGCCCCCAGCTTTTTCTCTGACTCCAGTATTTCACAGGCCTCCGCCATTAGTACTGACACCTCATTTCTTACTGGGAAATGGGATTTCCTAGGATGTCACCTAGGTGAGGGCTGCAGTTGGGAGCCACTTACTCATGCCTGAAATCCAACTTCTCAGTAAGCACACTGTTGAGACTCCAGTAGCTTGTGAGAGAAATGAAATGGCATGGTGTCCCAGTCATAATAAAGTAGTTTGTGCACTTGTATCATGCTTAGCTCCCCTGTGAACACCCCAGTGAACCAAACAGGCTCAGAGAGGAGCCAAGTATTCCAAGACTTGGCCAGGAGGGGTGAGCAAACCTGGGTTTGGAGGGGGAACACTCACTTTTTCAAGAGAATTTCCAGCAACTACTACAATGTCCTCCACTATTTGAAATTGTGCAGGAAGTTTCCCCCATAAAAGACATCACCTTTCTGGTAGGCAGGGATCAGCTTTGTCAGCAGCATCTCCAACAGGCCTTCCTCCAGGATCCATAGGTTACAAGGCTCATTCAGAGTCTGAGGTGACTTAGCATCACACTATGTTGGCCAAACAGTGGATATTTCAAACGTAGGAATGGGACCACACTTCACACTGAGGAATTGGAATAGAGTAGATTGGAAATGACACACTCTAATCTCAGTATAGTCGCTTGAAAGCACACAAGAAGGTTGTAGTGTGTGGGCAGGATGATGGGTTCAAATAGGTTTCCTCTCAATATACCTCATCTGAGTTGCCCTGGAGTTTCCTGGCTTTCTTCCTAGAGAAATGCCTGATATACTGGAATTTTGGCTTGGCACTTATCCAGCATCTACTTCTTCAAGTGACACATCCATATCTCTCATGCCTGAGACCCGAGCCTCCTGACCTTTGGCAACAGCACAGCAACATCTTTCTGGTTCCTGAGACACAGGCCAAGGGAGCTGGCTTGAGCTGGTTGTCACATACAGTGGCTTGGTTACCAGGGTTCCATATGCTGTTCCATTGTGAGGGAGGTAGGGTCGCCTTTCAAGGCCCAATGACCAAAGCTCCTTGCTCACAGAAGACCTCCCCAAAGACATACTGGAGGCTGAATCTCCCTTCCCACCTCACATATGGATGTAGTAAACAGCACACCTTTTTGCTCAAATCCCAAGTCATTAACTAAGCGTAAGTGCTAGCCTGGTCTCAGGCTCAAGGAGCCTTTCTTAGGTAAGATCCAAACTTAACTGTCACTATTCCCCTTACCCTTCACAAGACATTTTGCTTCACAGTGCCTTCTCAGCTTGCATTTTGCCTCTTCCACATTTTTTTTGCTAGTCCTGGGACTTGACCTCAGAGCCTGACCATTGTTCTTAGGCTTTCTTTAGGCTATAGCTGTCCCACCAAGCCACAGCACCACTTCCAGCTTTTTCTATGTATGGTACTGCAGAATCAAACCGGAGTCTTTTTGTGTGGTAGCCAAGCACTCTACAAATAGATGAAACACCCAGGCCATCTTGCACATATTTTTCACTTCAATTTACTAGGACGTTGTTAGGTTTCTGTATCCTAATCTATTTTTCTTCCTGATGAATATCTGTGCTGTCATCTGTAAAAATGCAAGTGGGAAAATCACAGAAGCATTGGTGACATAAAAAAAGTCTTACAGACATAGATAAGTGTTCATTCTTTGTAGGAGAAAGGATATTTTGATATGATGATGACTATTTGTAAATACTTTATCAGGGTTTAGAGGTTGGCCCAGTGGTAGAGTGCTTGCCTAGCATCCATGAAGATCTAGGTTTGAGTCCTTAATATCACACAGATATAAAAATCCATATGGCAATGTGGCTCAAGTGGCAGAGGGCTAGACCAGGGAAAAACCAAGAGCAGTGCTCAGGCCCTGAGTTCAAGCCCCAGGAATGGCAGAAAAAACAAAAGAAAAGAAAAGAAAAGAAATGTGCTTTTTACAAGTTATTCACTCACAGCATTTGCCTCTGAATTCTTCGCTTCTGCATCTTGTGACTTATCCCTTTCCCTCAATGTAGACAAGAAAAACAGATTTTATTACTTGCTATCCTGTTGTCCAATCTTTGGATATTAATTCAAAATACAATATTGCCTGTGATATTGTGTGTGTGCATGTGTGTGTGTATCTGCCAATGTGTGCATGCACACATGTGTACAGGGTTTAGGGCTTACTCATAGGGCCTGTGTGATAACCCTCAGCATCTTTTCCTCAAAGGTATTGGTCTTTCACTTCTAGCTTATTATAGCTAATTGGAGTTGAGAGATTCACTCAATTTCTTGCCCTGTGCATTGGAACCCAGTGCTGGGTTCTCATATTGTTAATTGTAGCTATAGAGAAGGCTGAGGTCTGGGGATCCTCGTTAGAATCCAGCCCCTGAGAGAAAGTCACTGATAGAAATCTTTATCTTCAGTTAAGCACGAATAAATAAGGCAAAAGTGGAACTGTGGCTCAGTTCCTCTTGTACCAGCCATGAGAAAATTAGTAATTGGCAGCACCTGGTCCCTGAGAGAAATCCTTAGCACTGGTTCAAAAAAAGAAAGAAAATAATGAAAAAAATTAAAACTTGCTGAGGAATCCATAAGGATAAACGTGCCTGTGAATAATCTTGTCATTTCAGATTCCCTCAAGAGCTTATGTCTCTCTATATTTTATCAAGTTTTTTTAAAGATATTTACATATTTTCTATCTTTCTTAAACACAGATAGCCATCCACAAAACACAAACACAAACTCTCACACAGTATACCACCCACCCATAAGTGTCTGGCTATGTATATATGTATAGTCATATGTATTGATCTGTCTCTCTATACTAATATATAAATGCATAAACATATGTATTTAGACAAACAGGAAACATACATAGATAGATCTCAGGCATTTCCAGATTTTGTGCAAGTCTTCTGAGTGCAACTTACCATTGTATTGTTTGTCAAGATAGAGTCCTTCTAACTTTTGGCCAGCTTCTTGTCCTTTGATACTTTTTTCTGCCGGTCCTGGGTTTTGAACGCTAGGCCTGGATGCTGGTCACTGAGCTTGAGCTTCTTGCATTCAGTAGTTTATTGCAGATAAGAGTCTCATGGAGTTTCTGTCCTGGGATGGCTTTGAATTGTGATCCTCAGATCTCAAACTCCTGAGTAGCTAGGATGACAGTCTTGAGCTACCAGTACCTGGTTACTTTGCAACTTTTACCCTTTTATTTGGCCCCACCACAGCCATGCTATCTACCTTCCTATGTTCTCTCCACCTGCCCCCAGACAGGGGTCTGACAGATGCTTGCCACCCACTTATTCATGTCCTCCTCTGTATTGGCTGACAGCTAAGACATGCACTCACTTGTCTGGATGCCAAACACAAAGCCATGTGATTGTTTCTCAGTCTGGAACATCCTATCAGATTTATAGCACCACAGAGGGTCAGGTTGATGCTCCTCCAGGGCTTCTTAAATTGTTCTCATATGAATCCCCAACACGTTTGTCATCACTTCTCCAGCTAATTCATGGCCTAAACCAGCATTCCCTACAAACTTAGATCCCAATACCATGAGGACATCACTCAAGGGTGCATTAGGAGTGTGACCTGCAGGTGGATGTGAGCCTGTCTAACTTGGAGGGGATTTCTCCACCACAGGAAATGGAATACAAATTTAGAATCTGCTTTCATGAGGTGACAATCTCTGGCAGATGTTCTTATCAAATGTGGCACTGCCTACTCTCAGCTTAAAACATGGGTTGATGACCCAGCATAACAGAGAATGTATTCACCCAGGCCCAACACATAGACTGGGACCCTGAACTTTCAGGTAGCATTTGGGTTTGAAGGTCATGAGATCTTAGTCTACAAATGATGAGCCCCCTCCCGTGAGGCATAGCAAACGGAGCCAAAGTGCAACCCAGTTAAGCACCAGATCAAGCTTCCCTTCTTCAATATGGTATGGTTTGAAAACTGTGCATAGTTTCGGTTTGAAGCCAGTCCAGAAAGGAAAGTCCATGAAACTCTCATTTCCAGTTAACTGCCAGGAAAAAGCCAAAGATAGAGATGAAGCTCAAGAGAGGTAGAGAGCCATCTGAAAAGAATGGTTACACCCTGCAACATCCTCATTATCTGATCTTGAAACCATCTCTGCGTGCATCCCAGCATGCAGCCAGCATCTGGGGGTGACAGTGACCCCTGCGCCCTTTGGCAATCTGCACTGTCTCTGACATCTGTAATGTGAACCTCATTCTGTTGTGTTTGTGAAGCGGTGTCAACCCTGCAGAAGGAACCAACTGTGCCCTAACTCCCACTGTCCCCTGGGGCCCCTAGCATTCCCCCATCTGCACCCCTCCTGTGGCTTCTGATCCTAGGGATCCCTCCTGCCCTGTCCAACACTCACATGAAGTGCATATTTCTTCTCCTGGGGCAAGTTCTCCACAGAGAGTACATGACATGCCCACTCTCCAGGCACGGGGAGATCCTGCCAAAGTAGCAAATCAGTGATAAGGACATAAAGTGATGAATAGAATTTTAGATCCTGATGGTAGGCAGTCTGCAAAATCCAAGCGAGAATGGAATTGGAGGGGACCAGGGATCAGGATGTGTGCAAGGAGCTTCCCTGCCAAGGGGGCGGGGGAAGTCACAGGCTGGGGGATGCACAGAATGATCCATGGGCCCTGTGCCACTACTGGGTCACCCCCTTCTGCATCTCAGCCTTTGGCTTTGAGCTCTGTGATCGTCAAAATGTGCACAGTCCGTACTCTGGCTGGCAGAAGAAAGGACCCTGGGAAGACAATTGTAGACCCTTTGTGAGTGTAGGAAGGGGTAGGCTGGACACCCAGTCCAAGAGGAGCTAAAACTGGAGTCGAGGGGTGTGCAAGGGGTGGGTGTGAGGGTTGTGGGCAGTCACAGTCACGGCAGAGGTGGCTCTGTCTGTGGGGTGAGTGCCTCCCTGCAGGCACAGCACTGGAGATATCAGAGATCCACATGAAGAGGAAAAGCTGGAAATGGCACTATGGTTCAAATGGTAGAGCATCAACCTTGAGCAAAAGAGCTCAGGGACAGTACCCAGGACCTGAGTTCAAGCCTCATGACTGTAAAAGAGAAAGAACCAGGACTATGAGAGGGAACCTGGTACTCTCTTGGTCTAATCAGACACAAGAAGAGGCCGGGATAGTCTGTGGAAAAACACAGAGAACATCTTCCCCCAGCTCATCCTGTCCGACATGCAGGGACAGCCATGTAACTAGGGCTACGGTGAGATCATCTTCACGCCTGTGCTGCCATCTGAATTGTAGGCCTCTGTCCTTGCATGGAGTGTTCTGATGGCTGAGCAGGTGCCCTAACCCTAGATGGAGAGCAGCCACTGACTGTGGTAGCTAAGGAGAGATCTGTTCCATAGCTATCAGGCCACCCAGCATAGGAGCGAGAACCACCCCTCACCCAGGTAGAGGCCAATGGTTCTCCAGGTGCTACTAACATTGCCCCACCCCTAGCTCTGGGTACACGTGACATTCCCTCCACAAGGAGCAGGACAAAGTGAGGGATCAGGAAGCTGCCTATGGGCTTCAGATAATGGCCAGGCTGGCACTACAGATGGCCTCACTCTGTCACCACCTTCCCCTGCCTCCATCTTTCCTCCATCATGCCTCTCTACCTCCCAACCATTAACCTTGGAAACCAATGAACTGGGCTCTCATCATTCCTCTCATGTCTTCACCCACCTTGCCATGCGTCCATCCCTCTGTCACTTCCACCCCACACACTTCCCACCACCAGCCACCCTGTAGCTTATGAGGATCCCAGAGGAAGCTCTTGGTGAAGGGCTTGTGACCACAAAACAGTTACTATCACCCGCTCCGGCCTGATCCACCACAGAATAAGAACAGCCAAGCAGGCACACACTGCAGCAGAGATGCTCTGCTGCCACCCTGATTTCTTCATGGCCTGGACTTGGCTCTCTTCAGCCTCTCAGCTCAGTAACCAGAACATTGTGCTTTCACAGAGCCATGGCTTCCAGTCTCCATGGACACAATGACATCAAGGTGATGCCAACTTCCCCATCTCTATATACTTCTAACTATGGGATGGGAGCTGAGGTTCTCTTCTGTGACTCCATCCGCTAAGAGGCTCATGTAGATTTCTATCCTTTGCTCATCATGGTGACTCTTTGGTTAACAAGTCACTGCTGGGCTTCCAGTTCACCACATATAGAACCCATACTCCAACACTTTTCTTAGAAGGACTGATGACTTTTAAATATTCTCTAGTTTTAAATTTCTAGTTCCTTCTCTCTTTCATTTATATATTTCCCTTCTTCACATACTTCCCTTTTTTTACCTTCCTTCTTTCATTCCTGGCCTTGAACTCAAGACCTGGAGCTTTTTCTTAGCTTTTCTTCGCTCAAGGTAGCACTCTAGGTCTTGAGCCACAGCTCTACTTCAATCTTTGTTCTTGCTCTAAACTGGGAGTAAGAGTCTCATGCACTTTTCCCTTTGCTGGGTTGGTTTTAAACCACAATACTAAGATCAGGATCGTGAATATGCCTCGGATTATAGGTATTATCTAATCAAATAAATTCCTGATTTCTTTTTTAGACATAATTAGTTCTTTCAGGTGAGCCACCAGCCACACATGCAAGAGCATTGCAGGATCCCAGCATTCATCTTGTCTCCAGTCTTATTCCATCCATCTCACAATGGCCATCAAAAGCACCCTGCTGCATGCCTGAAGTCGCAAAGAACGTTCTCAACGCCATGAGAAGCCCCCTTAAGCTCTGCCTCAGATATGCCCAGCCCCCATCCCACTTCCACATGAGCATTTGTTTAGGAGAAATTTCCTGAGTACATCATCATCTTTTCCTCACCATTCAAATTTCATCTTTGGAGTCATTTCTCCCAGACAAAGAGGAACATGATCCATGGTTTGATAGCAGCTCCAGCTTTATAGTCCCAGCCACCAACACCCCCCCATTACCCTGCCAGACACCTGAATTCAAGAACAATGTTTTCACTACCCCTGACTCTTATCAAATGTTTTAACTTATACAGTGCATTAGAATAATTTTACTAAATGGATTAAACACATGGCATCAAGCTTCAGAATGTTTGCACCTGAACTTTTAGTGAATAACAGACACACCAGCATTTCTGTAGCCAACAGATATCTTAGCTTTGAGATTTCAGCATTCCTGGTATCCAAGTTTGGATGTGCTAACACTGCCCTTAATGGGGCACTTCAATCACACAATCCCACAACAATTAATGTCATTTGACATTCACTGGTAGGTGGTGCTAGGAAAAAGGCTGATGTGCCAACTCCATGCTGACTTGCCCTATGCCATCTTCAAACCTGGAGCAAGTGGGGCTCCTCTCTCCATGACACCTTTTGTGTACTACCCGAGGAGGACCTTTACATTGAGACAAAATTATGAAGACTATCTCTACCAGCAAAGATTCCAGTGAGATGTGCTGTGCTGTTGCCAAAGGTCAGGAAACTCGAGTCTCAGGCATGGAAGTTGTGGATGTCTTACTCGAAGATGTACATGCTAGATCTTTGCCAAGCCACAAATCCAGTATAACAGGCCTTTCTCTAAGAAGAAGGCCAGGAAAATCCAGGGCAACCAGATGAGGTAAATTTCTAAGAAGAAATGTATTTGACCCCATCATCCACCCCACACACTACAACTTTCTTTTTCTTTCATTTTTTTATTGTAATTAGTAATAGGGTTACATGATATTTGCCAGGTAGAAGGTACATTAATTCACATACATTGATACCCTTTCTCATGTCTTGGTACCCATTTCCCTCCAACCCGACACCCCCCACCCGTCTTGGTTTTCCCCCCTTCCCTATCAAATTTCAAATATCCAAATACAAATAAATTCAATATATCAGATAACAAAGTGAGATACTATACCAATATGGGATAACCAAGGAACAGCAATGGAGATGAGAGACAACATAGTACATTAAGGACAACAATCATTCATCATGTGGCTTTTGTTTCAATATCCTGGAGGTCCTTTCAATTAGCTTCACATTACATGGCCTTATATATGGCCTTTTGCTCTATTGCAAATCTCTGCTAGTAGAGCCCAAGGTTTCTACTGATTATGACGAATGAGGGAAACCACTGAGCCTAAGTTCCTTTGAGTCTGGCTTACTTCACTTAATATGATTTGTTCTAAGTCTTTCCATATCCTAACAAATGGGGCAATGTCATTCTTTCTGACAGCAGCATAGAATTCCATTGTGTACAAATACCACAACTTGTTGATCCACTCATCAACTGAGGGACATCTGGGTTGGTTCCATATCTTTGCTATGGCGAATAGCGCTGCAATGAACATTGTTGTGGTAGTGGGTTTAGTATGCCCTTGTTTCTGGATTGTTGGGTAAATGCCAAGTAGTGGAATTGCTGGGTCATAGGGGAGTTCTATGTTTAGCTTTTTGAGGCACTGCCACACTGCTTTCCATAGTGGTTGAACGAGTTTGCACTCCCACCAACAGTGTAGTAGTGATCACTCCTGGTCACATCCCCTCCAGCATCTGTTGTCATTCGTTTTCCTGATCCTGGCCATTCTAACTGGAGTGAGGTGGAATCTTAGAGTTGTTTTGATTTGCATTTCTTTTATGACCAGACATGTGGAGCATTTCTTCATGTGTCTATAGGCCATTTTTGTTTCTTCTTCAGAGAAGACTCTCTTTAAGTCTTTGGCCCATTTTTTAATGTGATGGGTGTTACTTTGGAGGTTAGTTTTGGAGTGATTCAATTTTTTGAGTTGTTGATATATTTTAGATATGAGGCGTTTGTCTGTTGTTTGGTTGGAGCAGATTTCTCCCACTCTGTAGGCTTCCTGGTTAGTTTGCTTGCTATATCCGTTGCCATACAAAATCTCTGCAGTTTAAGGCAGTCCCACTTATCCAGCCTTTCTCTGATTTGTTGTGATTCTTGGTCCTTATTAAGAAAGTTTCGACCTGTGCCAAGGAGGCCTAGTGTATCTCCTATTCCTTCCTATAAACTTTTCACTGTGTAACCTTTTCCTCCAGGTCTTTGATCCATTTGGAGTTAATTCTAGTGCAAGGTGACAAAGAAGGATCCAACTTTAGTTTTCTGCATGTGCTTAACCAGTTCTGCCAGCACAACTTGTTGAAGAGGCTATCTTTCTTCCATTCTATTTTTTTGGCTCCCTTGTCAAAGATTAGGTGGCCATAGGTCTGTGGTTTAATATCTGGGTCCGCAGTCTATTCCATTGGACTTCAGGCCTGTTCTTGTGCCAGTACCAAACTGTTTTGAGAATTATAGCTCTGTAATATAGTCTAAAGTTTGGAATTGAAATTCCTCCAGCGCTGTTCTTTCTGCTAAGAAGTGTTTTTGCTTACGGGGTCTTTTATTATTCCATATGAAATTTTGAATTTCCTCTTCTATTTCTTTAAAGAATGACATTGGGATGTTGATGGATATTGCACGAATTTGTAGATAGCCCTTGGCAAGATTGTCATTTTCACAATGCTGATTCTTCCATTCCAAGAGCATGGGAGTTTTTTCCATTTCTTTAGTTCTGCTTTAATTTCCTTTTTTAGGGTTTTAAAGTTTTCATCTAAACGGTCCTTTACATTCTTAGTTAAGCTAATTCCTAGGTACTTTATTTTCTTTGAGGCTATTGTGAAAGGAGTTTCTTTCCTGATTATTGCCTCGTTCCTCTCACTGTTGGTGTAAAGGAAGGCAGTTGATTTGTTAGGGTTGATTTTATGGACTGCTACCCTTCCAAAGCTTTGAATCAGCTCAAGGAGCTTGGGACTAGAGTCTATAGGATTCTTTAAATACAGAATCTTGTCATCTGTGCGGCGAGCTCCTCGACCAGCGAGGAAGAAGGACCACCACTCGAGGATTCTTCTCAAATCATACTTTATTGGAGAGCCTTTTGATTGAAGGGGGAGCAGGAAGAGAAAGGGGCGAGGCATCCAAATGCAGCTGAATATATAGGGAACAGGAACACGGGTCGCTCCACCATTGGCTGCCGCCCTACTGCCACAACGAGGTGCCGCGGGATTGGCCAGGGATCATCATGTGATTCGCGCATGCGCATAACTTAGGACACGTAGTCGAGCACAGCATTGCCTTATATGGAGTTGTTTACCTCTAAGGTGTCAGGAAACGGGCACCATCTTATAATGGCGTTTGTCCCGGCTCCCTACAGCTCCCCCTTTTTGTTTTGAGCATCAGGCAAGAGTAGAGGTCTGTTCTCTGAAGAGAATAAGGACAATGCAAGGCCTCCTCTCCAGGCTCTTTCCCAGAGGGTGACCCACCAGTCCGATGCCCTTTTTTCAGAGGTGGGAAATTTTGGCATCTACCCACATGCAAACAGACGTGCTCTTCTCGAGAAAAGGCATCTCCCTTTTCCCAAGTGCAGTGCATACGCCTCGCATCATGTTTGCTCCAGATCTTAAGCTGCATAAATCTCCCTGTGCAATGGGATCTTGTCCCCCGGGGTGCAAAGGCTATGCAGAAAAATAAGGCTCAATTGCCCTTTAAGGCTGAAAGCCATATTTGGGGTGAGGATCCAACTTCCAAGGCGGCTAATGTTTGTGAAAATCATTACCTTATCCCTCTGTGTTTGGGCTTGCAGGCAACAGACCAACCATAGGCAGTCCACACATCCTTTTCTTTTCAAGCATACTTAACCAAACTTGGGGGGAGTCATGCATTTCTAATGCTGCAAAAGCTTGTTTTATAATAGCATCATCTCTTTTTCGTTTATAACTCATTTTACATAGCATCCAACACAAAATCCCCAACCCACACATCATTAATCCCAATAAGGCTAAACTTCCAGCCCATTCTTTTACCCAGGAGGACGCCTGTAATATCCAAACAGTAATTTTCCCAAAAAGGGGCCACATTTACCCTGGTTGAATTAACAATCATAATTTCATATCTCAATTGGCTTGTAAGGTTTTCAAAATCATTTGACCATTGTCCAGTTAACATCTGACCCAACTGCCTTGACAGATTAGTGGTATAAAGACATCGGCAACGTATAATTGTCCAACTGTCTGTCCATGGGAAGAAAAGGTAACTGCAATGATGAATTGGTCATGAACAGATACAGGAAAACACGAGCGTCATGCTTCACAGGCATCGGTATTGGAAAGGTCTTCATCAGCGCCCACAAAATCCTCTCCTGGGCCATCACTGGATCTGCTAGTATTACCACCAACATGAGAATGATCTTCATCGTCAGTGCCTTTCTCGGGTTCTCCTTCCACCTTTCGCGTCAATCGCAATGGGACCCAAAGCGGTGTTTCCTGCTCCTGTGGAAAAACACAAACAGCTCCCCTGGATCTCCTTACTAAGGGATCCGGTCCGCACCAAGTATTTGTAATAACATCCTTCCATTTAACCATCTCAGTTATAATTTTAGGGTTTTGGGCAGCATGTCTATCTGCTGCTGACTTATCATCACTATTTAAAATTAAAAAATTTAAAGTAAAAAGTGCAAGGGAAAGTCTTTCCCTGGGAGATGCTCCTTCCGCAATTCCCCCTTTTTGTTTTTGAAGTATTTCTTTTAATTTTTGTTGGTTCTTTCCACAATTCCTTGTCCTTGCGGATTGTATGGTAATCCTGTTGTATGGGCTACTTGCATTTGCGCACAAAAGGCGCGGAAACCATGAGAAGTATAGGCAGGGCCATTATCAGTTTTTAAGTGAAGGGGTTTTCCCCTTCTAAACAATGTACTTTTACATGGGAAACCTTTTCTCCTGCCAAGGGCGTGGCATGTACTATGCCAGAATAGGTATACACTGAGATATGTAAATATTTTAATTTTTCAAATTCCGCTAAATGAGTAACATCCATTTGCCACAGGGCATTTGGTTTTAAGCCTCTAGAGTTTATCCCCACATTAGTAGAGGGGAGAAAAATCACACAAGACTGACAGGCTTTAACAATATTTCGTGCTTCATGTCTGGTTATATTAAATTTTATTCTAAGAGTATTAGCAGGTACATGATATAACTGATGAAAAGTTTTTGCTGATTCTACAGAATCAATAGCTGTCAAAACCATGGCCCTAATTGCCTGATCTACCTGGGCATTAGCCTTAGCCATGGGACCTGGCAACAAGGTATGAGCTCTCATGTGCCCTATATAAAAGGGATTCTTTCTTGCCAAAATAAGGGATTGAATCTGTAATAATATGTTAGAAACCATGCTGGCCTGCCTAATTGAGGCGGCCACTTCAAGAGAAATAACAGCATTAACAACATATTGTGAATCAGAAAAAAGATTAAAGGGCTCTTCAAATCTTTTAAACACCTCTAGAACCACCAGGCACTCTGTGACCTGGGGAACATCCGGTAGAAAATATAACACGACTGGATTTTGACCTTCCACCACAAAGGCACCCTGACCAGTTTTTGACCCATCAGTATAAATAGTCAAGGCTGTAACCAAAGGCTTCTTAGAGGTAATAATGGGAAAATAAACCAAATTTCTCTCTACAAAGGCAAACAGGGGATGCTTGGGATAATGGTTATCAATAATATTGGGAAAGGCACATAATAAAATTGCCCATATATCCACAGTGGCAGCCAAAGTTTCCACCTGATTCCTGGTATAGGGAATAATTAATTTATCGGGTATTTTAGCAAAATGCATCAAACAATACTTTAGGCCCAATAGGGCTTGAGTTGCAACAAGCTCAGGAAAATATTGAACAGTTCTTGCTCCAAGAGAATTACCATGAAGCCACCACAGAGGGTCGTCCTGCCATAAGACCCCTGTAGGATAATTCTTTGTCTTTAAAATACACAACATAAGTAATTGACCTGGATTATAACGACACACTTGAGCCTTAATTATTGCCCCTTCAATCCTTTTTAGGGCCGCAAAAGCCTGTGGGGTAAGTTTTCGTGTAGATGTGACATCCGGGTTACCTTCCAAAATGGAAAATAAAGGCAGTAATTCTGCTCGAGGAATGTTTAAATATCCCCGGTTCCAGTTGATGTCTCCCAACAGTTGTTGAAAATCACTGAGTGTCTTTAAGTGGGCAGTCCGAATAGAAATTTTTTGAGGTCGAATAAAGGCAGGAGTAACAATGGCGCCTAAGAATTTTACCACCTTGGATTGTTGTACTTTATCAGGGGCAATAATAAGCCCTCTCTGTTCAAGTAGGGAAACCACCTGTTGATAGGCTCTATGAAGTACCTCAAGAGAGGAAGCAGCTAGCAGGATATCATCCATATAATGAATGATTTTTACCAGGGGAAACTCCTGTCTAACTGACAGCAGGGCCGAATCCACAAACAGTTGACAAATAGTCGGGCTATTAGCCATGCCTTGCGGCAAGACCTTCCACTGATACCGGACATCTGGCTGTTCATGATTAACAGAGGGCAACGTAAACGCAAAACGTTCTCTATCCTCAGGGCAAAGGGGTATTGAGAAGAAGCAATCTTTAATGTCTAAGGTCAACACAGGCCAATCTCGGGGCAGCGCCGAAAGTAGAGGAAGTCCTCTCTGGACTGGTCCCATGACCTGCATTTGCGCGTTTACTGCCCTTAAGTCATGTAACAATCTGCACTTGCCAGAAGCCTTTTTAATAATAAAAATGGGTGTGTTCCAGGGAGATACAGAGGGCTCAACGTGTCCCAATTTTAACTGTTCCTCAACTAAATTTTTTGCAGCTTCCAATTTTTCTTGTGAAAGGGGCCACTGGGGGACCCACACCGATTTCTGAGTCAACCAGGGTATGGGTACCGCATTATTGTTGGAAGCTTTTGTTTCAGTGGCCCCTAGGAAAAACCCAATCCTTTCCTATTAAATTTTGCAACAGGCTCAACGGGTTCTGGGCGTCCCTGAAGACATCTGCCAAGCCCTTGAGTTGGAACATATCCCTGCTGTTTCATGATGTTTTGAATAACTTCTGAATAATTATTAGTCAGTTTAAGTTTTAATTGTTGTTGCACATCCCGTCCCCAAAGATTGACAGGGATGTCTATTACAAACGGTTGGATTGTCCCCTGTTGGCCTTCTTCAGTTCTCCACACTAACCCGTTAGCACTGACACAGGGAGTATTAGCATATCCAAGTCCTTGTAAAGTTTGAGAAGATTTTTGTAATGGCCACTGCTTGGGCCAGGCCTTTGATTGAATAATGCTCCGATCGGCTCCGGTATCTACCAGGCCAAGAAAGGACTTTCCCTCTATTTGTAGGGATAGCATGGGTATCTGGTCCAATTCCATCGACAGGCATACAAGATCAATCCCTGTGGAGCCTAAGCCTGCGGCTCCCCTTTCCTTTTGTAGTGAAAGAAAGTTTTCATGTTTTGAAGGTAAAATTAAAAGCTGGGCAATCCTATCTCCCGGGGCTATAGAGATTACTCCGTAAGGGGAGTGGCACAAAACCTTGATTACTCTTGAATAGTCAGAATCTATAACGCCCAGGAAAATTATTAGTCCTTTTAAGGTGGAGGAGGAGCGCCCTAACACCAATCTCACCGTGCCTCTTTCTAATGGTCCAGTTACATTAGTATCCAATATTTGTACTCCCATGGCTGGAGTTAAGACCAATCCGGAGGAGGCACAAAGGTCCAACCCTGCGGAGACTGGGGTTGCCCTTCTGGACTAACTGGCTGCTGTAGGCTGGAAACAGGTGCCGGAGTCTGAAGTGCCCCATAAATTTGTGGGCCCTGGGGACGGGGGCCCCTTGTCCCGTTTTTTGGCTCCTGGCCTGCACTAAGAGAAGGAATGGGCTGTCCATTAATATCTTTTACTGACCTGCATTCATTGGCCCAATGTTTTCCCTTCTTGCACCTAGGACATGTTCCTGGCATCTTTTGAACTCCCTGAGGACCCTGGGGAGCAGTTCTTGGACACTGGTGTTTAAAGTGTCCAAGTTGGCCACATTTGAAGCATCCTTTACCTTTAGAGTCCTTGGCCGCTCGGGTGGCTGACAGTACAGCTGCAGCCAGGCCTGCATTAGTTAATGGCCCCCCAATTTCCCTGCAGGCTTTTACCCATGCTTCCAGGCCCTTTTCCTTGACCGGCACAATAGCTCTCTGACATTCCTTTGTACTTTGCTCAAAAATAATTTGTTGGAAACTGGCATAAGACTTCAAGATTTCCAAAAACGCGCTCCGCCGTTTCGAGCACACGGGCCACAAAATCGGAGAATGGCTCCGTGACAGCTTGAGTAACTTTGGTGAGGCTGCCAGTGACCTGGCCTTTGTTTGGGATTGCCCTCCAGGACTTGTAAAAAACCTCATTTATTTGTTTATAAACATCCCAGGGGAAATTTGTCTGATCGGCAGCCCATTGTCCTTGCCCTAGGAGCATGTCCACGGTCCACTCGGGCCGCCCTTCTTGTACATTTACTCTATATTGAGCCTGAGCTCTGTCCATAACTATAGACCTGAAGTCAAGGAACTGTCCATGATTGAGGCATGTCCGCGCGACCTCATACCAATCATTAGGTGTCATAGCATTAACAGTTAGTCTTCTAAGCAAGGCAGTGGTATAACTGGCCGTAACTCCATAATTACGTACTGCCTCCATCAAATCCTTTAACTGTTTATAGGAGACTGGTTCAAAGGTCCTCTCCTGAGTAACTGGGTTCTCAAAAACTAGGAATGCAGCTGCCAGGTGGGACCAAGTACTTCCTTTTATGAAATGACATTTTCCCGGCGCCACAGGATAGGGCGGGGGCGCAGAGGGCATGATTCTCTCTTGCTTATTTCCTTTAGACACTCCGGCCAGAAGAGGTCGTCGAACTCCATACCTACCCTCCTCATACCTAGCAACCGCCTCCTCCAAGCCTTCTCCCTCTTTCGGGTCCTGTTCCTCATCTGAATTGTTAGTCACTTCCTCATCTGAGCTGTTTAATTCCTCATTTGAATCGTTTAGCTCCTCATCTCTAGACTCCCTTATTTGTAAATGTTGAAACCTGTCTAGATCCGGGTAAAGCTGCCCGGGGAGCGGCTCCATTGCTCTTATGACTTGGTCCTCCTTATCACCCTCCTGCACGGTATCTTGGTAGGGTGCGTCCACCCTCTGTTCTTTGACATAACGTCTCTTTTCTTTATTTTCTTTCCCTTTTCTTTTTGGCCTACCCTTTTTCTCCCCATTTGATTCTGCCTCGGAGAGACTATCCTGGTGCTTCATCAATGTCCTACTGACTTCCTTCACAATCTCTGAGTTGCTGCAACGCAGACAAATGCAACAAAAACACACCAGCAGCACCCACAAAGGAAGGACAACAGCAAGCACCCAGAATTGTACCACCAAAAACAGCATACCTGGGGATGTCAGCTGATCAGGCTGATACTTACCGACGTCTCCTCTTCGTATGTCAGGTTCTGAATCCTCCTCGGTCCCTTGCTTGTCGTCCTGTCTTCCCAGGGTCCCGGGTCTCGGCACCAGTTGCGGCGAGCTCCTCGACCAGCATGAAGAAGGACCACCACTCGAGGATTCTTCTCAAATCATACTTTATTGGAGAGCCTTTTGATTGAAGGGGGAGCAGGAAGAGAAAGGGGCGAGGCACAAAAAGCAGCTGCTTATATATGGAACAGGAACACGGGTCGCTCCACCATTCGCTGCCGCCGTACTGCCACAACGAGGTGCCGCGGGATTGGCCAGGGATCATCATGTGATTCGCGCATGCGCATAACTTAGGACACGTAGTCGAGCACAGCATTGCCTTATATGGAGTTGTTTACCTCTAAGGAGTCAAGAAACGGGCGCCATCTTATAATGGCGTTTGTCCCTGCTCCCTACAATCTGCAAAGAGGGATAGTTTTATTTCCTCTTTCCCTACTTGGATCCCCTTTATGCTTGCTTCTTGCCTTATTGCACTGCCTAGGAAATTTAGTACTATGTTAGAAAGGAGTGGAGAGAGTGGGCATCCTTGTCTCCTTAATGATTTTAGAGGGAATGGCTTTAGATTTTCACCATTAATTATAATACTAACAGTGGGTTTCTCATACACAGCCTTTATTACATTGAGAAATGTTCCATGGAGTCCTAGTTTCTCCACATCTTTTAACATAAAGGGGTTTTGGATCTTGTCAAATGCCTTGTCCGCATCTATTGAGACAATCATGTGATTTTTGTCCTTGCTCCTGTTGATGTGTTGAATTATATTAATTGATTTGTGTATGTTGAACCAGCTTTGCCTCCCTGTGATGAATCCAGTTTGATCATAGTGTATAATTTTTTGATGAGTTGTTGTAGACGGTTGGCCAGTATTTTGTTGAGAAGTTTTGCATCGATGTTCATCAAAGAAATGGGTCTATAGTTCTCTTTCTTTGATGAATCTCTGTCTGGTTTTGGGATGAGGGATATACTGGCTTCACAGAATGAGTTTGGTAAACAACCTTCATTTTCAATTTCGTTGAAGAGCTTGAGGAGCATTGGTGTGAGCTCTGCTTTGAAGACCTTATAGAATTCAGCTGTGAATCCATCTGGCCCTGGGCTGTTTTTAAGTGGAAGTTGTCTAATTTCCATTTCTATTTCAGAGCTTGAAATAGGCCTGTTGAGTTGGGTTAGCTCTTCTTGGTTCAGTGTGGGTATGTTAATGTTGTCTAGGAATTCATCCATTTCTTCTAGAATCTCAAATTTGTTGGCGTAAAGGTTTGAGAAGTATTCCCTCATGATATTCTGGATCTTGGTAATTTCTGTCGTGATATTACCATTTTCATCGGCGATTTTGTTTATTTCGACATGCTCTCTTCTTTTTTTGGTAAGATTTGCTAGGGGCTTGTCAATTTTGTTAATTCTTTCAAAGAACCAGCTCCTTGTTTTGTGGATACTTTCTATAGGTTTTTTTATTCCAAATCATTTAATTCTGCTTTGATTTTAATAATTTGCTTTCTCCTAATGGGTTTAGGGTTAGTTTGTTGCTCTTTTTCCAGGAGGTTAAAGTGAGATATTAACTAGTTGGTTTGCCATTTTTCCAACTTGCTGTTGTAGGCACTCAGCGCTATAAATTTTCCTCTGAGTACTGCCTTTGTTGTGTCCCTAAGGAGTTGATATTCGTGTGCTCCTTATTGTTAAATTTCATAAACAGTTGGATATCTGTTCTGATCTCTTCGATTACCCATTGTTTTTGATTCAACAATGTGTTGTTCAGTCTCCATGAGTTACAGGGTTGTCGTTGGTGGAGATATGTGTTCAGCTCCAATTTGATGCCTTTATGGTCTGAGAGTGTGCATGGAATAATTTCAGTGTTTCTGAATCTGTCCAGGTTTGTTTTATGGCCTAAGATGTGGTCTATTATGGAAAATGTTCCATGTGCTGCTGAGAAAAACGTATATTGTGTTGTTACTGGGTGGAATATTCTGCAGATGTCTGTTCGATCTAGTTGGTCTATATAGTTGTTCAGTTCTAAGGTTTCTCTGTTGAGTTTTGCCTTCTTGATCTGTCCATAGGTGAGAGTGGTGTGTTAAACTCACCAACAATCACTGTATTTCGATCTATGTATGGTTTCCGTGTAAGAAAAGTTTGCTTGATGAAGTTTGGAGCTCCGGGATTGGGTGTGTAAATATTTAGGATCGTTATGGCATCCTGGAGGAAAGATAACTTCAGTAGTATGTAGTAACCTTCTTTGTCTTTTCTTACTAATTTTAGTTTGAAGTCTATTGTATCTGATATGAGGATGGCAACTCCAGCCTGTTTATGGGGGCAGTTAGCTTGATAGAGTTTATTCCAACCTCTCACTTTCAAAAGATGATTGTTTTGGGTAAGATGTGTCTCTTGAAGACAGCAGAACGATGGCTCTTGCTTTTTGATCCAACTAGACAGCCTATGCCGTTTAATTGGAGAATTAAGTCCATTGATATGGGGAGTTAGGATTGAGAGATATTTATTAGTTCCTACCATTTTTAAAAGCTTTTAGTAGGGCCTGTGTCTTGACAGTTCTTGTGGTCCTTAGATGGTATGCTGTTTAGGTGCCATTTCTTTCCCTATATTGCATTTATTTTGGTTTTCTATGTATAGAGCATCTTTGAGAATTCTCTGTAGTGTTCGTTTTGTTTCGACATATTGTTGCAACTTTTCCCTGGAATGGAATGTTTTTATTGTTCCCTCAGTTATGAATGAGAGCTTAGCTGGCTACAATATTCTTGGTTGGTAGTTATTTGATTTAAGGGCATGACATATATGCTTCCAGTCACTTCGTGCTTGCATGGTCTCTGCTGAGAAATCTGGGGTTATTCTGATTGGTTTGCCTTTATAGGTTACTGATCCCTTTTCCCTGGCTGCCTTTAGGATCTTTCCTTTCGTTTCTATTGATCCAGTTCGGATCACAATGTGACGGTGGGATGTTCTTTTCTGGTCAGGTCTGTTTGGGGTTCTAAACGCTTCTCGTATCTGGATGGGCCTGCCCTTCTGGATATTTGGGAAATTCTCTGAGATGATTCCCTGAAGTATATTTCCAATACCATTGACCTCTTTCTCCACGCCCTCCTCAATACCAACTAGCCTTAAATTAGGCTTCCTAATTGTATCTTGGACCTCCTGAAGCGCTCTCTCATATTTCCTAGATTTGGATTGACTCATTTTCTGTTCTTTCTCTATAATGAAATTATCTTCAGCCCCGGAAATTCTCTCCTCTGCATTGTCTAACCTGCTATCAAAGCTATCTACTTTATTTTTCATCGCCCTTGCTTCTAATTGCTCACTTTTGATGCCTTGCATCTCTTGTTTTAGATCATGTATGGATTTTTTATCTCCTTGATTTCCTTTTGAGTGGTTAGCTCAGTAGCTTTATTTTCTTTGGACATTTGCTGGAGTTTGGTCACATTTTTACTTGTGGATTCTATGAATTCATCCATCTTTCTTTGAAAAACCTTTATTATGGCCTCCTTTATGGCTTCTTCTTTTCCACTTATCACCTTGTTTATGCTTTCCTCTTGTTCAGCTATGGCTTCCTCCATTATCTCTTTCTTTATATTTTCACATTTTTCAATAATGATGTTTATCAATTGCATTTGTGTAGCACTTGGAAGACTCTCCTCTAGGTTTGCCAGTGACTGTTCCATTGTCTGTTTACATTGGGTGGGGGATGTTGTTTCTTGATTTGACATTTTTCTTGAGTTTCTTGTCCTGCCCATTTGAAAATGGGAGCAAGATTACTACTAAATACGATTATAGTTTTTCAGATATAATCAACCCAGGCCTCTGTAGCTGGCAGACACTAGATGTTCACAAGTTTTGATTGGTATTATCACTCTTTCTTTTTGTGCACTTACAGACCAGTGTAATACAACCACTGATAAGCGATTTATACCCAAAACAATAAGCCTCTCAATCCAATCTCTATTGTCTTTAAGTCCCTCTGAGCCTAGAGAATAATTAACCACCTACATACACAATATTGCTCAACAGCCATCAAGTGTAGATCCGTGCAGTATAAGGGTTGAAAGACGAGCAGAGGTCCAGAGATAGAAAAAAAGAATGAGAGAGGTCAGGGGAGGTACAAGAGGTTTAACGTAGGAGTGTAAGAATATTCTAGTCATGAAGAAAAGTTATAGCATAAGGATAACTGACCTAAGTTGGTAAGTAGGTAGCATATTTGAGTACAAAGTTTGTAAAATATTAGAATAAAACTTCTGTGTTGCTGCACGACTAGCTCTTAGCCAAACCAGTGGCCGCACAGTGGACCATGGGATGGATCTGTTTTTCTTGTCTACGTTGAGGGAAAGGGGTATTTCACAAGATGCAGAAGCGAAGATTTCAGAAGCCAATGCTGTGAGTGAATTAGCTCGTAAAAAGCATTTTTATTTTCTTTTATCTTTCTGCCAGTCTTGGGGCTGGAATTCAGGGCCTGAGCACCGTCCTCGGGGTTTCTCAAGTCTAGCCCTCTGCCACTTGAGCCACAGTGCCACATCTAGATTTTCTATCTATGTGATACTGAGCAATCAAACCCAGATCTTCATGGATGCTAGGCAAGCACTCTACCACTATACCAAACTCTCAACCCTGACATAGAAATTATAAAGTCATCATCATCATATCAAAATATCCTTTCTCCTACAAAGAATGAACAGTCATCTATGTGTGCAATGCTTTTTTTTAAATTTCACTAATTCTTCTGTGTTTTTCCCTCTTCCATTTTTTACACATGACAGCAAAGCTAATCATCAGGAAAAAATTGATTAGGATACAGAAACCTAATAATATCCTAGTAGATTGACGTCAAAAATATGTGCAAGATGCCCTGTGTGTTTGACCTAGTGATAGAGTCCTTGGCTACCACGCAAAAAGACTCAGGTTTGATTCCTCATTACCACATACATAGAAAACGCTGCTACTGGTGCTGTGGGTCGGTGGGACAGCTAAAGCCTAAAGAAACCCAAGAACAATGTTCACACTCTGAGGTCAAGTCCCAAGACTAGCAAAAACAAAAAAAAATTCGACAAAGGGAAAATGCAGACAGAGAAGGCATTGTGAAGAAAATGTTTTGTAAAGGATGAGGGCAATATTGACCCTTAAGTTTGGACCTTACCTAAGAAAGGCTCCTTGAGCCTGAGAACAGACTGGTAGTTGGGCCTAGTTGAAGACATTGGGATTGGACAAATAAGGTGTGATGTTTACTACATCCACATGTATATTGTGAGATTGGAGGAGAGATTCAGCCTCCTGTATGTCTTTGGTGAGGTCTTCTGTGAGCAAGGATCTTTGGTCATTGGGCCCTGAAAGGTGTCCCTGCCTCCCTCACAATGGAACAGAATATGGAACCCTGGTAACCAAGCCACTGTAACTAACAACCAACTCAAGCCAGCTCACTTGGCCTATGGCTCAGGAAGAAGAAAGATGTTGCTGTGCTGTTGCCAAAGGTCAGGAAACTCGAGTCTCAGGCATGGAAGATGTGGATGTCTTACTCGAAGATGTACATGCTAGATCATTGCCAAGCCACAAATCCATATAACAGGCCTTTCTCTAAGAAGAAGGCCAGGAAAATCCAGGGCAACCAGATGAGGTAAATTTCTAAGAAGAAATGTATTTGACCCCATCATCCACCCCACACACTACAACTTTCTTTTTCTTTCATTTTTTTTATTGTAATTAGTAATAGGGTTACATGATATTTGCCAGGTAGAAGGTGCATTAATTCACATACATTGATACCCTTTCACATGTCTTGGTACCCATTTCCCTCCAACCCCACACGCCCCACCCGTCTTGGTTTTCCGCCATTCCCTATCAAATTTCAAATATGCAAATACAAATAAATTCAATATATCAGATAACAAAGTGAGATACTATACCAATATGGGATAACCAAGGAACAGCAAAGGAGATGAGAGACAACATAGTACATTAAGGACAACAATCATTCATTATATGGCTTTTGTTCAGTATCCTGGATGTCCTTTCAATTAGCTTCACATTATATGCTTTATATATGGCCTTTTGCTCTATTGCAAATTTCTGCTAGTAGAGCCCAAGGTTTCTACTGATTATGATGAATGAGGGAAGCCACTGAGCCTAAGTTCCTTTGAGTCTGGCTTATTTCACTTAATATGTTTTGTTCTAAGCCTTTCCATTTCCTAACAAATGGGGCGATGTCATTCTTTCTGACAGCAGCATAGAATTCCATTGTGTACAAATAACACAACTTCTTGATCCACTCATCAACTGAGGGACATCTGGGTTGGTTCCATATCTTTGCTATGGTGAACAGTGCTGCAATGAACATTGTTGTGGTAGTGGGTTTAGTATGCCCTTGTTTCTGGATTGTTGGGTAAATGCCAAGTAGTGGAATTGCTGGGTCATAGGGGAGTTCTATGTTTAGCCTTTTGAGGCACTGCCACACTGCTTTCCATAGTGGTTGAACGAGTTTGCACTCCCACCAACAGTGTAGTAGTGATCCCTCCTGGCCACATCCCCTCCAGCATCTGTTGTCATTCGTTCTCCTGATCCTGGGCATGCTAACTGGAGTGAGGTGAAATCTTAGAGTTGTTTTGATTTGCATTTCTTTTATGACCAGACATGTGGAGCATTACTTCATGTGTCTACAGGCCATTTTTTTTTCTTCTTCAGAGAAGTCTCTCTAAGTCTTTGGCCCATTTTTTAATGGGATGGGTGTTACTTTGGAGGTTAGTTTTGGAATGATTCAATTTTTTGAGTTGTTGATATATTTTAGATATGAGCCCTTTGTCCGTTGTTTGGTTGGTGAAGATCTTCTCCCACTCTGTAGGCTTCCTGATTAGGTTACTAGCTATATCCGTTGCCATACAAAAGCTCTGCAGTTTAATGCAGTCCCACTTATCCAGCCTTTCTCTGATTTCTTGTGATTCTTGGTCCTTATTAGGAAACTTTCGGCCTGTGCCAAGGAGGCCTAGGGTATCTCCTATTCCTTCCTGTAAACTTTTCAGTGTGTCTGCTTTTACTTCCAGGTCTTTGATCCATTTGGAGTTAATTCTAGTGCAAGATGACAAAGAAGGATCCAACTTAATTTTCTGCAGGTGCTTAACCAGTTCTGCCAGCACAACTTGTTGAAGAGGCTATCTTTCTTCCATTCTATTTTTTTGGCTCCCTTGTCAAAGATTAGGTGGCCATAGGTCTGTGGTTTAATATCTGGGTCCGCAGTTCTATTCCATTGGACTTCAGGCCTGTTCTTGTGCCCGTACCAAGCTGTTTTGAGAATTGTAGCTCTGTAAGAGATTCTAAAGTTTGGAATTGAAATTCCTCCAGTGCTGTTCTTTCTGCTAAGAAGTGTTTTTGCTATACGGGGTCTTTTATTATTCCATATGAAATTTTGAATTGCCTCTTCTATTTCTTTAAAGAATGACATTGGGATGTTGATGGGTATTGCATTGAATTTGAAGATAGCCCTTGGGAAGATATTCATTTTCACAATGTTGATTCTTCCAATCCAGGAGCATGGGAGGTTTTTCCATTTCCTTAGTTCTGCTTTAATTTCCTTTTTTAGGGTTATAAAGATTTCATCTAAACGATCCTTTACATTCTTAGTTAAGCTAATTCCTAGGTACTTTATTTTCTTTGAGGGTATTGTGAAAGGAGTTTCTTTCCTGAATATTGCCTCGTTCCTCTCACTGTTGGCGTAAAGGAAGGCAGTTGATTTGTGAGGGTTGATTTTATGGCCTGCTACGCATCCAAAGCTTTGAATCAGCTCAAGGAGCTTGGGAGTAGAGTCTATAGGATTCTTTAAATACAGAATGATGTCATCTGCAAAGAGGGATAGTTTTATTTCCTCTTTCCCTACTTGGATCCCCTTTATGCTTGCTTCTTGCCTTATTGCACTGCCTAGGAACTCTAGGACTATGTTAAAAAGGAGTGGAGAGAGTGGGATCCTGAATGGTACCCCTTAGCACTTTTATGCAAAGCTTAGGCCTGTGGCATTTTAAGCACAATCCAACGCTCTGGTTTTTTGCTGGTTAATTAGATGTAAAAAATCTTATGAATTTATTGCATGGCTGATTTTAAACTGGAATCCTCAGGTCTCAGCTTATCTTGAGTAGCTTGGATTACAGTTCTTTTACAACCTGTATGCTCATACACATCGCTTCTGATCCAAACACTCATTGTTCAATTTAACTAACAAGATGTGACGAAAGATGATTGACTCTAATTTACTAGATGGGCTTCTAGTGAGTATATATTTCCACTTCCACTCTGAAGCCAGGGAAATGTTTCTGGTACATGTTTCAACTATCTCCCAAAGAGGAAATTATGTGTGAGTACGTATGCTAGTATTTCAGATAGGAGATGGACTTTGGTGTTTGGAACCTGTTGGGCAGAGTGTATCAGCTGGGCTGTGATAACAGAGATGATGTTTCAGACAGGAATATTTTCATCCCAGACAGACTTAATCCAGATCCTTGGATTTCAGGCCTTGAGTAGACAGAATTACAAGTGTGAGCTGCCACCACCACCTGGTTCATTTTGGAAACCTTAATTGCTTCTCATTTGTTCCTTTCCTTTTTTGGAAGATTGATCTAAGCTGGCTGATTGTGCATCACAATGAAGTGATTGGCCTCAGGAATTGCAAATATTTGTTTCATCAGCACGGAATGAATGAAGTTGATCTAAACCCAATAGTATTTTCCTTCTGATAAGTAGGGAACTTACCTATATCATTTTTCCTTGCATTTGCTTTCCCAAAGCAAGCAACATGTTTCTTAAAAACTATACTTCATGAGAATATTATAATTAGAAGCTATCTTCTGCACACTTCAGAATAGTCCTTGCATTTATAAACTTATATTACAATATTAGGTAGAAGAATGGTGACTGTTAGTTTCATAACTATTTCATATATTTTACTCTTTAGGGCTCATTAACTCAAGAAGGGATTAAATACATTTAGATAATAGTAGAATATACCTGCTGCTGATTTAATGTGTGTGCAGATGATACACAGATTTATTAGGATAACTCAAAAGTTTTCTTCAAATTTTCAGTAGTAGACTGCTATGCTAACTGGAAGGTGATAGTAATGATGCTGAAATTCTACGAATCAGCTATGAAGCAGAATTTCAGGAGAGAGTATTTGCTAGGGACTTAATTTCTAAGACGCATATCAAGAATATTGAACTATAACACCAAATGATGGAGGACTCAGCGTCACATTTTTTTGTTTTATGCAAGTCCTGGGACTTGAACCCAGGGCCTGGGAACTGTCCTTAAATGTTTTTTTTTTTGCTTCAGGCTAGTGTTCTACCACTTGATCCACAGCTCCACTTCCAGATTTTTGTTAATGAACTGTAAATCAGAATATCATGCAATTTGTTTGGGCTGGATTCAAACCTGATTCTGTGTAGATAGGATTCCAAGTGTGAGCGCACAGAGCCTGGCTAGTATCATTCATCATTCAAGTCATGGGACTGCAATTCTGCACCTGGGTCTTGTCACTGAGCTTTTCAGCTCAAGACTACTGCCCTATCCCTTGAGCCATAGGGCCACTTCTGGGTTTCTGGTGGTTCATTGGAGATAAGAGTCACATGGACTTCAGTGCCCAGGCTGACTTTGAACTGCTATCCTTGGATCCCAGCCTCTTGAGTAGCTACATTTACAAGTGTGAGCCACCATACCCGGCTAAATTATTTTTTAAGTTAATTTTTTTTGTTAAGTCAATATATAGTTGGCATACGGTTACATAAGTAATGAACACATTTCTTAAGAAAATTGTTATCCCCTCCCTCATTTTTCTCTGTTTTCCTACCCTCAGCCCCCTCTCCACCCAGATTGTTCAGTTCATTTCCGTTTAGTGTCTTCTAAGTATCACTGTTCAATTGGTTCACCCTTCTTCCTTTGTTTTTTTTTTTTACCATTTTATTATACCCTCTCCATTCCCCAAATCACATGAACCTATGTAGAAGACACAGGGGACCCGAATTCAACACAGTGACTACAGAGAATAAAACTAAAGGGAAAAAGAAGAAAAGAGGTAAAAAGCAAAGAAAATGAAAGAACATCATACAGTACCTTAGAAGCAACAACACTGAAAAAACAAAACATAAAACCTTGGGCTGAAAATGTAGCTTGCCTAGCATGTATGAAACCCTGGATTCCATTCCTCAGCACCACATAAACAAAAACTGGAAGTGCCACTGTGACTCAGCTGGTAGATTTCTAACGTTCAGCACAGAGTGTCTCCAAGTGACAAAAATCTGTCACATTTAAGTCAGGCTTCAAAATTTTGCTAGGAACCCGTTACGTGATTTGGAAGAAAGTCCAATTTTCAAAAAATCACTAGCCAGGCGCTGGAGGGTCATAATTGTCATTCTACTAGCCAGGGAGAAGGTGATTCAAAGCCTTTGCAAGCAAAAAAATGAAAACAAAAAAAACTGTAAGATTCTTCTCTCCACTTATCCACCCAAAAACTAAGTGGAGTTGTGGCTAAAACTGGTACAGTATTAGCCTTGAGGAAAAAGAACTAAGAGACCTTGCCCAGGTCCAAAGTTCAAGCTCCCCACCCAGAAAGAAAAAAAAAGGAGTCCAGATACCTTAGTTTCAAAAGTATATCTGGATATCTTAGTAGATTTTTCTGATCTTTCCTCATTCATCTCATGGAACCACATCATCTTGATCCTGATCTGACTAAGAGCCTGCATTGTGCTTAATAAATTCATTCCACATATTCCAGTAGAATCTGGACAGCTAACAGCCACTTACCAATGCTTTATTCTACGTTTAGGCCAGTATGTCTTCATACCATCTACACAGTCAGCTATATCATCTTTCCAGAAGTAGCATTGAGTGTAGAACACTCAGAACTAAAATAATTGCATAAAGATGTAATAAAACCCCTTGATTCATTAAGAAAATTTCTGTACCACTTAGAGCAAGTACATTAGTGGTATTTACCTCTAGCCATTTTTTTTAAAAAAATTTATTAACATTGAATTTTACATCATATTTCAAATGTCATGTTTAACCAACAAGTATTCCAGAAGGGAATCGCTATACAATCACTGGCACATAGATTTTAGAATATAGTAAAAATTAAGCTGAGTCTTTGTATGTCATAGATACAGATTAATCTATAATAAAACACATGCCTCTAGAGTGTATAGTCTATCCTAGATTTTTATGTCTATGTAGTTATGTTTATATCTCCAAAATTATGTCCAGAACTTTGGGTATCAACTATTCAATCATCGCTCTACTACTGTTTGAAACTAATATCCATATATTAAAGATACCATGTACCTTTTGTTCCTTGGTCTTGACTTATCTCACTCAAAAGGATTCACTCTAATTTCATCCACTACCCCAAAAATACCATTATTATTTTTTTCTGTGCAGATCTTCTTTTTATGTATTTATTTTTATTGTAATTTATAGAAGGGTTACATTATATTCACCAGATAGATGGTGCATTACTTCTCAAACTTTGATACCCCATGTAATGATATGGTCCCCATTTCCCTTCCCCTACCCCCACTCATGTTCATTTCCCCCCTTCCCTATGCAATTTCAAATAACCAATTAGGCACATATGAAATATATCAGAAAACAAGGTGAAATATTGTAACAATATGATATAACCAAGGGATAGCAAAAGAGATAAGAGATCACATAGTTCATTAAGGACAACAATCACTCCTTATATGAGTTTTGTTTCTTTATCTTGGAGGTCCTTACATTTAGTGTCATACTATTTGTCACGATGTCTCTAGCTTTTGTTCTATTGTAAATCTCTGGTAGCAGAGCCCAAGGTTTCTACTGAATTTGACAAATGAGGGAGACTCTTGGGCCTATGTTCCTTTGAGTTTGGCTTACTTCACTTAATATGATTTTTTTTCTTTTCATCCACTTCCCCGAGAATGCCATTATTTTATCTTGTCGGTTGGCTATGTATCATTCCATTGTGTGTGTGTGTGTGTGTGTGTGTGTGTGTGTGTGTGTGTATCACATTTTTTGTAGTAGGGTATCTGGTTGTTTCCATCATCCAGCCTCATTTTCTACAGATATTTTTATAGTCTCTTTTTTATTTTCAGGGTAATGTATAGAGGGGTTACGATTACATTTACAGGTAGTGGACTGCATTACTTCTCACACATTTATTCCACTCCACATGTTTTTGTCCCCAGTTCCCTCTCCCCTCCCCTTCCCAATCATCTTGTTTCCCCCCTTCCCTTTCCTATTTGACATAAACAAATAAACATATATACAATATGCCAGGGAAAAAATCAGAAACAGTAACAATCTGACATTAACCAAAGGGCAAAATAAGAGATGAGAAATAACATAGTAGATTAAGGACAAAAATCACACAAGATTAAGAGCAACGATGACACAAGACATAGCTCTTGTTCCCATATCCTAGAGATCCTTTCATTTAGTCTCATCCTATATGACCTTATATACCTAGGTTTTTGAGTTATTGTAATCCTCTGCTAGGAGAGTCCTAGATGTGAACTAATTATTACAAATGAGGGAAACCATTGAGCTTATGTTTCTTTGGGTCTGGCTTGCTTCACTTAATATGAATTTTTCCAAGTCTTTCCATTTCCTTACAAATGGGGCGATGTCATTCCTTCTGATGGCAGCATAGCATTCCATTGTGTATGAGTACCACATCTTCTTGATTCAGTTATCTACTGAGTGGCATCTGGGTTGGTTTCATATCTTTGCTATGGTAAATAGTGCTGCAATGAGCATCATTGTGCTAGTGGCTTTAGTATGCCCTTTTTTCTGGACAATTGGGTAGATGCCAAGTAGAGGATTTGCTGGATCATACGGAGCTCTATGTTCAGTCTTTGGAGGAACCACCACACTGCTTTCCCTAGTGGTTGAACGAGTTTACACTCACACCAACAGTGTAGGTGTGATCCCCCCTGGTCTCTTCCCCACCAGTATCTTTTATTAGATTCTTTGATAATGGCCAATCTGACTGTAGTCAGGTGGAATCTCAAAGTTGTTTTGATTTTCATTTCCCTTATTGCTAGAGATATGGAGCATTTCTTCATGTGTCTAAAGCCCATTTTAATTTTTTCTTCAGAGAATACTCTTTTAAGTCTTTAGCCCACCTTTTAATAGGATGGTTGTTTCTTTGAAGATTTGTTTGGGAGAGATTCATTTTTTTCAGCTATAGATATATTTTAGATAACTACATATATTTTTGTAGAAAAAAGAATGGAAGCCATCATGCTGGCTCACAACTTAATTTCAGCTACTTAGGAGGCTCAGGGCTTAGGATCACAGGTCAAAGCCAACCAGGGCCCTACAGTGTGTGAGATCAAACTCTGTGAACATACAATGACTGTAAGAGGAATCTCACTGCCTGGGAATGTAGCCTAATGGTAGAGTGCTCACCTAGAATGCATGAAGACCTAGGTTCTGTTCACCGGTACCGCATACTCAGAAAAAAGCTGGAAGTGGCGCTGTGTCTCAAGAGGCAGAGCACTCACCTTGGGCAAGCGAGTCCAATGAAAATGTCTAGGCCCTGAGTCCAAGCCCTAGAACTGGCAAAAAGAAAAAAAAAGAGCAATCTTACTTAAGTAACAAGGAATGTACCCTATATTTATACAGACTGAAAAATTCATTAAGAAATTAGAAAATATGTATAAAGTGCATAATTTCTTTTGTGTGTTGGCACTGGGTCTTCAACTGAGTGCTTCAGCTCTATCCCTGACCTTTTCTGCTCAAGGCTAGCACTCTACCAATGCAGCCCCAAATCAACTATCTTCAATTGAGATATAAGCGATGAATATTTCAGGGTGCTTCATGAAAAACATTTTTATAAATTGAAACTTTCAACACAGTCTTATTTTAGTATGAATGTTGAGATGGGAAGAGACAGAAAAAGTGAAATGTTTCCTGATCCCCATAGAGAAGAGACTCAGCAGAACCACTGTGGTCTGCAGGTTTCTTTGTGAGTTTTGTTTGCTTGTTTGATTGTTGTCAACTGTGGGGCTTGAACTCTGGGCCTGAGCACTGTCCCTGAGCTCTTAAGCTCAAGGCTAGTGCTTTAATCTGTGAGCCACAGTGCCACTTCTGTTTTTCCTGGCAGTTAACTGGGTACTTTGGCTGGCTTTAAACTTTGATTCTCACATCTTAGCCACCTGAGTAGCTAAGATTATAGGTGTGAGGTACCATCACAGGCTGCTGCTCTGTTACTATGCAGGTTCTGGATCAATTACTTCAAGTTCTTACTTCAATTTTTTCTTCCCTTGCCTGATACTCTGCCATTTGAACGAAGCCCCAGTTCCTGGTCTTTGTTGGTTAATGAGAGATATTATGATTTTCTAATATTCAGAGCAATGATTATAAAACCCAGCATTTTACTTACTTGAATAAATTAAGAGACAGGACCTAGTGAGATGGAAAACAAAATTTTTCTTCAAGTTGCTATCCTGTTCTAATGCATAAGTCTGGCTATTTTGCGTACCCACAAATATGTATTTTACCAGTTTCTACTCTATTTTTGCTTAGCTTAAAACCACCACTGCCATTTCATAGATTTTGTTGTTGTTTGCGGTGCTTGAACTCTGTGCCTGGGCTGTTCCTCAGATCTTCAGTTCAATGCCAGTGCTCTACTACTTTTGATTTGGCCAGTCCTGTGCTTGAACTCAGGTACTGAGCACTGTCCTTATATTTTCTCAAGGCTAGGGCTCTACCACTTCAGCCTCAGCACCACTTCCAGCATTTTTCTATGTATGTGGTATTGAGGAGTTTAACCCAGCTCTTTGTGCATGCTAGGCAAGCACTCTACCACTAGGCCAAACTCCCAGCCCAAAATTATTCATCATTACTATTAGCTATCTTCTTTTTTTTATTATTGATTCATCATGGTGCTTGGACTTTGGGCCTGGACACTGTCCCTGAGCTCTTCAGCTCAAGGCGAGTGCTATTCCTCTACAGCTCCATTTTTGGTTTCTGGTAGTTAATTGGTGATGTAAGTCTCACAAACGTATGTGTCCAGGCTGGCTTTGGGCTTTGAACCAAGATCCTCCAATCTCAGCCTTCATAGTAGCTAGAATTACACGCTTCAGCCAGCAGTGCCTGACTGTTTGATGTCTCTGTCTCTGTGTCTCTGTCTCTATCCGTCTCTCTCTGTCTCTCTGTCTCTCTGTCTCTGTCTCTCTGTCTCTGTCTCTCTCTCTGTCTCTCTGTCTCTCTCTCTGTCTCTCTTTTGGTTGTAAGACTTTAATTGTGCACGTGGGCAGTGTCCCTGGGCTCTTCAGCTCAAGGCTACAACCTTAAACACCTTGAGCCACAGTGTCACTTCTGGTTTTCTGGTGCTTAAGTGGAAGTAACAGTTTCATGGACTTTAGTGTCTGGCCTGGCTTTGATCTGTGATCCTCAGAACCCATCCTTCTGAGATCATTTCCAGCTTTTTTTTTGGTGTAAGTGGTACAGAGTAATTGAACACAGGGCTTTGTGCATACTAGGCAAGCAAACTACCACTAGTGTGCACTCCAGCCTTAGATAAGGGCTTTCTTTTTCGTTTTCTTTTTTTCACTCATGGGGCTTGAACTCTGGGCCTGAATGTTTACCTTAAGCTCTTCAGCTCAAGGCAAGAGCTCTACCATTTGAGGCACATTGTCATTTTGAATTTTCTGGATTATTTGGAAATAAGATTCTCACAGATTTTTATGCCTGGGATGTCTTTGAACCTCGATCCTCCAGAGAAGCTAGGATTACCAGGGTGAGCCACCAGTCACGGGCATTAAATTATTATTTTTTGTATGTCCTATGGCTTCAAGTCATGGCCAGAGCATTGTCCTAGGGCTTGTTCAAGGATAGCACTTTACTTCAGCCAGCCAACTCCTCGTCCAAATAGGCCACTCTTGAAGCTAGAATTACAGAGATCTGCCATAATACTGGCATGTCGTTATCTAAGTATCTAATTTTTCTTCTATTTTTGATGTCTTTTCCTAGGGTACATATTTCCTACATATTTTATGGAAAACTTCCTTCCCACTGGGGCCATAAGGTAAGCCTAGTGGAAGAGATCTTGCTGAGCATGAATGAAGACCCAAGATCAATTCCTCAGCACAACATAGATAAAAAAAAGATAAAAGTAGTGCTGTGGCACATGTGATAGAACTTGAGCCTTAAGAATAAACAAAAACAAAAACAAGGATCGTGCTCAGGTCCTGAGTCTAAGCACAGTACTGGCAAAAAAAAAATTCTGCCCAAAGTAGTCATTTAAACTTATTGTACTTTTCAAAAAATTTGTTGTCAAGGTGATATACAAAGAGATTGCTGTTACATATGTAATGAGTACATTTCTTGTAAACACTGTTATCCCCTCCCCACTTTTCTCTTTCCCTTCCTCCCAAGTCATAAATTTCATTTACAACAAATATATATGTATTTTTATTCCTGAATAAAATAGTTTAAAATGTGTTCAAATAAATGATGTAGGTTGATATATTTATCAAAATGGGTTACTTCCACTCTAAAGTAAACATTCTAGGTAATTTTTCTCATAAAACTGTAGTAATGCTATAAAACTAATAAAAAAGGAATTTTAGTTATTAATTTCTTATGTTTTACCTTTAACATTATTACACTAAGCATACTGTTTATGGTATTAATACAGACAGCATGAAATATGATTATGTAAAAAAATTAAATGATTCAAAATAGTAAGGTTGGGGGCCAGTAGTTTCGCTTGGTGGCACACACCCTGGACTGGCAAAAAAGAAGTAGGGTTAGATAAAACAGATTTATTTCCAAATGTGTGGAAAATGGTATGATTTCTTGTTTGGTTAGTCCTGGGGCTTGAACTGAGGGACCAGGAACTGTCCTTGGCCAAATTTGTTCAAGGGTGGCACTGTGACACCTGAGCCACAGTGCCCCATCTGCTTTTTCTGTGTATGCAGTGCCGAGGAATTGAATCAAGGTCTTCTTGTATACTAGGCGAGTACTCTACAACTAGGCCACATTCAAAGCCAATGTAGATTTTTGATGCTATTGTGGAGTTTTAATTTTCTTAAATATTTGTACAAAGCACAATGGATATATAAACAGACTTGAACTCACAGAACAGAGTCCCACATAATATTACAGTTACTCTGGCACGTCTCCCGATTGACGAAACACATTTCCAGGCATCTGCTCTGTCCTTAAGCTTTGGTAGCTGACTTGTCTTTCCATGGAGGCCTGGCCTGGATTCCTGGTGATTCCATGCATTTCATAGTTCCCTGTATATCCAGTAAGGTTGTTTTCTATGGGACCAGACCTGTCTGGTTTTTGGCCCACCCAGGACCTATGTGTCTGTGGTCTCACTTTCTAAGTGGAAAATAAAACACAGTATAATAAGAACTGAAGAACTGCACACCATAATATTAACAATGAGAGTTTAATAGTTAGCAAAGTAAATACAATGAATACTTGACAAGAATCATGAGAGCAAGATAAAGAGATGTCTTTTCAGGAAGGGGACAGGGAAGCTCTAAATCCAGACAGGCCTCCAAGTTGCCTTCAGACAGTAATTCTACTTCAGAGTCCTCAGAAGGGTCTCCTTCCTCATGAGAAACAGAATGTCCTTCCTGAGTTAAGAGGGGGATGGATTCTGGTTTGTCGAATGGAGATTGAGTCTCTTTTAGTGAGATGGATGGGTCTGGATATTCTGTGAGGATGGATTCATTTTCCTCCAATGAATCCAGTATTGAGAGTACACTTGCTGCTTCCCATGGGGACATTTTCCATGAGCCCAGCGTGTGCCCCTTCAGCTTGCACAATAAGTGGAGTGTTACTCTGACTCAGATGAACTGACTCTGATTGGAGTGTGAAAGGATACGGAAGGAAATCTGGTTGCTCTTTTTCTTTCTCCATAGTATCTGCAGGTTCAACTGTGTCACACATTGGGTTCAGAGCAACAGGTATATCCACAGGACTCTAAACCTGTTTGGTAATTTCTACAGAATGCCCATGCTTTCTGGAGTGCAGTGATGATTCTCTGTCTCCATCAGTCACCAGCTCCATTGGTGGGTTTTTGATTCGGAGTTCAGGATAAGCTCTTCCACGATGACCCAAACCTAAGAATGGAAATAGGTACAGAGTGGACAGAGTGGACTCTGCAAGTTGAAGTGTCACTCAACTTCCATGAGGATTTAATGGAGGAACCTGTAGAACTGGAGTTTGGACTGAACACTGAGGAGGTGTACGGTCTTTCAAATGAGTGCTTATTCCCAAGTTCTCATTCCTCTCATCTTAGCCACCCAGCAGGCTGAGCTCTGAAAATCACAGTGGAAAGCCAGTCTAGTCAGTAAAAGTCTAAAGGCACTTGTCTTCAATTAGGCAGCAAAAAGCCAGAACTTGACCTATGACTCAAATGGTACAGTGCTAATTTTTGAACACCAAAGGGATGGCATTTAGACCTGGGTTCAGGTTCAAGTGGCAGCACTGGACCACACACCAAAATGTAAATGCTTTCAGGTTCTAACAGGCAAAAATATCACAATCCCTCCCTGATGGCTCAAAAGTGATTCAGCCCCCAGCTTTTCCTCTGACTCCAGTATTTCACAGGCCTCCGCCATTAGTACTGACACCTCATTTCTTACTGGGAAATGGGATTTCCTAGGATGTCACCTAGGTGAGGGCTGCAGTTGGGGGCCACTTACTCATGCCTGAAATCCAACTTCTCAGTAAGCACACTGTTGAGACTCCAGTAGCTTGTGAGGGAAATGAAATGGCATGGTGTCCCAGTCATAATAAAGTAGTTTGTGCACATGTATCATGCTTAGCTCCCCTGTGAACTCCCCAGTGAAGCAAACAGGCTCAGAGAGGAGCCAAGTATTCCAAGACTTGGCCAGGAGGGGTGAGCAAACCTGGGTTTGGAGGAGGAACACTCACTTTTTCAAGAGAATTTCCAGCAACTACTATATTGTCCTCCACTATTTGAAATTGTGCAGGAAGTTTCCCACATAAAAGAGATGACCTTTCTGGTAGGCAGGGATCAGCTTTGTCAGCAGCATCTCCAACAGGCCTTCCTCCAGGATCCATGGGTTACAAGGCTCATTCAGAGTCTGAGCTGAATTACCATCACACTATGTTGGCAAAACAGTGGATATTTCAAACGTAGGAATGGGACCACACTTCACACTGAGGAATTGGAATAGAGTAGATTGGAAATGACACACTCTAATCTCAGTATAGTCACTTGAAAGCACACAAGAAGGTTGTAGTGTGTGGGCAGGATGATGGGTCATATAGGTTTCCTCTCAATATACCTCATCTGAGTTTCCCTGGAGTTTCCTGGCTTTCTTCCTAGAGAAATGCCTGATATACTGGAATTTTGGGTTGGCACTGATCCAGCATCTACTTCTTCAAGTGAGACATCCATATCTCTCATGCCTGAGATGCGAGCCTCCTGACCTTTGGCAACAGCACAGCAATATCTTTCTGGTTCCTCAGCCAAAGGCCAAGGGAGCTGACTTGAGCTGGTTGTCACATACAGTGGCTTGGTTACCAGGGATCCATATACTGTTCCATTGTGAGGGAGGTAGGGTCACCGTTCAAGGCCCAATGACCAAAGCTCCTTGCTCACAGAAGACCTCCCCAAAGACATACTGGAGGCTGAATCTCCCTTCCCACCTCACATATGGATGTAGTAAACAGCACACCTTTTTGTTCAAATCCCAAGTCACTAACTAGGCGTAAGTGCTAGCCTGGTCTCAGGCTCAAGGAGCCTTTCTTAGGTAAGATCCAAACTTAACTGTCACTATTCCCCTTACCCTTCACAAGGCATTTTGCTTTACAGTGCCTCTCAGCTTTCATTTTGCCTCTTGCACATTTTATTTTGCTAGTCCTGGGACTTGACCTCAGAGCCTGACCATTGTTCTTAGGCTTTCTTTAGGCTATAGCTGTCCCACCAAGCCACAGCACCACTTCCAGCGTTTTCTATGTACATGGTACTGCAGAATCAAACCGGAGTCTTTTTGTGTGGTAGCCAAGCACTCTACAAATAGATGAAACACACAGGCCATCTGGAGCATACTTTTCACTTCAATCTACTAGGACGTTGTTAGGTTTCTGTATCCTAATCTATTTTTCTTCCTGATGAATATCTGTGCTGTCATCTGTAAAAATGCAAGTGGGAAAATCACAGAAGCATTGGTGACATAAAAGAAAGTCTTACAGACATAGATAAGTGTTCATTCTTTGTAGGAGAAAGGATATTTTGATATGATGATGACTATTTATAAATACTTTATCGGGGTTTATAGTTTGGCCCAGTGGTAGAGTGCTCGCCTAGCATCCATGAAGATCTAGGTTTGAGTCCTTAATATCACACAGATATAAAAATCCATATGGCAATGTGGCTCAAGTGGCAGAGGGCTAGACTTGGGAAAAGCCAACAGCAGTGCTCAGGCCCTGAGTTCAAGCCCCAGGAATGGCAGAAAAAAACAAAAGAAAAGAAAAGAAAAGAATGTGCTTTTTACAAGTTATTCACTCACAGCATTTGCCTCTGAATTCTTCGCTTCTGCATCTTGTGACTTATCCCTTTCCCTCAATGTAGACAAGAAAAACAGATTTTATTACTTGCTATCCTGTTGTCCAATCTTTGGATATTAATTCAAAATACAATATTGCCTGAGATATTGTGTGGGTGCATGTGTGTGTGTATCTGCCAATGTGTGCATGCACACATGTGTACAGGGTTTAGGCTTACTCATAGGGCCTGTGTGATAACCCTCAGCATCTTTTCCTCAAAGGTATTGGTCTTTCACTTCTAGCTTATTATAGCTAATTGGAGTTGAGAGATTCACTCAATTTCTTGCCCTGTGCATTGGAACCAAGTGCTGGGTTCTCATATTGTTAATTGTAGCTATAGAGAAGGCTGAGATCTGGGGATCCTCGTTAGAATCCAGCCCCTGAAAGAAAGTCACTGATAGACATCTTCATTTAAGCACGAATAAATAAGGCAAAAGTGGAACTGTGGCTCAGTTCCTCTTGTACCAGCCATGAGAAAATTAGTAATTGGCAGCACCTGGTCCCTGAGAGAAATCCTTAGCAGTGGTTCAAAAAAAGAAAGAAAATAATGAAAAAAATTAAAACTTGCTGAGGAATCCATAAGGATAAACGTGCCTGTGAATAATCTTGTCATTTCAGATTCCCTCAAGAGCTTATGTCTCTCTATATTTTATCAAGTTTTTTTTAAAGATATTTACATATTTTCTACCTTTCCTAAACAGAGATAGCCATCCACAAAACACAAACACAAACTCTCACACAGTATACCACCCACCCATAAGTGTCTGGCTATGTATATATGTATAGTCATATGTATTGATCTGTCTCTCTATACTAATATATAAATGCATAAACATATGTATTTAGACAAACAGGGAACATACATAGATAGGTCTCAGGCATTTCCAGATTTTGTGCAAGTCTTCTTAGTGCAACTTACCATTGCATTGTTTGTCAAGATAGAGTCCCTCTAACTTTTGGCCAGATTCTTGTCCTTTGATACTTTTTTCTGCCAGTCCTGGGTTTTGAACGCTAGGCCTGGATGCTGTCACTGAGCTTGAGCTTCTTGCATTCAGTAGTTTATTGCAGATAAGAGTCTCATGGAGTTTCTGTCCTGGGATGGCTTTGAATTGTGATCCTCAGATCTCAAACTCCTGAGTAGCTAGGATGACAGTCTTGAGCTACCAGTACCTGGTTACTTTGCAACTTTTACCCTTTTATTTGGCCCCACCACAGCCATGCTATCTACCTTCCTATGTTCTCTCCACCTGCCCCCAGACAGGGGTCTGACAGATGCTTGCCACCCACTTATTCATGTCCTCCTCTGTATTGGCTGACAGCTAAGACATGCACCACTTGTCTGGATGCCAAACACAAAGCCATGTGATTGTTTCTCAGTCTGGAACATCCTATCAGATTTATAGCACCACAGAGGGTCAGGTTGATGCTCCTCCAGGGCTTCTTAAATTGTTCTCATATGAATCCCCAACACGTTTGTCATCACTTCTCCAGCTAATTCATGGCCTAAACCAGCATTCCCTACAAACTTAGATCCCAATACCATGAGGACATCACTCAAGGGTGCATTAGGAGTGTGACCTGCAGGTGGATGTGAGCCTGTCTAACTTGGAGGGGATTTCTCCACCACAGGAAATGGAATACAAATTTAGAATCTGCTTTCATGAGGTGACAATCTCTGGCAGATGTTCTTATCAAATGTGGCACTGCCTACTCTCAGCTTAAAACATGGGTTGATGACCCAGCATAACAGAGAATGTATTCACCCAGGCCCAACACATAGACTGGGACCCTGAACTTTCAGGTAGCATTTGGCTTTGAAGGTCATGAGATCTTAGTCTACAAATGATGAGCCCCCTCCCGTGAGGCATAGCAAACGGAGCCAAAGTGCAACCCAGTTAAGCACCAGATCAAGCTTCCCTTCTTCAATATGGTATGGTTTGAAAACTGTGCATAGTTTCGGTTTGAAGCCAGTCCAGAAAGGAAAGTCCATGAAACTCTCATTTCCAGTTAACTGCCAGGAAAAAGCCAAAGATAGAGATGAAGCTCAAGAGAGGTAGAGAGCCATCTGAAAAGAATGGTTACACCCTGCAACATCCTCATTATCTGATCTTGAAACCATCTCTGCGTGCATCCCAGCATGCAGCCAGCATCTGGGGGTGACAGTGACCCCTGCGCCCTTTGGCAATCTGCACTGTCTCTGACATCTGTAATGTGAACCTCATTCTGTTGGGTTTGTGAAGCGGTGTCAACCCTGCAGAAGGAACCAACTGTGCCCTAACTCCCACTGTCCCCTGGGGCCCCTAGCATTCCCCCATCTGCACCCCTCCTGTGGCTTCTGATCCTAGGGATCCCTCCTGCCCTGTCCAACACTCACATGAAGTGCATATTTCTTCTCCTGGGGCAAGTTCTCCACAGAGAGTACATGACATGCCCACTCTCCAGGCACGGGGAGATCCTGCCAAAGTAGCAAATCAGTGATAAGGACATAAAGTGATGAATAGAATTTTAGATCCTGATGGTAGGCAGTCTGCAAAATCCAAGCGAGAATGGAATTGGAGGGGACCAGGGATCAGGATGTGTGCATGGAGCTTCCCTGCCAAGGGGGCGGGGGAGGTCACAGGCTGGGGGATGCACAGAATGATCCATGGGCCCTTTGCCACTACTGGGTCACCCCCTTCTGCATCTCAGCCTTTGGCTTTGAGCTCTGTGATCGTCAAAATGTGCACAGTCCGTACTCTGGCTGGCAGAAGAAAGGACCCTGGGAAGACAATTGTAGACCCTTTGTGAGTGTAGGAAGGGGTAGGCTGGACACCCAGTCCAAGAGGAGCTAAAACTGGAGTCGAGGGGTGTGCAAGGGGTGGGTGTGAGGGTTGTGGGCAGTCACAGTCACGGCAGAGGTGGCTCTGTCTGTGGGGTGAGTGCCTCCCTGCAGGCACAGCACTGGAGATATCAGAGATCCACATGAAGAGGAAAAGCTGGAAATGGCACTATGGTTCAAATGGTAGAGCATCAACCTTGAGCAAAAGAGCTCAGGGACAGTACCCAGGACCTGAGTTCAAGCCTCATGACTGTAAAAGAGAAAGAACCAGGACTATGAGAGGGAACCTGGTACTCTCTTGGTCTAATCAGACACAAGAAGAGGCCGGGATAGTCTGTGGAAAAACACAGAGAACATCTTCCCCCAGCTCATCCTGTCCGACATGCAGGGACAGCCATGTAACTAGGGCTACGGTGAGATCATCTTCACGCCTGTGCTGCCATCTGAATTGTAGGCCTCTGTCCTTGCATGGAGTGTTCTGATGGCTGAGCAGGTGCCCTAACCCTAGATGGAGAGCAGCCACTGACTGTGGTAGCTAAGGAGAGATCTGTTCCATAGCTATCAGGCCACCCAGCATAGGAGCGAGAACCACCCCTCACCCAGGTAGAGGCCAATGGTTCTCCAGGTGCTACTAACATTGCCCCACCCCTAGCTCTGGGTACACGTGACATTCCCTCCACAAGGAGCAGGACAAAGTGAGGGATCAGGAAGCTGCCTATGGGCTTCAGATAATGGCCAGGCTGGCACTACAGATGGCCTCACTCTGTCACCACCTTCCCCTGCCTCCATCTTTCCTCCATCATGCCTCTCTACCTCCCAACCATTAACCTTGGAAACCAATGAACTGGGCTCTCATCATTCCTCTCATGTCTTCACCCACCTTGCCATGCGTCCATCCCTCTGTCACTTCCACCCCACACACTTCCCACCACCAGCCACCCTGTAGCTTATGAGGATCCCAGAGGAAGCTCTTGGTGAAGGGCTTGTGACCACAAAACAGTTACTATCACCCGCTCCGGCCTGATCCACCACAGAATAAGAACAGCCAAGCAGGCACACACTGCAGCAGAGATGCTCTGCTGCCACCCTGATTTCTTCATGGCCTGGACTTGGCTCTCTTCAGCCTCTCAGCTCAGTAACCAGAACATTGTGCTTTCACAGAGCCATGGCTTCCAGTCTCCATGGACACAATGACATCAAGGTGATGCCAACTTCCCCATCTCTATATACTTCTAACTATGGGATGGGAGCTGAGGTTCTCTTCTGTGACTCCATCCGCTAAGAGGCTCATGCAGATTTCTATCCTTTGCTCATCATGGTGACTCTTTGGTTAACAAGTCACTGCTGGGCTTCCAGTTCACCACATATAGAACCCATACTCCAACACTTTTCTTAGAAGGACTGATGACTTTTAAATATTCTCTAGTTTTAAATTTCTAGTTCCTTCTCTCTTTCATTTATATATTTCCCTTCATCACATACTTCCCTTTTTTTACCTTCCTTCTTTCATTCCTGGCCTTGAACTCAAGACCTGCAGCTTTTTCTTAGCTTTTCTTTGCTCAAAGTAGCACTCTAGCTCTTGAGCCACAGCTCTACTTCAATCTTTGTTCTTGCTCTAAACTGGGAGTAAGAGTCTCATGCATTTTTCCCTTTGCTGGGTTGGGTTTAAACCACAATACTAAGATCAGGATCCTGAATATGCCTCGGATTACAGGTATTATCTAATCAAAACAAATTCCTGATTTCCTTTTTAGACATAATTAGTTCTTTCAGGTGAGCCACCAGCCACTCATGCAAGAGCATTGCAGGATCCCAGCATTCATCTTGTCTCCAGTCTTATTCCATCCATCTCACAATGGCCATCTAAAACACACTGCTGCATGCCTGAAGTCGCAAGGAAAGTTCTCAACGCCATGAGGAGCCCCCTTAAGCTCTGCCTCAGATATGCCCAGCCCCCATCCCACTTCCACATGAGCATTTGTTTAGGAGAAATTTCCTGAGTACATCATCATCTTTTCCTCACCATTCGAGTTTCATCTTTGCAGTCATTTCTCCCAGACAAAGGGGAACATGATCCATGGTTTGATAGCAGCTCCAGCTTTATAGTCCCAGCCACCAACACCCCCCATTACCCTGCCAGACACCTGAATTCAAGAACAATGTTTTCACTACCCCTGACTCTTATCAAATGTTTTAACTTATACAGTGCATTAAAATAATTTTACTAAATGGAATAAACACATGGCATCAAGCTTCAGAATCTTTGGACCTGAACTTTTAGTGAATAACAGACCCACCAGCATTTCAGTAGCCAACAGAAATCTTAGCTTTGAGATTTCAGCATTCCTGGTATCCAAGTTTGGATGTGCTAACACTGCCCTTAATGGGGCACCTCAATCACACAATCCCACAACAATCAATGTCATTTGACATTCACTGGTAGGTGGTGCTAGGAAAAAGACTGATGTGCCTACTCCATGCTGGCTTGACCTATGCCATCTTCAAACCTGGAGCAAGTGGGCTCCTCTCTCCATGACACCTTTTGTGTACTACCCCAGGAGGACCTTTACCTTGAGACAAAATTATGAAGATTATCTCTACCAGCAAAGATTCCAGTGAGATGTGCCTACATGGATAAAGCTAAAATCTCACTAAAGTGAGGTTGTTGGCAGTGCTGGAGCCTGAACTCAGGGCCTGGGCACTAACCATTTGTACTCAAGACTAGCCCTTTACCACTTGAGCCCAAACTCCATTCCCAGCTGTTTTTATTTTTGGTAGTAAGAATCTATCAGACTTTCCTGTTCTAGGTGACTTGGAACTTCCATACTCAGATTTCAGCCCCTTGACCAGCCTGGATTAAAAGTGTGGATCAGCCATGCCCCACACCTGAGGACTTCTGCCAGCACATTTTTTCCCAAAAATTGGAAGAGGAAGATGAGGGAGGGTTGGGCTCATCCTGCCCTGCATATGAAGGTGAGCATCAGCGCCTGAACTTCATTCCCTGTTTTAGGCTGCTGGAGGAAAAGGAAGCAAATAGGCACAGGCTGGCAGCAGATGCCACAGAACAACTTGTTACCAAGACTTCCAGAGCAGACCTCAGAATCGATGACAGATTGGATCTACCCAGTAACAGAGGCAGTGGTGACACCTGAAACTGCGCGTCTGAGCCTTTGCTGCTAGTAAACAGGGCCACCTATGTCTCAATGAGAAAGGTGAGATTTTCGTGGAGAAGGTGAGATTAAACATTATGTATCATGCAAGAAGACAGACTATAAGGGGTCTTTTATTATTCCAAGTGAAATTTTGGATTTCCTCTTCTGTTTCTTTAAAGAATGGCATTGGGATATTGATGAATATTGCACTGAATTTGTAGATAGTCCTTATCAAGATTGCCATTTTTACAATATTACTTCTTCCAAAGCAGGAGCATAGGTTTTTGCATTTCCTCAGTTCTGCGTTAATTTCCTTCTCCACGGTTTATAGTTCCATCAAAAAGGTGCTTTACATTCTAAGTTAATTCCTAGGTATTTTATTTTCTTTGATAGCAAAATGAGTTGCTATCCTGATTCTTGCCTCATTCCTCTCATTTGTTGGCATATAGGAAGGCAGTTGACATTGAGGGTTAATTTTATACCCTGCTTCCTTACCAAAGTTTTATATCAGCTCAAGCAGCTTCGGAGTAGAGTCTATAGGGTTCTTTAAATACAGAATCATGTCATCTGTAAGGAGAGAAAGTTTCAGTTCCTCTTTCCCTTTTCCTCCTCACTCCAGTTAGAATGGCCAAGATCCAGAAATCTAATAACGTATGCTGGAGGGGATGTGGCCATGAGGGATCACTACTACACTGCTGGTTGGATTGCAAACTCGTTCAACAACTATGGAAAGCACTATGGCAGTATCCCCAAAAGACTAAACATAGAGCTCCCCTGTGATCCAGCAATTTCACTACTTGCCAATCGTCCAGATAGGACATATTAAATTCACTAGAACAATAACATTTATCACAGCACTATTTACTATAGCAAAGGTATGGAACCAACCCAGATGCCCGTCAGTTGATGAGTAGATCAAATATGGTATTTTTACACAATGGAATTCTGTGCTTCTGTCAGAAAGAATGACATAGATGAATTTTTAAGGAAATAGAAAGACTGTAAGGTTTAGAAATTAGTTTCGGTCTCCTCTCTCTCCTTCTCTATCTCTGTAAAATTTAGAAGTTCCTGTTTCTCTCTCTTTCTCTCTGTTTTCTCTCTTTCTCTCTCTCTCTCTCTCTCTCTCTCTCTCTCTCTCTCTCTCTCTCTCTCTCTCTCTCTCTCTCTCTCTCTCTCCAATCCTTACGCTTGAACTCAGGGCCTGAGCTACTTTTGCTCAAGGTTAGCACTCTACCATTTGAACCACAGTGCTGCTTCTGGCTTGCTCTTTTCACGTAGTATTGAGGAATCTAACCCAGGCCTTCATCCTTGATAGGTTTGCACTCTACCACTAAGCCACACAGTCAGCTTTTAGAGGTTTCTGACAAAGGTTTTCCTACATGCTATTATTTCTTCTGTGAGTGCTCTTAATGCTTGCTGAAGGTTGACTTTGTTTAGAAGACTTACCCTAATACTCCCATATACAGAGATTCTATATATAGGTAAATGTTTTTCATTACTCAGAATTTCTCTATTGTGTATGTTCTGAAATGTACTGAAGACTGACTTCTGATTAAAAGTCATTGCACATTTGTTCTATTCATTAGTTTTCTTTTCTTCTATGGGAATCAGGTTTGTGATGAACACAGAAGTATGCCTTCCAGGTCAAACACTTTCCACCTTTGTAATATTCATAAGTTTTTTCTCTCCTATGTGCATTTTATACTTAGTCATGCGTTCATGATGGATTTTTCATATTCTTATATTCATACGATTTTTATCCTGTGTCTGTGTGGTATCATGCACACTCAACTATGAGTTCTTCAAAAAAATTTCCCTTTCATTTTATTCATAGGATTCTATCCTGTGGGTGTTTAGTGATAAATCTTGACTTGTGCCTTCTGGGGAAAAGACTGAATATTTGCTACATTCATTAAGGGTTTGATCTTGTGTTGGTTCTGTGACACAAGCTGAGTTTTCTTCCACAGACTAAAAAGTCTTTCCTATTTATTACATTGCTAAGGCTTCTCATATGTGTGAACTCTCTTACGCTTCCTGAAGGGTGAATACTGCACGAAAGACTTTCAACTTTGGTTATATTCCTAAGGTTTCTAATATGTGTGAATTCTGTTATGCCCCCTGTAATGTGACTTCCATCTGAAGGTCTTACCACATTTGATGCACTCGTAGAGTTTCTCTCCTGTGTGTGTTCTCTGATGCAATTTGAGGGAAGACTTCCATTTGAAAGACATTCCACATCGGTTACATTCATAAGGTTTTTCTCCTGTTTGAATTGTCTTATGCATGTTGAGGTTTGGCTTCTGTGTGAAGGACTTTCCACATATGTTACACTCATAAGGTGTTTCTCCTGAGTATATTCTCTGATGAACATGGAGTTTTACCTTCCATTTGAAAGACTTTCCGCATTCACTACATGCATAAGTTTTCTCTCCTGTGTGTATTCTATTATGCCCATCAAGATATGACTTCCACTTGAATGTCTTTCCACATTGTTGCACACATAAGGTTTCTCTCCTGTGTGTGTTCTTTGATGAACACGAAGTTTTCCCTTCCCTTGGAAAGACTTTCCACATTCATTACACTTATAAGATTTCTCTCCTGTGTGTGTTATTTGATGAACTCGAAGGTGTATCTTCTGGGTGAAAGATTTTTCACATTTGTTACATTCATAAGGTTTCTCTTCTTTGTGTCTTCTCTGGTGCTAAGTGAGGTATGATTTCAGTCTAAAAGTCTTCCCACAGACAGATTTCTGTCTGAAAGACTTTACACATTGGTTACATTCATAAGGTTTCACTCCTGTGTGTGTTCTCTGATGAACACGAAGTTTTCCCTTCCCTTGGAAAGACTTTCCACATTCATTACACTTATAAGATTTCTCTCCTGTGTGTGTTATTTGATGAACTCGAAGGTGTATCTTCTGGGTGAAAGATTTTTCACATTTGTTACATTCATAAGGTTTCTCTTCTGTGTGTCTTCTCTGGTGCAAAGTGAGGTATGATTTCAGTCTAAAAGTCTTCCCACATTTATCCCATTCATAAGATTTCTCTTCTGTGTGAGATCTCTGATGTGTGCTGAGAGCTGAATTCTGGGCAGAAATTTTATTACGTTCCTCATATTCATAAGGTTTGTCTTCTCTTGGAGATCGAGGTTGGAGCGTCAGGTCTGACTTCTCAGAAATTAATTTTCACACTTGATGTACGCATCACATATCTCAGGATATTTGCTCTGAGGTATTCTAAGGCGTATTTCATTACTGAAAGATTTCTCACATTCACTACATGTATGAGGAGTCTCTCCTGTGTACATTTTCGGATGCGTAGTGATGCTCGGTGTTAAGTACAATATTTTTCATCACACAGTACATTTAGCAGTTTTCCTCCCTCCCTGAAGAATTTCTTGGGCAGGGAGAACAGAATTATGATACTGCAGATCTTTTGGACTGTCACAATCATGAATAAGATGCTCTGAATATCCGATGGATTTTTTAAGAACAGGAGACATACGAGATCTATATGCAGCATGCATCTCATCAGGCTTAGGAGACAGAAGCATGTTCTGACACTTAATGAACTCCTCAGTCCTCACCCCTAAGATGTTACCGTTATTACTAATCAGCTCTGGATTATGTGTAGAGCTCAAATTTGAAGTTGTTGCTAATCTCACGTTTTCCTCCACTTCGATACTACTTGCAACTTCTACTTCACAAGGACATTCATGTGGACTTTCCTGGCAGTCTTGAACACATTTTTCATTACCTGGACATCTAAAATGAGTCATAGAAAAAAGACACAAACATACATGAGATACAAATATTCCTTACTGTAATGGTAATGACTTTACTTTCCCATCCTACGTGTTAGATATTTTAAAATATAAAAGTGGAAATTGATTTATGAGAAATATATGGTTTTCTCCCTAACATATTAAGAAAATGATATTTTACAATGACCAAGAATGTTTTTCTGTGTTTTAGTTCTCTTTTTATATCACAGGAAATATTTATTGAAATTACCCAACTATGTATTGCTACAGTTTCAAGGTGAGTACTACCTATAGTATACCTGCAGCTGTTTTTTTTCAAATACTGTTTGGTTTATACATTGAGGAATAGCTGCCTTTCTTTTATTTTTGAGAAATAATCTAAATATTGTGCTGTTTTGCATCTTTTTAAAACTTTCTTTTCTTTTCTTTTCTTTTTTTTTTGTAGTTCATCGGCAACGGCCCTGTCCCTGAACACTGCAGCAGAAGACTGTAACCCCTATCCTTGAGCTACAGCCCCACTTCCTGTTTTCTAGAGTTAACTACAGATAAGAGTCTCAGGTCCTGAGTAGCACATAGGGTTACCTTACCCTGTTTCAATGCTGTTTGCTTATTAACCATTAAGTGAGGAACACGAATTTTTTCTACATTCAGCGGCCACAAGTGTGGTTTATATGTCTGTTTGCCTTTGATCCAAGCAAGAACGATTCTTGAGAGTAAGGACTTACACCTATATCCCTTCAGTTACAACTTCTCACTAAAGTCTTAATTTAGGTATTTGTGGGAATTTTGAAATTTGTTTCTTTCCATTTGAAGTCTTATAAAAATTCCTTTTCTGGAAGACCAGAAAATCTCCAGCTCATTGTCTAGTTAATTTTCTTATGTTGATTGAAACTTGGTTGTTTTTTTTCCTTCCATTCCTGGGTTTGAACTTAGGACCTAACCACTCTCCTTGGGTTTTCTCAAGACTAGAACACTACCAATGAAGTCATTACTTCTGACTTTTTCTATGTATGTGGTAATAAGGAATCAAACCTGTGTCTTTGTGCAAGCACTCTACCACTAGGCTCAATTACTGGTGGAAAGGTCTGGTTCTGAATACCAGTCTCTTCCTACCAGCAAAAAGATATTATCCTTATCAGAGAATAATGCCCTGACTTATTCCTTGTTTGCTCAATCATTTATAGTCTTAGTTTTAAAGAAATGAAATATCATTCTTTCTTTCTTTCTTTCTTTCTTCCTTTCCTTCCTTCCCTCTTTCTTCTTTTTTTCTTTCTTCATTTCTTTCTTGTTTTGCAGTCATGGGACTTGAATTCTAGACCTGGCTGATCTTCCTGAGCTCTTCAGCTCAAGGCTACTGCCCTATGCCTTTAGCCTCAACCCCACTTCTCATTTTCTATTGGTTCATTGGAGAGAAGAGTCTAAGGTGTTTTTGTGATAGGTCAGTCTTTGAACCTTGATCCTCAGATCTCAGCCTCCTAAGTAGCTAGGATTACAGGCATGAGCCACGGGCTCATGGCTTTCTCATTTTATTTTGTTTCACAGTGATTTCTACAGAGAAATCTAACTTTAACTCTACTGCCACATAGAATTCATTATATCACCCTATGATTCTTGGTGCCGGGGGTTTGGGCTAGTATGCACAAAGACCTGGTTCAGTTCCTTGGTACTACATACAAAGAAAAAGCCAGAAGTCGTACTATGACTCAAGAAGTAGAGAGCTAGCCTTGAGAAAACCCAAGGACCATGCTCAGGCCCTGAGACCAAGCATAGGATTGGGAAAAGAAAATGATTCTTGATTCATTCACAAAGAATTCCATAGGTTCCACACAGGATTTAGGGTAACTAAGAATATTATTGCTCAGTACATCACAACATGAACTTACTAATGGGGCTCAGGCTCCAACATCAATATGAAGATGCATTCACTCACCTGTGATATTCTTGTCAGAGGAATTTCCTATCCAGAGTTCTGCACAGTGCTCTAGCTTGTCAATTAATACAGGTTTGGGAACACAGGGCCCTGTAAATTAGAAACAGTAGAGAATTATTGCTTATGCTGTGTCATCATCGCTTTAAGTTCACAGACATCCTACTCACAAGTTATCTATTAAATCTTTTTTCTCATTTCTCACTGGCTCCATGGTTGGCTTTTCCCCAGCTCTGGATTCATTTTGTATGGCATAAACTTAGCTGTCTTGCTCAAGGCTAGAAAAATACTAGTTTGAGTCCCAGCTCCACTTACATGCATAGGTCTTCATGCATGCTAGGCAAGCACTCAACCACAAAGTCAAACTCTTGACACTCCACTAATTTCTTGAGGGGTTACTTGGAGTTATAGAGTTTCATGGCAATTTTTATGCCATTGCTGGCTTCAAATTAGAATTCTTAGATTTCTTCCTCCTGAATATTTTAAGATTACAGGCATGAAACATTGCACCTAGTGCCAGGTTTCCATTATAAACTCACTGTTTAGTGATTTGTAGATCCTATTTCCAATAATGATATATATTCTATTCTGGATTGTTTATCCACTTACAATTACTGTGTAAGTTTGGAATGTCGTCTCCATTAGAGGAAACATAATTTAGAACTGTTGTCAAAGTATCCTGAAGGTATCCTGAAGAATGAGTACAAAATTACCTTAGGTTTTCTTTAGAAAGTAATGATACTTCTCAGGGCCTGGAATCTTTCATTTAAATAGTATTGAAAGTTTGATAAACATTCACGTATCTGGAAAATAACAAGGCACTTGGCCTTGCAAGTGAATTTGACTTTTGCTCACCTAAGGACACCAGGTTGCTGTAGGTCTCCAGCATTACATCTCTGTGCAGGGTCCTCTGAGCATTGTCCAGATGCTGCCACTCCTCCCAGCTGAAATCCACAGCTACATCATCAAATGACACCAGCTTCTGGAATGGCACATTTTCATCAAGTAATTAGCACCGAGTTATAAACACACCATGTCTGGAATTTTATTCTTTTTTGGTTGGAATTTTATTCCTTTACTTAAATGTTTAGACTTACATGAAATATTGAACTGAAAAGCTTAGGGATGGTGCCTAGGCCCAGAGTTCAAGTCCCAAGACCCACAAAAAAATAAAAAGGCAAGCCAGGTGTTGGTGGCTCACGCCTGTCATCCTAGCTACTCAGGAGACTGAGATCTGAGGACCATGGTTCAAAGCCAGCCTGGCACAAAATTCCATGAGACTCCTTTCCAATTACCCACCATAAAATGTTTAATGGCTTGTGGCATATCATGGTAGAGCAATTTTGGTATCGACAAAAATACGTCGGGGAGTAGATTCAGGTTATAAATGGAATTATTCCATTGAAAAGGAACTACATTATATGATGACATATGCTGGTACTGTGAGAATATTGCAAAATCTTAGGGTATCAAGTAATAATACTGTGAAGTACACCCAGAATGTTAATGTTCTCTGTCTGGCATAATAGTCACTTGGGGAAGAAAGTTTTTTTTTCTTTTTTGGCTGTTGGATTTGTAAGGCTTGAACTCTGGGCCTGGGCACTGTTCCTGAGCTCTTCAACTCAAGGCTATCACCCTACCTATGAAGCCACAGTGCCATTTCCCATATTCTAGTGGTTAACTGTAGATGAGAGTCCCATAGACTTTCTAATGCCCAGGCTGGCTTTGAACCAAATCTTTAGATATCAGCCTGATATCTGAGTAGTTGGATTACAGGTAGAAGTCACTGCACCTGGCAAGAAATTTATTTCTTGCTGTTTTATACTACAAATTTACTGTATGTTTTACTTTTTCAAAAAGACTGAGGATGACCTTTTTTCTGTATATAATGAGAAGAGGGGTAGGGAGCTGTGAGCAGAAGAACTGAGGGGCAATACTCAGGGTAGGACAATAGCCTTAAACTAAAGAGCTCACGGCCCAAGGTCCAAGCCCCATGACTTTCCCCAATACCCCACAAAAAAAAGGGAAAAAAATTGGACATTGGAGAGGATTTTCTAAAAAGAATATACAGAAATAGCAGTTCAAAATGTAGAAAGAAGTTCATGAGAAAAATTAAAATTACAATGAAATCATTACTTTAAATATGTTAATATAAACATAGTTTTAAAAAAAAGATCCACATACACACACACAAACACACACACACACACACACACACACACACACACGCATACAAAAAAACAACTTTCAAAGTCTAACTATTACTGGGAAGGTAGTGAGAAGAAGTAGAACTTTGGAATAGTCCTGCAAGGAATATAAAACAATCAAAAATTGCGTGGAGAGTGCTAAAAAAGTACTAAATATAGAATTACATAGAAATATGGTCCAATACTTCTATTTCTAGATTTGTACCTAACGGAAGAGAAAGCAGAGACTAGAACAAATATGTGGAGAATCCATTCACAACTATTAATAATAATCAAAGGATAGAAACATGCAAAACAATGCATTGACAAGGAAGAACATTTTACTATATTTTACAGATGAATCTTGATTACAGTAAACTAAAAATACAGCAGTCATAAAGGAAGAGCTAGGGTATGTTTTCCCTTCCAGAGCTTCCAAGGATCAACAAACCCTTAGAGCCAAAAACACGATGGTTCCAGAGAATGGAGTAGAGAGGAACAACAGCTGAATGTTTAATGATTATACATGGAAGATGAAAATTGCTCTAGATGGGTAGAATGAAGAGAGAACTGTACCCTAAACAATGGTTATGTAGCCACACAGGATGGGACACACCTATACTCCCTGATCTTGGGAAACTCAAGAAGGATTTCTAGCCATCCTAGATGCATGGAAAGATCTATCATAAAAACTAATGTGGAGGGGCTGGGAGTTTGGCATAGTTGTAGAGTGCTTGTATGAGGACGAAGGTTCAATTCCTCAGTACCACATACACAGAAAAAACCAGAAGTAGTGCTGTGGCTCAAGTAGAAGATCACTAGGCTTGAGGAAAGCTGAAGGACAGTGCTCAGACCGAGTTCCAGCCAAAGGGCTTGTTTAAAAAAAACCAGAAAGCTGAGCATGATGGGGTGGTGGCTCACTTCTATAATTCTAGCTACTAAGGAGGCTGAGATCTGAGGATCAAGGTTTAAAGCCATGCTGGCACAAAAAGACCTGACACTCTTATCTCCAATTTACCTTTAGAAAATGGGAAGTGGGGCTTGGCTCCAGGGTAAGGTGGTAGCCTGGAGCTGAAAAGCTCAGGGATAGTGCCCAGGCTGAGTTCAAGATCTATGACACACCAAAAAAAACAAGAAACAAAAAATAATGTGGAAAAATTTGGATTCTGTGAATTTTATCAGGCATAAAATGTCTTTTTTTGCTGTTGAAATAACAAATTGTTTGGAAACATTTTAAAAGTTTTTACCTAGAAATGTACACTACAAATGGAATTAATAACAAACACAAAATATGCAAAAGATACAAATTATCACAATATGGGTATCCTGCTTCTGTATCTTTTCACTGACTCCTGTTCAAATGAGTCACATATTCTGAATCATTTCTCCCAGTCGATATATGCCACACATGTTAGCATGTACTGAACTTCTTGGGAAATCTAAAGCAAATACTAAGCAAATGTGTTAGATTTTGTCAACAGTGATATTTCAAATATAAATTCCTACTCATTGCATTATTTAATATCAATGCTGGAATCTAACTTACACTGGCAGAATCTTCAATCTTTTGAGAATCTTCAAAAGGGTGTGTAAATATTTAGGATCGTTATGTCTTCCTGGAGGAAAGATCCCTTTAATAGTATGTAGTAACCTTCTTTGTCTTTTCTTACTAATTTTAGTTTGAAGTCTATTGTATCTGATATGAGGATGGCAACTCCAGCCTGTTTATGGGGGCAGTTAGCTTGATAGAATTTATTCCAACCTCTCACTTTCAAAAGATGATTGTTTTTGGGTAAGATGTGTCTCTTGAAGACAGCAGAACGATGGCTCTTGCATTTTGATCCAACTAGACAGCCTATGCCGTTGAATTGGAGAGTTAAGTCCTTTGACATTGAGAGTTAGGATTGAGAGATATTTATTAGTTCCTACCATTTTTAAAAGCTTTTAGTAGGGCCTGTGTCTTGACAGTTCTTGTGGTCCTTAGATGGTACGCTGTTTAGGTGCCATTTCTTTCCCTATATTGCATTTATTTTGGTTTTCTATGTATAGAGCATCTTTAAGAATTCTCTGTAGTGTTGGTTTTGTTTCGACATATAGTTGCAGCTTTTCCCTGGAATGGAATGTTTTTATTGTTCCCTCATTAGTGAATGAGAGCTTAGCTGGCTGCAGTATTCTTGGTTGGTAGTTATTTGATTTAAGGGCATGACATATATGCTTCCAGTCACTTCGTGCTTGCATGGTCTCCGCTGAGAAATCTGGGGTTATTCTGATTGGTTTGCCTTTATAGGTTACTGATCCCTTTTCCCTGGCTGCCTTTAGGATCTTTTCTTTCGTTTCTATTGATCCAGTTCAGATCACAGTGTGGCGGTGGGATGTTCTTTTCTTGTCAGGTCTGTTTGGGGTTCTAAAAGCTTCTCGTATCTGGATGGGCCTGCCCTTCTGGATATTTGGGAAATTCTCTGAGATGATTCCCTGAAGTATATTTCCAATACCATTGACCTCTTTCTCCACGCCTTCCTCAATACCAACTAGCCTTAAATTAGGATTCCTAATTGTATCTTGGACCTCCTGAAGTGCTCTCCCATATTTCCTAGATTTGGATTGACTCATTTTCTGTTCTTTCTCTATAATACCTAAATTATCTTCAGCCCCGGAAATTCACTCCTCTGCATTGTCTAACCTGCTACCAAAGCTATCTACTTTATTTTTCATCTCCCTTGCTTCTAATTGCTCATTTTTGATGCCTTGCATCTCTTGTTTTAGATCATGTATGGATTTTTTATCTCCTTGATTTCCTTTTGAGTGGTTAGCTCAGTAGCTTTATTTTCTTTGGACATTTGCTGGAGTTTGGTCACGTTTTTATTAGTGGATTCTATGAATTCGTCCATCTTTCTTTGAAAAACCTTTATTATGGCCTCCTTTATGGCTTCTTCTTTTTCACTTATCACCTTGTTTATGCTTTCCTCTTGTTCAGCTATGGCTTCCTCCATTATCTCTTTCTTTATATTTTCACATTTTTCATTAATGATGTTTATCAATTGCATTTGTGTAGCACTTGGAAGACTCTCCTCTAGGTTTTCCAGTGACTGTTCCATTGTCTGTTTACATGGGTGGGGGATGTTGTTTCTTGATTTGACATTTTTCTTGAGTTTCTTGTTCTGCCCATTTGAAAATGGGAGCAAGATTACTACTAAATACGATTATAGTTTTTCAGATATAACCAACCTAGACCTCTGTAGCTGGCAGACACTAGATGTTCACAAGTTTTGATTGGTATTATCACTCTTTCTTTTTGTGCACTTACAGACCAGTCTGATAAGCGATTTATACCCAAAACAATAAGCCTCTCAATCCAATCTCTATTGTCTTTAAGTCCCTCTGAGCCTAAAGAATAATTAACCACCTACATATACAATATTGCTCAACAGCCATCAAGTGTAGATCCGTGCAGTATAAGGGTTGAAAGACGAGCAGAGGTCCAGAGATAGAAAAAAAGAATGAGAGAGGTCAGGGGAGGTACAAGAGGATTAACGTAGGAATGTAAGAATATTGTAGTCATGAAGAAAAGGTATAGCATAAGTATAACTGACCTAAGTTGGTAAGTAGGTAGCATATTTGAGTACAAAGTTTGGAAAGTATTAGAATAAAACTTAGGTGTTGGCTGCATGACTAGCTCTTAGCCCAACCAGTGGCCTCACAGTGGACCATGGGATGGATCTGTTTTCCTTTTCTACGTTGAGGGAAGGGGTATTTCACAAGATGCAGAAGCGAAGATTTCAGAAGCAAATGCTGTGAGTGAATTAGCTCGTAAAAGGCATTTTTATTTTCTTTTTTCTTTCTGCCAGTCTTCGGGCTGGAATTCAGGGCCTGAGCACTGTCCTCGGGTTTTCTCAAGTCTAGCCATCTGCCACTTGAGCCACAGTGCCACATCTAGATTTTCTATCTATGTGATACCGAGCAATCAAACCCAGATCTTCATGGATGCTAGGCAAGCACTCTAGCATTATGCCAAACTCTCAACCCTGACATAGTAATTATAAAGTCATCATCATCATATCAAAATGTCCTTTCTCCTACAAAGAATGAACACTTATCTATGTGTGTAATGCTTCTTTTTTAATTTCACTAATTCTTCTATGTTTTTCCCTCTTGCATTTTTTACACATGACAGCAAAGCTAATCATCAGGAAAAAATTGATTAGGATAGAGAAACCTAATAATATCCTAGTAGATTGACGTCAAAAATATGTGCAAGATGCCCTGTGTGTTTGACCTAGTGGTAGAGTCCTTGGCTACCACGCAAAAAGACTCAGGTTTGATTCTTCATTACCACATACATAGAAAACGCTGCAAGTGGTGCTGTGGCTCGGTGGGACAGCTAAAGCCTAAAGAAAGCCCAAGAACAATGTTCACACTCTGAGGTCAAGTCCCAAGACTAGCAAAAACAAAAAAAAATTCGAAAAGGGGCAAAATACAGGCAGAGAAGGCACTGTGAAGCAAATGTTTTGTAAAGGATGAGGGCAATATTGACCCTTAAGTTTGGATCTTACCTAAGAAAGGCTCCTTGAGCCTGAGACCAGGCTGGTAGTTGGGCCTAGTGGAAGACATTGGGAATGGACAAATAAGGTGTGCTGTTTACTACATCCACATGTATATTGTGAGATTGGAGGAGAGATTCAGCCTCCAGTATGTCTTTGGTGAGGTCTTCTGTGAGCAAGGATCTTTGGTCATTGGGCCCTGAAAGGTGACCCTGCCTCCCTCACAATGGAACAGAATATGGAACCCTGGTAACCAAGCCACTGTAACTAACAACCAACTCAAGCTAGCTCACTTGGCCTGTGGCTCAGGAGGAAGAAAGATGTTGCTGTGCTGTTGCCAAAGATCAGGAAACTCGAGTCTCAAGCATGGAAGTTGTGGATGTCTTACTCGAAGATGTACATGCTAGATCATTGCCAAGCCACAAATCCAGTAAAACAGGCCTTTCTCTAAGAAGAAGGCCAGGAAAATCCAGGGCAACCAGATGAGGTATATTTCTAAGAAGAAATGTATTTGACCCCATCATCCTCCCCACACACTACAATTTTCTTTTTTTAAAAATTTTTTTCTTGTAATTAGTAAAAGGGTTACATGATATTTGCCAGATAGAAGGTGCATTAATTCACATACATTGATACCCTTTCAGATGTCTTGGTACCCATTTCACTTCAACCCCACACCCCCCAGCAGTCTTGGTTTTCCCCCCTTCCCTATCAAATTTCAAATATGCAAATACAAACAAATTCAATATATCAGATAACAAAGTGAGATACTATACCAATATGGGATAACCAAGGGACAACAAAGGAGATGAGAGACAAAATAGTACATTAAGGACAACGATCATTCATTATGTGTCTTTTGTTTCAATATCCTGGAGGTCCTTTCAATTAGCTTCACATTATATGGCCTTATATATGGCCTTTTGCTCTATTGCAAATCTCTGCTAGTAGAGCCCAAGGTTTCTACTGATTATGACGAATGAGGGAAACCACTGAGCCTAAGTTCCTTTGAGTCTGGCTTACTTCACTTAATATGATTTGTTCTAAGTCTTTCCATTTCCTAACAAATGGGGCGATGTCATTCTTTCTGACAGCCGCATAGAATTCCATGGTGTACAAATACCACAACTTGTTGATCCAGTCATCAACTGAGGGACATCTGGGTTGGTTCCATATCTTTGCTATGGTGAATAGTGCTGCAATGAACATTGTTGTGCTAGTGGGTTTAGTATTCCCTTGTTTCTGGATTGTTGGGTAAATGCCAAGTAGTGGAATTGCTGGGTCATAGGGGAGTTCTATGTTTAGCCTTTTGAGGCACTGCCACACTGCTTTCCATAGTGGTTGAACGAGTTTGCACTCCCACCAACAGTGTAGTAGTGATCCCTCCTGGCCACATCCCCTCCAGCATCTGTTGTCATTCGTTTTCCTGATCCTGGCTATTCTAACTGGAGTGAGTTGGAATCTTAGAGCTGTTTTGATTTGCATTTCTTTTATGACCAGAGATGTGGAGCATTTCTTCATGTGTCTATAGGCCATTTTTGTTTCTTCTTCAGAGAAGACTCTCTTTAAGTCTTTGGCCCATTTTTTAATGGGATGGGTGTTACTTTGGAGGTTAGTTTTGGAGTGATTCAATTTTTTGAGTTGTTGATATATTTTAGATATGAGGCCTTTGTCCATTGTTTGGTTGGTGAAGATCTTCTCCCACTCTGTAGGCTTCCTGATTAGTTTACTAGCTATATCCGTTGCCATACAAAAGCTCTGCAGTTTAATGCAGTCCCACTTATCCAGCCTTTCTCTGAGTTTTTGTGATTCTTGGTCCTTATTAAGAATGTTTCGACCTGTGCCAAGGAGGCCTAGTGTATCTCCTATTCCTTCCTGTAAACTTTTCAGTGTGTCAGCTTTTACCTCCAGGTCTTTGATCCATTTGGAGTTAAATCTAGTGCAAGGTGACAAAGAAGGATCCAACTTTATTTTACTGTAGGTGCTTACCCAGTTCTGCCAGCACAACTTGTTGAAGAGGCTATCTTTCTTCCATTCTATTTTTTTGGCTCCCCTGTAAAAGATTAGGTGGCCATAGGTTTGTGGTTTAATATCTGGGTCTGCAATTCTATTCCATTTTACTTCAGGCCTGTTCTTGTGCCAGTACCAAGAAGTTTCTTTCCTGATTATTGCCTCGTTCCTCTCACTGTTGGCATAAAGGAAGGCAGGTGATTTGTGAGGGTTGATTTTATGGCCTGCTACCCTTCCAAAGCTTTGAATCAGCTCAAGGAGCTTGGGAGTAGAGTCTATTGGATTCTTTAAATACAGAATCATGCCATCTGAAAAGAGGGATAGTTTTATTTCCTCTTTCCCTACTTGGATCCCCTTTATGCTTGCTTCTTGCCTTATTGCACTCCCTAGAAATTCTAGTACTATGTTAAAAATGAGTGGAGAGAGTGGGCATCCTGAATGCTACCCCTTAGCACTTTTATGCAAAGGTTAGGCCTGTGGCATTTTAAGCATTATTCAACGCTGGTTTTTGCTGGTTAATTAGAGGTAAAAATCTTATGGAATTTATTGCATTCCTCTCCCAAAGAGGAAATTATGTGTGAGGATGTATGCTAGTATTTCAGATAGGAAATGGACTTTGGTGTTTGGAACCTGTTGGGCAGAGTGTATCAGCTGGGTTGTGATAACAGAGATGATGTTTCAGACAGGAATATTTTCATCCCAGACAGACTTAATCCAGATCCTTGGATTTCAGGCCTTGAGTAGATAGAATAACAAGTGTGAGCTGCCACCACCACCTGGCTCATTTTGGAAACCTTAATTGCTCCTCATTTGTTCCTTTCCGTTCTTGAAAGATTGATCTAAGCTGGCTGATTGTGCATCACAATGAAGTGATTGGCCTCAGGAATTGCAAATATTTGTTTCATCAGCACGGAATGAATGAAGTTGATCTAAACCCAATACTATTTTCCTTCTGATAAATAGGGAACTTACTTATATCATTTTTCCTTGCCTTTGCTTTCCCAAAGCAAGCAACATGTTTCTTAAAAACTATACTTCATGAGAATATTATAATTAGAAGCTATCTTCTGCACACCTCAGAATAGTCCTTGCATTTATAAACTTATATTACAATATTAGGTAGAAGAATTGTGACTGTTAGTTTCATAACTATTTCATATGTTTTACTCTTTAAGGCTCATTAACTCAAGAAGGGATTAAATACATTTAGATAATAGTAGAACGTAGCTGCTGCTGATTTGATGTGTGTGCAGATGATACACAGATTTATTAGGATTACTCAAAAGTTTTCTTCAAATTTTCAGTAGTAGACTGCTATGCTAACTGGAAGGTGATAGTTATGATGCTGAAATTCTATGAATCAGCTATGAAGCAGAATTTCAGGGGAGAGTATTTGCTAGGGACTTAATTTCTAAGACGCATATCAAGAATATTGAACTATAACACCAAAAGATGGAGGACTCAGCTTCACGTTTTCTTTGTTTTATGCAAGTCCTGGGACTTGAACCCAAGGTCTGGGAACTGTCCTTAAATGTTTTCTTTTTCCTTTGCTAGTGTTCTACCACTTGATCCACAGCTCCACTTCCAGATTTTTGGTAATGAACTGTAAATCAGAATATCATGCAATTTGTTTGGGCTGGATTCAAACCTGGTTCTCTGTAAATAGGATTCCAAGTGTGAGCGCACAGAGCCTGGCTAGTATCATTCATCATTCAAGTCATGGGACTGCAATTCTGCACCTGGGTCTTGTCACTGAGCTTTTCAGCTCAAGACTACTGCCCTACCCTTGAGCCATAGGGCCACTTCTGGGTTTCTGGTGGTTCATTGGAGATAAGAGTCACATGGACTTCAGTGCCCAGGCTGACTTTGAACTGCTATCCTTGGATCCCAGCCTCTTGAGTAGCTACATTTACAGGTGTGAGAAACCATACCCGGCTAAATTATTTTTTAAGTTAATTTTTTTTGTTAAGTCAATATATAGTTGGCATACGGTTACATAAGTAATGAACACATTTCTTAAGAAATTTGTTATCCCCTCCCTCATTTTTCTATGTTTTCCTACCCTCAGCCGCCTCTCCACCCAGATTGTTGAGTTCATTTCCGTTTAGTGTCTTCCAAGTATCACTGTTCAATTGGTTCACCCTTTTTCCTTTGTTTTTTTTTTTTTACCATTTTATTATACGCTCTCCATTCCCCAAATCACATAAACCTATGTAGAAGACACAGGGGACCCGAATTCAACACAGTGACTACAGAGAATAAAACTAAAGGGAAAAAGAAGAAAAGAGGTAAAAAGCAAAGAAAATGAAAGAACATCATACAGTACCTTAGAAGCAACAACACTGAAAAAACAAAACATAAAACCTTGGGCTGAAAATATAGCTTTCCTAGCAGGTATGAAACCCTGCATTCCATTCCTCAGCACCACATAAACAGAAACTGGAAGTTCCACTGTGACTCAGCTGGTAGATTTCTATCTTTCAACATAGAGTGTCTCCAAGTGACAAAAATCTGTCACATTTAAGTCAGGCTTCAAAATTTTGCTAGGAACCAGTTACGTGATTTGGAAGAAAGTACAGTTTTCAAAAAATTACTAGCCAGGCGCTGGAGGGTCATAATTGTCATTCTACTACCCAGGGAGAAGGTGATTCAAAGCCTTTGCAAGCAAAAAAAAGAAAACAAAAAAAAACCTGTAAGATTCTTCTCTCCACTTATCCACCCAAAAACTAAGTGGAGTTGTGGCTAAAACTGTTACAGCATTAGCCTCGAGGAAAAAGAACTAAGAGACCTTGCCCAGGTCCAAAGTTCAAGCTCCCCACCAAGAAAGAAAAAAAAGGAGTCCAGATACCTTAGTTTCAAAAGTATATCTGGATATCTTAGTAGATTTTTCTGATCTTTCCTCATTCATCTCATGGAACCACATAATCTTGATCCTGATCTGACTAAGAGCCTGCATTGTGCTTAATAAATTCATTCCACATATTCCAGTAAAATCTGGACAGCTAACAGCCACTTACCAATGCTTTATTCTACGTTTAGGCAAGTATGTCTTCATACCATCTACACAGTCAGCTATATCATCTTTCCAGAAGTAGCATTGAGTGTAGAACACTCAGAACTAAAATAATTGCATAAAGATGTAATAAAACCCCTTGATTCATTAAGAAAATTTCTGTACCACTTAGAGCAAGTACATTAGTGGTATTTATCTCTAGTCTCTTTTTTTAAAAAAATTATTAACATTGAATTTTACATCATATTTCAAATGTCATGTTTAACCAACAAGTATTCAAGAAGGGAATCGCTATACAAATACTGGCACATAAATTTTAGATTATAGTAAAAATTAAGCTGAGTCTTTGTATGTCATAGATACAGATACACCCCACTTCCAGAAGCTTCTGAGAGAGGCCTCTATGCATCTGTCCAAAGTAAACGCACCTTAAATTAACTAACTAAATGCTCTAAATAAATCAATAAGTGAATGCTCCAAATAAAGAACTAAATGCTCATTCCTCTAATCTTAGCCACCCAGCTGAGCTCTGAAGATCACAGTGGAAAGCCAGTCTGGTCAGTAAAAGTCTAAAGGCACTTGTCTTCAATTAGGCAGCAAAAAGCCAGAACTTGACCTATGACTCAAATGGTACAGTGCTAATTTTTGAACACCAAAGGGATGGCATTTAGACCTGGGTTCAGGTTCAAGTGGCAGCACTGGACCACACACCAAAATGTAAATGCTTTCAGGTTCTAACAGGCAAAGCTATCACAATCCCTACCTGATGGCTCAAAAGTGATTCAGCCCCCAGCTTTTCCTCTGACTCCAGTATTTCACAGGCCTCCGCCATTAGTACTGACACCTCATTTCTTACTGGGAAATGGGATTTCCTAGGATGTCACCTAGGTGAGGGCTGCAGTTGGGAGCCACTTACTCATGCCTGAAATCCAACTTCTCAGTAAGCACACTGTAGAGACTACAGTAGTTTGTGAGGGAAATGAAATGGCATGATGTCCCAGTCATAATAAAGTAGTTTGTGCACTTGTATCATGCTTAGCTCCCCTGTGAACACCCCAGTGAACCAAACAGGTTCAGAGAGGAGCCAAGTACTCCAAGACTTGGCCAGGAGGGGGGTTCACTTTTTCAAGAGAATTTCCAGCAACTATTACATTGTCCTCCACGATTTGAAATTGTGCAGGAAGTTTCCCACATAAAAGAGATCACCTTTCTGGTAGGCAGGGATCAGCTTTGTCAGCAGCATCTCCAACAGGCCTTCCTCCAGGATCCATAGGTTACAAGGCTCATTCAGATTCTGAGCTGACCTACCATCACACTATGTTGGCAAAACAGTGTATATTTCAAACGTAGGAATGGGACCACACTTCACACTGAGGAATTGGAATAGAGTAGATTGGAAATGACACACTCTAATCTGAGTATAGTCACTTGAAAGCACACAAGAAGATTGTAGTGTGTGGGCAGGATGATGGGTTCAAATAGGTTTCCTCTCAATATACCTCATCTGAGTTGCCCTGGAGTTTCCTGGCTTTCTTCCTAGAGAAATGCCTGATATACTGGAATTTTGGGTTGGCACTGATCCAGCATCTACTTCTTCAAGTGAGACATCCATATCTCTCATGCCTGAGATCCGAGCCAACTTATCTTTGGCAACAGCACAGCAACATCTTTCTGGTTCCTGAGCCACAGGCCAAGGGAGCTAGCTTGAGCTGGTTGTCACATACAGTGGCTTGGTTACCAGGGTTCCATATTCTGTTTCATTGTGAGGGAGGTAGGGTCACCTTTCAAGGCCCAATGACCAAAGCTCCTTGCTCACAGAAGACCTCCCCAAAGACATACTGGAGGCTGAATCTCCCTTCCCACCTCACATATGGATGTAGTAAACAGCACACCTTTTTGTTCAAATCCCAAGTCATTAACTAGGCGTAAGTGCTAGCCTGGTCTCAGGCTCAAGGAGCCTTTCTTAGGTAAGATCCAAACTTAACTGTCACTATTCCCCTTACCCTTCACAAGACATTTTGCTTCACAGTGCTTTCTCAGCTTGCTTTTTGCCTCTTGCACATTTTTTTGCTAGTCCTGGGACTTGACCTCGGAGCCTGACCATTGTTCTTAGGCTTTCTTTAGGCTATAGCTGTCCCACCAAGCCACAGCACCACTTCCAGCGTTTTCTATGTATATGGTACTGCAGAATCAAACCGGAGTCTTTTTGTGTGGTAGCCAAGCACTCTACAAATAGATGAAACACCCAGGCCATCTTGCACATATATTTCACTTCAATCTACTAGGACGTTTTTAGGTTTCTGTATCCTAATCTATTTTTCTTCCTGATGAATATCTGTGCTGTCATCTGTAAAAATGCAAGTGGGAAAATCACAGAAGCATTGGTGACATAAAAAAAGTCTTACAGACATAGATAAGTGTTCATTCTTTGTAGGAGAAAGGATATTTTGATATGATGATGATGACTATTGATTAATACTTTATCGGGGTTTAGAGTTTGGCCCAGTGGTAGAGTGCTTGCCTAGCATCTATGAAGATCTAGGTTTGAGTCCTTAATATCACACAGATATAAAAATCCATATGGCAATGTGGCTCAAGTGGCGGAGGGCTAGACTTGGGAAAAGCCAAGAGCAGTGCTCAGGCCCTGAGTTCAAGCCCCAGGAATGGCAGAAAAAACAAAAGAAAAGAAAAGAAATGTGCTTTTTACAAGTTATTCACTCACAGCATTTGCCTCTTAATTCTTCGATTCTGCATCTTGTGATTTATCCCTTTCCCTCAATGTAGACAAGAAAAACAGATTTTATTACTTGCTATCCTGTTGTCCAATCTTTGGATATTAATTCAAAATACAATATTGCCTGAGATATTGTGTGTGTGCATTTGTGTGTGTATCTGCCAATGTGTGCATGCACACATGTGTACAGGGTTTAGGGCTTACTCATAGGGCCTGTGTGATAACCCTCAGCATCTTTTCCTCAAAGGTATTGGTCTTTCACTTCTAGCTTATTATAGCTAATTGGAGTTGAGAGATTCACTCAATTTCTTGCCCTGTGCATTGGAACCCAGTGCTGGGTTCTCATATTGTTAATTGTAGCTATAGAGAAGGCTGAGGTCTGGGGATCCTCGTTAGAATCCAGCCCCTGAGAGAAAGTCACTGATAGAAATCTTTATCTTCAGTTAAGGACGAATAAATAAGGCAAAAGTGGAACTGTGGCTCAGTTCCTCTTGTACCAGCCATGAGAAAATTAGTAATTGGCAGCACCTGGTCTCTGAGAGAAATCCCTAGCACTGGTTCAAAAAAAGAAAGAAAATAATGAAAAAAATTAAAACTTGCTGAGGAATCCATAAGGATAAACGTGCCTGTGAATAATCTTGTCATTTCAGATTCCCTCAAGAGCTTATGTCTCTCTATATTTTATCAAGTTTTTTTAAAGATATTTACATATTTTCTATCTTTCTTAAACACAGATAGCCATCCACAAAACACAAACACAAACTCTCACACAGTATACCACCCACCCATAAGTGTCTGGCTATGTATATATGTATAGTCATATGTATTGATCTGTCTCTCTATACTAATATATAAATGCATAAACATATGTATTTAGACAAACAGGAAACATACATAGATAGGTCTCAGGCATTTCCAGATTTTATGCAAGTCTTCTAAGTGCAACTTACCATTGTATTGTTTGTCAAGATAGAGTCCCTCTAAGTAGGCACTGCCTACTTCCAGCTTAAAACATGGGTTGATGACCCAGCTTAACAGAGAATGTATTCACCCAGGCCCAACACATAGGCTGGGACCCTGAACTTTCAGGTAGCATTTAGCTTTGAAGGTCATGAGATCTTAGTCTACAAATGATGAGCCCCCTCCCGTGAGGCATAGCAAACGGATCCAAAGTGCAACCCAGTTAAGCACCAGATCAAGCTTCCCTTCTTCAGTAGGGTATGGTTTGAAAACTGTGCATAGCTTCTGTTTGAAGCCAGCCCAGAAAGGAAAGTCCATGAAACTCTCATTTCCAGTTAACTGCCAAGAAAAAGCCAAAGATAGAGATGAAGCTCAAGAGAGGTAGAGAGCCATCTGAAAAGAATGGTTACACCCTGCAACATCCTCATTATCTGATCTTGAAACCATCTCTGCGTGCATCCCAGCATGCAGCCAGCATCTGGGGGTGACAGTGACCCCTGCGCCCATTGGCAATCTGCACTGTCTCTGACATCTGTAATGTGAACCTCATTCTGTTGGGTTTGTGAAGTGGTGTCAACCCTGCAGAAGGAACCAACTGTGCCCTAACTCCCACTGTCCCCTGGGGCCCCTAGCATTCCCCCATCTGCACCCCTCCTGTGGCTTCTGATCCTAGGGAGCCCTACTGCCCTGTCCAACACTCACATGAAGTGCATATTTCTTCTCCTGGGGCAACTTCTCCACAGAGAGTACAGGACATGCCCACTCTCCAGGCACGGGGAAATCCTGCCAAAGTAGCAAATCAGTGATAAGTGCAAAAAGTGATGAATAGAATTTTAGATCCTGATGGTAGACAGTCTGCAAAATCCAAGGGAGAATGGAATTGGAGGGGACCAGGGATCAGGATGTGGGCATGGAGCTTCCCTGCCAAGGGGGTGGGGGAAATCACAGGCTGGGGGATGCACAGGATGATCCATGGGCCCTGTGAAGCTACTGGGTCACCCCCTTCTGCATCTCAGCCTTTGGCTTTGAGCTCTGTGATCGTCAAGATGTGCACAGTCTGTATATGGCTGGCAGAAGAAAGGACCCTGGGAAGACAATTGTAGACCCTTTGTGAGTGTAGGAAGGGGTAGCCTGGACAGCCAGTCCATGAAGAGCTAAAACTGGAGTCGAGGGGTGTGCAAGGAGTGGGTGTGAGGGTTGTGGGCAGTCACAGTCACGGCAGAGGTGGCTCTGTCTGTGGGGTGAGTGCCTCCCTGCAGGCACAGCACTGGAGATATCAGAGATCCACATGAAAAGGAAAAGCTGGAAATGGCACTACGGTTCAAATGGTAGAGCATCAACCTTGAGCAAAAGAGCTCAGGGACAGTACCCAGGACCTGAGTTCAAGCCTCATGACTGTAAAAGAAAAAGAACTCCCCAGGGCTATGAGAGGGAACCTGGTACTCTCTTGGTCTAATCAGACACAAGAAGAGGCCGGGATAGGCTGTGGAAAACAGAGAACATCTTCCCCCAGCTCATCCTGTACTGCATGCAGGGACAGCCATGTAACTAGGGCTACGGTGAGATCATCTTCACCCCTGTGCTGCCATCTGAATTGTAGGCTTTTCTCCTGGTATGGGGTGTCCTGATGGCTGACCAGGTGCCCTAACCCTAGATGGAGAGCAGCCACTGACTGTGGTAGCTAAGGTGATATCTGTTCCATAGCTATCAGGCCACCCAGCATGGGAGCCATAACCACCCCTCACCCAGGTAGAGGCCAATGGTTCTCCAGGTGCTACTAACATTGCCCCACCCCTAGCTCTGGGTACACGTGACATTCCCTCCACAAGGAGCAGGACAAAGTGAGGGATCAGGAAGCTGCCTATGGGCTTCAGATGATGGCCAGGCTGGCACTACAGATGGCCTCACTCTGTCACCACCTTCCCCTGTCTCCATCTTTCCTCCATCATGCCTCTCTACCTCCCACCCATTAACCTTGGAAACCAATGAACTGGGCTCTCATCATTCCTCTCATCTCTTCACCCACCTTGCCATGCTTCCATCCCTCTGTCACTTCCACCCCACACACATCCCACCACCAGCCACCCTGTAGCTTATGAGGATCTCAGAGGAAGCTCTTGGTGAAGGGCTTGTGACCACAAAACAGTTACTATCACCCGCTCCGGCCTGATCCACCACAGAATAAGAACAGCCAAGCAGGCACACACTGCAGCAGAGTTGCTCTGCTGCCACCCTGATTTCTTCATGGCCAGGACTTGGCTCTCCTCAGCCTCTCAGCTCAGTAACCAGAACATTGTGCTTTCACAGAGCCATGGATTCCAGTCTCCATAGACACAATGACATCAAGGTGATGCCAACTTCCCCATCTCTATATACTTCTAACTATGGGATGGGAGCTGAGGTTCTCTTCTGTGACTCCATCCGCTAAGAGGCTCATGCAGATTTCTATCCTTTGCTCATCATGGTTACTCCTTGGTTAACATGTCACTGCTGGGCTTCCAGTTCACCACATATAGAACCCATACTCCAACACTTTTCTTAGAAGGACTGATGACTTTTAAATATTCTCTAGTTTTAAATGTCTAGTTCCTTCTCTCTTTCATTTATATATTTCCCTTCCTCACATACTTCCCTTTTTTACCTTCTTTCTTTCATTCCTGGCCTTGAACTCAAGACCTGGAGCTTTTTCTTAGCTTTTCTTTGCTCGAGGTAGCATTCTAGCTCTTGAGCCACAGCTCTACTTCAATCTTTGTTCTTGCTCTAAACTGGGAGTAAGAGTCTCATGCCTTTTTTCCCTTTGCTGGGTTGGTTTTAAACCACAATACTAAGATCAGGATCCTGAATATGCCTCGGATTACAGGTATTATCTAATCAAAACAAATTCCTGATTTCTTTTTTAGACATAATTAGTTCTTTCAGGTGAGCCACCAGCCACTCATGCAAGAGCATGGCAGGATCCCAGCATTCATCTTGTCTCCAGTCTTATTCCATCCATCTCACAATGGCCATCTAAAACACCCTGCTGCATGCCTGAAGTCGCAAGGAACGTTCTCAACGCCATGAGAAGCCCCCTTAAGCTCTGCCTCAGATATGCCCAGCCCCCATCCCACTTCAACATGAGCATTTGTTTAGGAGAAATTTCCTGAGTACATCATCATCTTTTCCTCACCATTCAAATTTCATCTTTGGAGTCATTTCTCCCAGACAAAGAGGAACATGATCCATGGTTTGATAGCAGCTCCAGCTTAATAGTCCCAGCCACCAACACCCCCCATTACCCTGCCAGACACCTGAATTCAAGAACAATGTTTTCACTACCCCTGACTCTTATCAAATGTTTTAACTTATACAGTGCATTAAAATAATTTTACTAAATGGAATAAACACATGGCATCAAGCTTCAGAATCTTTGCGCCTGAACTTTCAGTGAATAACAGACACACCAGCATTTCTGTAGCCAACAGAAATCTTAGCTTTGAGATTTCATCATTCCTCGTATCCAAGTTTGGATGTGCTAACACTGCCCTTAATGGGGCACTTCAATCACACAATCCCACAACAATCAATGTCTGAACTTCATTCCCTGTTGTAGGCTGCTGGACGAAAAGGAAGCAAATAGGCACAGGCTGGCAGCAGATGCCACAGAACAACTTGTGACCAAGACTCCCAGAGCAGACCTCAGAATCGATGACAGAGTTGGATCTACCCAGTAACAGAGGCAGTGGTGACACCTGAAACTGCGCATTTGAGCCTTTGCTGCTAGTAAACAGGGCCACCTATGTCTCAATGAGAAAGGTGAGATTTTCGTGGAGAAGGTGAGATTAAACATTATGTATCATGCAAGAAGACAGACTATAAGGGGTCTTTTATTATTCCAAGTGAAATTTTGGATTTTCTCTTCTGTTTCTTTAAAGAATGACATTGGGATATTGATGAATATTGCACTGAATTTGTAGATAGTCCTTATCAAGATTACCATTTTTACAATATTACCTCTTCCAAAGCAGGAGCATAGGTTTTTGCATTTCCTCAGTTCTGTGTTAATTTCCTTCTCCAGGGTTTATAGTTCCATCAAAATGTGCTCTACATTCTAAGTTAATTCCTAGGTATTTTATTTTCTTTGATAGCAAAATGAGTTGCTATCCTGATTCTTGCCTCATTCCTCTCATTTGTTGGCATATAGGAAGGCAGTTGACATTGAGGGTTAATTTTATACCCTGCTACCTTACCAAAGTTTTATATCAGCTCAAGCAGCTTCGGATTAGAGTCTATAGGGTTCTTTAAATACAGAATCATATCATCTGTAAGGAGAGAAAGTTTCAGTTCCTCTTTCCCTTTTCCTCCTCACTCCAGTTAGAATGGCCAAGATCCAGAAATCTAATAACGTATGCTGGAGGGGATGTGGCCAAGAGGGATCACTACTACACTGCTGGTGGGATTTCAATCTCGTTCAACCACTATGGAAAGCACTATGGCAGTATCCCAAAAAGACTAAACATTGAGCTCCCCTGTGATCCAGCAATTTCACTACTTGCCAATCGTCCAGATAGGACATACTAAATTCACTAGAACAATACCATTTATCACAGCACTATTTACTATAGCAAAGGTATGGAACCAACCCAGATGCCCGTCAGGTGATGAGTAGATCAAATATGGTAATTTTACACAATGGAATTCTGTGCTTCTGTCAGAAAGAATGACATAGACGAATTTGTAAGGAAATGGAAAGACTGTAATGTTTCGAAATTAGTTTCTATCTCCTTCTCTCTCTCCTTCTCTATCTCTGTAAAATTTAGAAGTTCCTGTTTCTCTCTCTTTCTCTCTCTTCTCTCTCTCTCTCTCTCTCTCTCTCTCTCTCTCTCTCTCTGTCTCTCTCTGTCTCTCTGTCTCTCTCTCTGTCTCTCTCTCTGTCTCTCTCTCTCTCTCTCTCTCTCTCTCTCTCTCTCTCTCTCTCTCTCTCTCTCTCTCCCTCTCTCTTTTTCTCCAATCCTTAGGCTTGAACTCAGGGCCTGAGCTACTTTTGCTCAAGGTTAGCACTCTACCATTTGAACCACAGTGCTGCTTCTGGCTTGCTCTTTTCACGTAGTATTGAGGAATCTAACCCAGGCCTTCATCCTTGATAGGTTAGCACTCTACCACTAAGCCACACATTCAGCTTTTAGAGGTTTCTGACAAAGGTTTTCCTACATGCTATTATTTCTTCTGTGAGTACTCTTAATGCTTGCTGAAGGTTGACTTTGTTTAGAAGACTTACCCTAATGCTCCCATATACAGAGGTTCTATATATAGCTAAATGTTTTTCATTACTCAGAATTTCTCTATTGTGTATGTTCTGAAATGTACTGAAGACTGACTTCTGATTAAAAGTCATTGCACATTTGTTCTATTCATTAGTTTTTCTTTTCTTCAATGGGAATCAGGTTTGTGATGAACACAGAAGTATGCCTTCCAGGTCAAACACTTTCCACATTTGTAATATTCATAAGTTTTTTCTCTCCTATGTGCATTTTATACTTAGTCATGCGTTCATGATGGATTTTTCATATTCTTATATTCATACGATTTTTATCCTGTGTCTGTGTGGTATCATGCAAACTCAGCTATGAGTTCTTCAAAAAAATTTCCCTTTCATTTTATTCATCGGATTCTATCCTGTGGGTGTTTAGTGATAAATCTTGACTTGTGCCTTCTTGGGAAAAGACTGAACATTTGCTACATTCATTAAGGGTTTGATCTTGTGTTGGTTCTGTGACACAAGCTGAGTTTTCTTCCACAGACTAAAAAGTCTTTCTCATATGTGTGAACTCTCTTACGCTTCCTGAAGGGTGAATACTGCACGAAAGACTTTCAACTTTGGTTATATTCCTAAGGTTTCTAATATGTGTGAATTCTGTTATGCCTCCTGTAATGTGACTTACTTCTGAAGGTCTTACCACATTTGATGCACTCGTACAGTTTCTCTCCTGTGTGTGTTCTCTGAAGCAATTTGAGGGAAGACTTCCATTTGAAAGACATTCCACATCGGTTACATTCATAAGGTTTTTCTCCTGTTTGAATTGTCTTAAGCATGTTGAGGTTTGGCTTCTGTGTGAAGGACTTTCCACATATGTTACACTCATAAGGTGTTTCTCCTGAGTATATTCTCTGACGAACATGGAGTTTCACCTTCCATTTGAAGACTTTCCGCATTCACTACATGCATAAGTTTTCTCTCCTGTGTGTGTTCTATTATGCCCATCAAGATATGACTTCCACTTGAAGATCTTTCCACATTTGGTGCACACATAAGGTTTCTCTCCTGTGTGTGTTCTTTGATGCAATTTGAGGGAAGATTTCTGTCTGAAAGACTTTACACATTGGTTACATTCATAAGGTTTCACTCCTGTGTGTATTCTCTCATGAACACGAAGTTCTCCCTTCCTTTGGAAAGATTTCCACATTCATTACACTTATAAGATTTCTCTCCTGTGTGTGTTATTTGATGAACTCGAAGGTGTATCTTCTGGGTGAAAGACTTTTCACAATTGTTACATTCATAAGGTGTCTCTTCTGTCTTTCTTCTCTGGTGCAAAGTGAGGTATGATTTCAGTCTAAAAGTCTTCCCACATTTATCCCATTCATAAGATTTCTCTTCTGTGTGAGATCTCTGATGTGTGCTGAGAGCTGAATTCTGGGCAGAAATTGTATTTCGTTCCTCATATTCATAAGGTTTGTCTTCTCTTGGAGATCGAGGTTGGAGCGTCAGGTCTGACTTCTCAGAAATTAATTTTCACACTTGATGTTCGCATCACATATCTCAGGATATTTTCTCTGAGGTATTGTTAGGCATATTTCATTACTGAAAGATTTCTCACATTCACTACATGTATGAGGAGTCTCTCCTGTGTACATTTTCGGATGCGTAGTGATGGTCGGTGTTAAGTACAATATTTTTCATCAGACAGTACATTTAGCAGTTTTCCTCCCTCCCTGAAGAATTTCTTGGGCAGGGAGAACAGCATTATGATACTGCAGATCTTTTGGACTGTCACAATCATGAATAAAATGCTCTGAATATCCGATGGATTTTTTAAGAACAGGAGACATACGAGATCTATATGCAGCATGCATCTCATCAGGCTTAGGAGACAGAAGCATGTTCTGACACTTAATGAACTCCTCAGTCCTCACCCCTAAGATGTTACCGTTATTACTAATCACCTCTGGATTATGTGTAGAGCTCAAATTTAAAGTTGTTGCTAATCTCACGTTTTCCTCCACTTCGATACTACTTGCAACTGCTACTTCACAAAGACATTCATGTGGACTTTCCTGGCGGGTCTTGAACACATTTTCCATTACCTGGACATCTAAAATGAGTGATAGAAAAAATGACACAAACATACATGAGATACAAATATTCCTTACTGTAAAGGTAATGACTTTACTTTCCCATCCTAAGTGCTAGATATTTTAAAATATAAGTGGAAATTGATTTGTGAGAAATATATGGTTTTCTCCCTAACATATTAAGAAAATGATATTTTACAATGACCAATAATGTTTTTCTGTGTTTTAGTTCTCTTTTTATATCACAGGAAATATTTATTGAAATTACCCAACTATGTATTGCTACAGTTTTAAGCTGAGTACTACCTATAATATACCTGCAGCTGTTTTTTTTTCAAATACTGTTTTGTTTATACATTGAGGAATAGCTGCCTTTCTTTTATTTTTGAGAAATAATCTAAATATTGTGCTGTTTTGCATCTTTTTAAAACTTTCTTTTCTTTTCTTTTCTTTTTTTTTTTGTAGTTCATAGGCCTCGGCCCTGTCCCTGAACACTTCAGCAGAAGACTATAACCCCTATCCTTGAGCTACAGCCCCACTTTCTGTTTTCTAGAGTTAACTATAGATAAGAGTCTCAGATCCTGAGTAGCAGATAGGATTACCTTACCCAGTTTCAATGCTGTTTGCTTATTAACCATTAAGTGAGGAACACGAATTTTTTCTAGATTCAGCGGCCACAAGTTTGGTTTATATGTCTCTTTGTCTTTGATCCAAGCAAGAACGATTCTTGAGAGTAAGGACTTACACCTATATCCCTTCAGTTAAAACTTCTCACTAAAGTCTCAATTTAGGTATTTGTGGGAATTTTGAAATTTGTTTCTTTCCATTTGAAGTCTTATAAAAATTCCTTTTCTAACACTCCTGTCCCTCAGAATCATGTAAGACCAGAAAATCTCCAGCTCATTGTCTAGTTAATTTTCTTATGTTGATTGAAACTTCGTTTTTTTTTTCCTTCCATTCCTGGGTTTGAACTTAGGACCTAACCACTGTCCTTGGGTTTTCTCAAGACTAGAACCCTACCAATGAAGTCATTACTTCTGGCTTTTTCTATGTATGTGGTAATAAGGAATCAAACCTGTGTCTTTGTGCATGCTAGGCAAGCACTTTACCACTAGGCTCAATTTCTGGTGGAAAGGTCTAGTTCTGAATACCAGTCTCTTCCTACCAGCAAAAAGATATTATCCTTATCAGAGAATAATGCCCTGACTTATTCCTTGTTTGCTCAATCATTTATAGTCTAAGTTTTGAAGAAATTAAATTTCTTTCTTTCTTTCTTTCTTTCTTTCTTTCTTTCTTTCTTTCCTTCTTTCTTTCTTTCTTTCTTCTTTCTTTCTTTCTTTCTTGTTTTGCACTCATGGGACTTGAATTCTAGACCTGGCTGTTCTTCCTGAGCTCTTCATCTCAAGGCTACTGCCCTATGTCTTTAGCCTCAACCCCACTTCTCATTTTCTATTGGTTCTTTGGAGAGAAGAGTCTAAGGTGTTTTTGTGATAGGTCAGCTTTTGAACCTTGATCCTCAGATCTCAGCCTCCTAAGTAGCTAGGATTACAGGCATGAGCCACGGGCTCAGGCTTTCTCATTTTATTTTGTTTCACAGTGATTTCTACAGAGAAATCTAACTTTAACTCTACTGCCACATAGAATTCATTATATCACCCTATGATTCTTGGTGCTGGGGGTTTGAGGTAGCATGCACAAAGACCTGGTTCCGTTCCTTGGTTCTACATACAAAGAAAAAGGGAGAAGTGTTGCTATGACTCAAGAAGTAGAGAGCTAGCCTTGAGAAAACTCAAGGACCATGCTCAGGCCCTGAGACCAAGCATAGGATTGGGAAAAGAAAATGATTCTTGATTCATTCACAAAGAATTCCATAGGTTCCACACAGGATTTAGGGTAACTAAGGATATTATTGCTCAGTACATCACAACATGAACTTACCAATGGGGCTCAGGCTCCAACATCAATATGAAGATGCATTCACTCACCTGTGATATTCTTGTCAGAGGAATTTCCTATCCAGAGTTCTGCACAGTGCTCTAGCTTGTCAATTAATACAGGTTTGGGAACATGGGGCCCTGTAAATTAGAAACAGTAGAGAATTATTGTTTATGCTGTATCATCATTGCTTTAAGTTCGCAGACAACCTACTCACAAGTTATCTATTAAATCTTTTTTCTCATTTCTCACTGGCTCCATGGTTGACTTTTCCCCAGCTCTGGATTCATTTTGTATGGCATAAACTTAGCTGTCTTGCTCAAGGCTAGCAAAATACCAGTTTCAGTCCCAGCTCCACTTACATACATAGGTCTTCATGCATGCTAGGCAAGCACTCAACCACAAAGTCAAACTCTTTGACTCTCCACTAACAGTTTTGAGGGGTTACTTGGAGTTATAGAGTTTCATGGCAATTTTTATGCCATTGCTGGCTTCAAATTAGAATTCTTAGATTTCTTCCTCCTGAATATTTTAAGATTACAGGCATGAAACATTGCACCTAGTGTCAGGTTTCCATTTTAAACTCACTGTTTAGTGATTTGTAGATCCTATTTCCAATAATGATATATATTCTATTCTGGATTGTTTATCCACTTACAATTACTGTGTAAGTTTGGAATGTCGTCTCCATTAGAGGAAACATAATTTAGAACTGTTGTCAAAGTATCCTGAAGGTATCCTGAAGAAAGAGTACAAAATTACCTTAGGTTTTCTTTAGAAAGTAATGATACTTCTCAGGGGCCTGGAATGTTTCATTTAAATAGTATTGAAAGTTTGATAAACATTCACGTATCTGCAAAATAACAAGGCACTTGGCCTTGCTAGTGAATTTGACTTTTGCTCACCTAAGGACACCAGGTTGCTGTAGGTCTCCAGCATTACATCTCTCTACAGGGTCCTCTGAGCATTGTCCAGATGCTGCCACTCCTCCCAGCTGAAATCCACAGCTACATCATCAAATGACACCAGCTTCTGGAATGGCACATTTTCATCAAGTAATTAGCACTGAGTTATAAACACACCATGTCTGGAATTGTATTCTTTTTTGTTGGAATTTTATTCCTTTACTTAAATGTTTAGACTTACATGAAATATTTACCTGAAAAGCTTAGGGATGGTGCCTAGGCCCAGAGTTCAAGTCCCAAGACCCACAAAAAAATAAAAAGGCAAGCCAGGTGTTGGTGGCTCACGCCTGTCATCCTAGCTACTCAGGAGACTGAGATCTGAGGACCATGGTTCAAAGCCAGCCTGGCACAAAATTCCATGAGACTCCTTTCCAATTACCCACCATAAAATGTTTAATGGCTTGTGGCATATCATGGTAGAGCAATTGTGGTATCGACAAAAATAAGTAGGGGGAGTAGATTTAGGTTATAAATGGAATTGTTCCATTGAAAAAGAACTACATTATATGATGACATATGCTGGTACTGTGAGAATATTGCAAAATCTTAGGGTATCAAGTAATAATACTGTGAAGTACACCCAGAATGTTAATGTTCTATGTCTGGCATAATAGTCACTTGGGGAAGAAACTTTTTTTTCTTTTTTTTGGCTGGGGGATTTGTAAGGCTTGAACTCTGGGCCTGGGCACTGTTCCTGAGCTCTTCAACTCAAGGCTATCACCCTACCTATGAAGACACAGTGCTATTTCCCATATTCTAGTGGTTAACTGTAGATGAGAGTCTCATAGATTTCTAATGCCCAGGCTGGCTTTGAACCAAATCTTTAGATATCAGCCTGATATCTGAGTAGCTAGAATTACAGGTAGAAGTCACTGCACCTGGCAAGAAATTTATTTCTTGCTGTTTTATACTACAAATTTACTGTATGTTTTACTTTTTCAAAAAGACTGAGGATGACCTTTGTTCTGTATATAATGGGAAGAGGGGTAGGGAGCTGTGAGCAGAAGAACTGAGGGGCAATACTCAGGGTAGGACAATAGCCTTAAACTAAAGAGCTCACGGCCCAAGGTCCAAGCCCCATGACTTTCCCCACTACCCCACAAAAAAAGTGAAAAAATTGGAGATTGGAGAGTATTTTCTTTTTTTTTTCTTTTTTTTATTGTAATTAGTAAAAGGGTTACATGATATTTGCCAGATAGAAGGTGCATTAATTCACAAACATTGATACCCTTTCACATGTCTTGGTACCCATTTCCCTCCCCCCCCAAACCCCCCACCCGTCTTGGTTTTCCCCCCTTCCCTATCAAATTTCTAATATCCAAATACAAAGAAATTCAATATATCAGATAACAAAGTGAGATACTATACCAATATGAGATAACAAGGGACAGCAAAGGAGATGAGAGACAACATAGTACATTAAGGACAACAATCATTCATTATATGGCTTTTGTTTCAATATCCTGGAGGTCCTTTTAATTAGCTTCACATTATATGTCCTTATGTATCAAGATTTTGCTCTATTGCAAATCTCTGCTAGTAGAGCCCAAGGTTTCTACTGATTATGACGAATGAGGGAAACCACTGAGCCTAAGTTCCTTTGAGTCTGGCTTACTTCACTTAATATGATTTGTTCTAAGTCTTTCCATATCCTAACAAATGGGGCGATGTCATTCTTTCTGACAGCAGCATAGAATTCCATTGTGTACAAATACCACAACTTGTTGATCCACTCATCAACTGAGGGACATCTGGGTTGGTTCCATATCTTTGCTATGGTGAATAGCGCTGCAATGAACATTGTTGTGGTAGTGGGTTTAGTATGCCCTGGTTTCTGCATTGTTGGGTAAATGCCAAGTAGTGGAATTGCTGGGTCATAGGGGAGTTCTATGTTTAGCCTTTTGAGGCACTGCCACACTGCTTTCCATAGTGGTTGAACGAGTTTGCACTCCCACCAACAGTGTAGTAGTGATCCCTCCTGGCCACATCCCCTCCAGCATCTGTGGTCATTCGTTTTCCTGATCCTGGCCATTCTAACTGGAGTGAGGTGGAATCTTAGAGTTCTTTTGATATGTAATTCTTTTATGACCAGAGATGTTGAGCATTTCTTCATGTGTCTATAGGCCATTTTTGTTTCTTCTTCAGAGAAGACTCTCTTTAAGTCTTTGGCCCATTTTTTAATGGGATGGGTGTTACTGTGGAGGTTAGTTTTGGAGTGATTCATTTTTTTGAGTTGTTGATATATTTTAGATATGAGGCCTTTGTCCATTGTTTGGTTGGTGAAGATCTTCTCCCACTCTGTAGGCTTCCTGATTAGTTTACTAGCTATATCCGTTGCCATACAAAAGCTCTGCAGTTTAATGCAGTCCCACTTGTCCAGCCTTTCTCTGATTTGTTGTGATTCTTGGTCCTTATTAAGAAAGTTTCGATCTGTGCCAAGGAGGCCTAGTGTATCTCCTATTCCTTCCTGTAAACTTTTCAGTGTGTCAGCTTTTACCTCCAGGTCTTTGATCCAGTTGGAGTTAATTGTAGTGCAAGGTGACAAAGAAGGATCCAACTTTAGTTTTCTGCAGGTGCTTAACCAGTTCTGCCAGCACAACTTGTTGAAGAGGCTATCTTTCTTCCATTCTATTTTTTTGGCTCCCTTGTCAAAGATTAGGTGGCCATAGGTCTGTGGTTTAATATCTGGGTCCGCAGTTCTATTCCATTGGACTTCAGGCCTGTTCTTGTGCCAGTACCAAGCTGTTTTGAGAATTATAGCTCTGTAATAGAGTCTAAAGTTTGGAATTGAAATTCCTCCAGCTCTGTTCTTTCTGCTAAGGATTGTTTTTGCTTACGGGGTCTTTTATTATTCCATATGAAATTTTGAACTGCCTCTTCTATTTCTTTAAAGAATAACATTGGGATGTTGATGGGTATTGCATTGAATTTGTAGATAGCCCTTGGGAAGATAGTCATTTTCACAATGTTGATTCTTCCAATCCAGGAGCATGGGAGGTTTTTCCATTTCCTTAGTTCTGCTTTAATTTCCTTTTGTAGGGTTATAAAGTTTTCATCTAAACGGTCCTTTACATTCTTAGTTGAGCTAATTCCTAGGTACTTTATTTTGTTTGAGGCTATTGTGAAAGGAGTTTCTTTCCTGATTATTGCCTCGTTCCTCTCACTGTTGGCGTAAAGGAAGGCAGTTGATTTGTGAGGGTTGATTTTATGGCCTGCTACCCTTCCAAAGCTTTGAATCAGCTCAAGGAGCTTGGGAGTAGAGTCTATAGGATTCTTTAAATACAGAATGATGTCATCTGCAAAGAGGGATAGTTTTATTTCCTCTTTCCCTACTTGGATCCCCTTTATGCTTGCTTCTTGCCTTGTTTCACTGCGTAGAAATTCTAGTACTATGTTAAAAAGGAGTGGAGAAAGTGGGCATCCTTGTCTCATTCCTGATTTTAGAGGGAATGGCTTTAGATTTTCACCATTAAGTATAATACTGGCAGTGGGTTTCTCATACACAGCCTTTATTACATTGAGAAATGGTCCATGCATTCCTAGTTTCTCCACATCTTTTAACATAAAGGGGTTTTGGATCTTGTCAAATGCCTTTTCCGCATCTATTGAGACAATCATGTGATTTTTGTCCTTGCTCCTGTTGATGTGTTGAATTATATTAATTGATTTGTGTATGTTGAACCAGCTTTGCCTCCCTGTGATGAATCCAGTTTTATCATAGTGTATAATTTTTTTGATGAGTTGTTGTAGACGGTTGGCCAGTATTTTGTTGAGAAGTTTTGCATCGATGTTCATCAAAGAAATGGGTCTATAGTTCTCTTTCTTTGATGAATCTCTGTCTGGTTTGGGGATGAGGGATATACTGGCTTCACAGAATGAGTTTGGTAAAGAACCTTCATTTTCAATTTCATTGAAGAGCTTGAGGAGTATTGGTGTGAGCTCTGCTTTGAAGACCTTATCGAATTCAGCTGTGAATCCATCTGGCCCTGGGCTCTTTTTAAGTGGAAGTTGTCTAATTTCCATTTAAATTTCAGAGCTTGAAATAGGCTTGTTGAGTTGGGTTAGCTCTTCTTGGTTCAGTGTGGGTATGTTAATATTGTCTAGGAATTCATCCATTTCTTCTAGATTCTCAAATTTGTTGGCGTAAAGGTTTGAGAAGTATTCCCTCATGATATTCTGGATCTTGGTAATTTCTGTCGTGATATTACCATTTTCATCTGCGATTTTGTTTATTTCGATATGCTCTCTTCTTTTTTTGGTAAGATTTGCTAAGGGCTTGTCAATTTTGTTAATTCTTTCAAAGAACCAACTCCTTGTTTTGTTGATTCTTTCTAAAGTTTTTTTTTATTCCAAATCATTTAATTCTGCTTTGATTTTAATAATTTGCTTTATCCTAATGGGTTTAAGGTTGGTTTGTTGCTCTTTTTCCAGGAGGTGAAGGTGCGACATTAACTATTTGTTTGCCATTTTTCCAACTTGCTGTTGTAGGCACTCAGCACTATAAATTTTCCTCTGAGTACTGCCTTTGTTGTGTCCCTAAGGAGTTGATATTTGTGTGCTCCTTATTGTTAAATTTCATAAACAGTTGGATATCTGTTCTGATCTCGTCGATTACCCATTGTTTTTGATTCAACAATGTGTTGTTCAGTCTCCATGAGTTCCAGGGTTTTCGTTGGTGGAAATGTGTGTTCAGTTCCAGTTTGATGCCTTTGTGGTCTGAGAGTGTGCATGGAATAATTTCAGTGTTTCTGATTCTGTCCAGGTTTGTTTTATGGCCTAAGATGTGGTCTATTTTGGAAAATGTTCCATGAGCTGCTGAGAAAAACGTATATTGTGTTGTTACTGGGTGGAATAATCTGCAGATGTCTGTTAGATCTAGTTGGATGTCTGTTAGATCTAGTTGGTCTATATAGTTGTTCAGTTCTAAGGTTTCTCTGTTGAGTTTTTGCCATGTTGATCTGTCCATTGGTGAGAGTGTATTTCGATCTATGTATGGTTTCAGTGTAAGTAAAGTTTGCTTGATGAAGTTTGGAGCCTCGGATTGGGTGTGTAAATATTTAGGATCGTTATGTCTTCCTGGAGGAAAGATCCCTTTAGTAGTATGTAGTAACATTCTTTGTCTTTTCTTACTAATTTTAGTTTGAAGTCTAGTGTATCTGATATGAGGATGGCAACTCCAGCCTGTTTATGGGGGCAGTTAGCTTGATAGAGTTTATTCCAACCTCTCACTTTCAAAAGATGATTGTTTTTGGGTAAGATGTGTATCTTGAAGACAGCAGAACGATGGCTCTTGTTTTTGATCCAACTAGACAGCCTATGCCGTTTAATTGGAGAGTTAAGTCCATTGATATTGAGAGTTAGGATTGAGAGATATTTATTAGTTCCTACCATTTTTAAAAGCTTTTAGTAGGGCCTGTGTCTTGACAGTTCTTGTGGTCCTTAGATGGTATGCTGTTTAGGTGTCATTTCTTTCCCTATATTGCATTTATCTTTGTTCTTTTCTCTGTAAATTTTTTTATTGTAATTAGTAAAAGGGTTACATGATATTTGCCAGATAGAAGGTGCATTAATTCACATACATTGATACCCTTTCACATGTGTTGGTACCCATTTCCCTCCAACCCCACACCCCCACCCGTCTTGGTTTTCCCCCCTTCCCTATCAAATTTCTAATATCCAAATACAAAGAAATTCAATATATCAGATAACAAAGTGAGATACTATACCAATATGGGATAACCAAGGGACAGCAAAGGAGATGAGAGACAACATAGTACATTAAGGACAACAATCATTCATTATGTGGTTTTTGTTTCAATATCCTGGAGGTCCTTTCAATTAGCTTCACATTATATGGCCTTATATATGGCCTTTTACTCTATTGCAAATTTCTGCTAGTAGAGCCCAAGGTTTCTACTGATTATGACGAAAGAGGGAAACCACTGAGCCTAAGTTCTTTTGAGTCTGGCGTACTTCATTTAATATGATTTGCTCTAAGTCTTTCCATATCCTAACCAGGGGCGCTGTCATACTTTCTGAAAGCAGCATAGAATTCCATTGTGTACAAATACCACAACTTGTTGATCCACTCATCAACTGAGGGACATCTGGGTTGGGAGTAGAGTCTATAGGATTCTTTAAATACAGAATCATGTCATCTGCAAAGAGGGATAGTTTTATTTCCTCTTTCCCTACTTGGATCCACTTTATACTTGCTTCTTGCCTTATTGCACTTCCTAGGAACTTTAGTACTGTGTTAAAAAGGAGTGGAGAGAGTGGGATCCTGAATGCTACCCCTTAGCATTTTTATGCAAAGCTTAGGCCTGTGGCATTTTAAGAACATTTCAACGCTCTGTTTTTTGCTGGTTAATTAGAGGTAAAAATCTTATGGAATTTATTGCATGGCTGATTTTGAACTGGAATCCTCAGGTCTCAGCTTATCTTGAGTAGCTAGGATTACAGTACTTTTACAACCTGTATGCTCATACACATCGCTTCTGATCCAAACACTCATTGTTCAATTTAAATAACAAGATGTGAGGAAAGATGATTGACTGTAATTTACTAGATGGGCTTCTAGTGTGTATATATTTCCACTTCCAGTCTGAAGCCAGGGAAATGTTTCTGGTACATGTTTCAACTATCTCCCAAAGAGGAAATTATGTGTGAGTACGTTTGCTAGTATTTCAGATAGGAGATGGACTTTGGTGTTTGGAACCTGTTGGGCAGAGTGTATCAGCTGGGCTGTGATAACAGAGATGATGTTTCAGACAGGAATATTTTCATCCTAGACAGACTTAATCCAGATCCTTGGATTTCAGGCCTTGAGTAGATAGAATTACAAGTGTGAGCTGCCACCACCACCTGGTTCATTTTGGAAACCTTTATTGCTTCTCTTTTGTTCCTTTCCTTTTTTGGAAGATTGATCTAAGCTGGCTGATTGTGCATCACAATGAAGTGATTGGCCTCAGGAATTGCAAATATTTTTTTCATCAGCACGGAATGAATGAAGTTGATCTAAACCCAACAGTTTTTTACTTCTGATAAATAGGGAACTTACCTATATCATTTTTCCTTGCCTTTGCTTTCCCAAAGCAAGCAACATGTTTCTTAAAAACTATACTTCATGAGAATATTATAATTAGAAGCTATCTTCTGCACACTTCAGAATAGTCCTTGCATTTATAAACTTATATTACAATATTAGGTAGAAGAATGGTGACTGTTAGTTTCATAACTACTACATATGTTTTACTCTTTAAGGCTCATTAACTCAAGAAGGGATTAAATACATTTAGATAATAGTAGAACATAGCTGCTGCTAATTTGATTTGTGTGCAGATGATACACAGATTTATTAGGATTACTCAAAAGTTTTCTTCAAATTTTCAGTAGTAGACTGCTATGCTAACTGGAAGGTGATAGTAATGATGCTGAAATTCTATGAATCAGCTATGAAGCAGAATTTCAGGGGAGAGTATTTGCTAGGGACTTAATTTCTAAGACGCATATCAAGAATATTGAACTATAACACCAAATGATGGAGGACTCAGCGTCACATTTTGTTTCTTTTATGCAAGTCCTGGGACTTGAACCCAGGGCCTGGGAACTGTCCTTAAATGTTTTTTTTTGCTTCAGGCTAGTGTTCTACCACTTGATCCACAGCTCCACTTCCAGATTTTTGGTAATGAACTGTAAATCAGAATATCATGCAATTTGTTTGGGCTGGATTCAAACCTGATTCTGTGTAGATAGGATTCCAAGTGTGAGCGCACAGAGCCTAGCTAGTATCATTCATCATTCAAGTCATGGGACTGCAATTCTGCACCTGGGTCTTGTCACTGAGCTTTTCAGCTCAAGACTACTGCCCTATCCCTTGAGCCATAGGGCCACTTCTGGGTTTCTGGTGGTTCATTGGAGATAAGAGTCACATGGACTTCAGTGCCCAGGCTGACTTTGAACTGCTATCCTTGGATCCCAGACTCTTGATTAGCTACATTTACAAGTGTGAGAAACCATACCCGGCTAAATTATTTTTTAAGTTAATTTTTTTTGTTAAGTCAATATATAGTTGGCATACGGTTACATAAGTAATGAACACATTTCTTAAGAAAATTGTTATCCCCTCCCTCATTTTTCTCTGTTTTCCTACCCTCAGCCCCCTTTCCACCCAGATTTTTCAGTTCATTTCCGTTTAGTGTCTTCCAAGTATCACTGTTCAATTGGTTCACCCTTTTTCCTTTGTTTTTTTTTACCATTTTATTATACCCTCCCCATTCCCCAAATCACAGAAACCTATGTACAAGACACAGGGTACCGGAATTCAACACAGTGACTACAGAGAATAAAACTAAAGGGAAAAAGAAGAAAAGAGGTAAAAAGCAAGAAAATCAAAGAACATCATACAGTACCTTAGAAGCAACAACACTGAAAAAACAAAACATAAAACCTTGGGCTGAAAATGTAGCTTGCTTAGAATGTATGAAACCCTGGATTCCATTCCTCAGCACCACATAAACAAAAACTGGAAGTGCCACTGTGACTCAGCTGGTAGATTTCTAACGTTCAGCACAGAGTGTCTCCAAGTGACAAAAATCTGTCACATTTAAGTCAGGCTTCAAAACTTTGCTAGGAACCAGTTACGTGATTTGGAAGAAAGTCCAATTTTCAAAAAATCACTAGCCAGGCGCTGGAGGGTCATAATTGTCATTCTACTAGCCCGGGAGAAGGTGAAGCAAAGCCTTTGCAAGCAAAAAAACGAAAACAAAAAAACTGTAAGATTCTACTCTCCACTTATCCACCCAAAAACTAAGTGGAGTTGTGGCTAAAACTGGTACAGCATTAGCCTTGAGGAAAAAGAACTAAGAGACCTTGGCCAGGTCCAAAGTTCAAGCTCCCCACCAAGAAAGAAAAACAAAAAGGTGTCCAGATACCTTAGTTTCAAAAGTATATCTGGATATCTTAGTAGATTTTTCTGATCTTTCCTCATTCATCTCATGGAATCACATATTCTTGATCCTGATCTGACTAAGAGCCTGCATTGAGGAATTGAACCCAGGTCTTTGTGCATGCTAGGCAAGCACTCTACAACTAGGCCAAACTCCCAGCCCAAAATTATTCATCATTACTATTAGCTATCTTCTTTTTTTATTATTGATTCGTCATGGTGCTTGGACTTTGGGCCTGGACACTGTCCCTGAGCTTCTCAGCTCAAGGCTAGCGCTCTTCCTCTACAGCTCCATTTTTGGTTTCTGGTAGTTAATTGGTGATATAAGTCTGACAAACATATGTGTCCATGCTGGCTTTGGGCTTTGAACCAAGATCCTCCAATCTCAGCCTCCATAGTAGCTAGAATTACACTCTTCAGCCAACAGTGTCTGACTGTTTGATGTCTCTGTCTCTGTCTCTCTGTCTCTGTCTGTCTCTGTCTGTCTGTCTCTGTCTGTCTCTCTGTCTGTCTCTCTGTCTGTGTCTCTGTCTCTGTCTCTGTCTCTCTCTCTCTCTCTCTCTCTCTCTCTCTCTCTCTCTCTCTCTCTCTCTCTCTCTCTCTCTCTGTCTTTTGGTTGTAAGACTTTAATTGTGCACCTGGGCAGTGTCCCTGGGCTCTTCAGCTCAAGGCTACAACCTTAAACACCTTGAGCCACAGTGTCACTTCTGGTTTTCTGGTGCTTAAGTGGAAGTAACAGTTTCATGGACTTTAGTGTCTCCAGGCACGGGGAGATCCTGCCAAAGTAGCAAATCAGTGATAAGGACATAAAGTAATGAATAGAATTTTAGATCCTGATGGTAGACAGTCTGCAAAATCCAAGGGAGAATGGAATTGGAAGGGACCAGGGATCAGGATGTGGGCATGGAGCTTCCCTGCCAAAGGGGTGGTGGAAGTCACAGGCTGGGGGATGCACAGGATGATCCATGAGCCCTGTGCAGCTACTGGGTCACCCACTTCTGCATCTCAGCCTTTGGCTTTGAGCTCTGTGATCGTCAAGATTTGCACAGTCTGTACTCTCGCTGGCAGAAGAAAGGACCTTGGGAAGACAATTGTAGACACTTTGTGAGTGTAGGAAGGGGTAGGCTGGACACCCAGTCCAACTGGAGCTAAAAGTGGAGTCGAGGGGTGTGCAAGGAGTGGGTGTGAGGGTTGTGGGCAGTCACAGTCACGGCAGAGGTGGCTCTGCTGTGGGGTGAGTGCCTTCCTGCAGGCACAGCACTGGAGATATCAGATATCCACATGAAAAGGAAAAGCTGGAAATGGCACTATGGTTCAAATGGTAGAGCATCAACCTTGAGCAAAAGAGATCAGGGACAGTACCCAGGACCTGAGTTCAAGCCTCATGACTGTAAAAGAGAAAGAACCAGGACTATGAGAGCGAACCTTGTACTCTCTTGGTCTAATCAGACACAAGAAGAGGCCGGGATAGGCTGTGGAAAAACACAGAGAACATCTTCCGCAGCTCATCCTGTCCTGTATGCAGTGACAACCATGTAACTAGGGCTATGGCGAGATCATCTTCACCCCTGTGCTGCCATCTGAATTGTAGGCCTCTGTCCTGGCATGGGGTGTCCTGATGGCTGAGCAGGTGCCCTAACCCTAGATGGAGAGCAGCCACTGACTGTGGTAGCTAAGGAGAGATCTGTTCCATAGCTATCAGGCCACCCAGCATGGGAGCCATAACCACCACTCACCCTGGTAGAGGCCAATGGTTCTCCAGGTGGTACTAACACTGCCCCACCCCTAGCTCTGGGTACACGTGACATTCCCTCCACAAGGAGCAGGACAAAGTGAGGGATCAGGAAGCTGCCTATGGGCTTCAGATGATGGCCAGGCTGGCACTACAGATGGCCTCACTCTGTCACCACCTTCCCCTGCCTCCATCTTTCCTCCATCATGCCTCTCTACCTCCCACCCATTAACCTTGGAAACCAATGAACTGGGGTCTCATCATTTCTCTCATCTCTTCACCCACCTTGCCATGCGTCCATCCCTCTGTCACTTCCACCCCACACACATCCCACCACCAGCCACCCTGTACCTTATGAGGATCCCAGAGGAAGCTCTTGGTGAAGGGCTTGTGACCACAAAACTGTTACTATCACCCGCTCCGGCCTGATCCACCACAGAATAAGAACAGCCAAGCAGGCACACACTGCAGCAGAGTTGCTCTGCTGCCACCCTGATTTCTTCATGGCCAGGACTTGGCTCTCCTCAGCCTCTCAGCTCAGTAACCAGAACATTGTGCTTTCACAGAGCCATGGCTTCCAGTCTCCATGGACACAATGACATCAAGGTGATGCCAACTTCCCCATCTCTATATACTTCTAACTATGGGATGGGAGCTGAGGTTCTCTTCTGTGACTCCATCCGCTAAGAGGCTCATGCAGATTTCTATCCTTTGCTCATCATGGTGACTCTTTGGTTAACAAGTCACTGCTGGGCTTCCAGTTCACCACATATAGAACCCATACTCCAACACTTTTCTTAGAAGGACTGATGACTTTTAAATATTCTCTAGTTTTAAATTTCTAGTTCCTTCTCTCTTTCATTTATATATTTCCGTTCCTCACATACTTCCCTTTTTTTACCTTCCTTCTTTCATTCCTGGCCTTGAACTCAAGACCTGGAGCTTTTTCTTAGCTTTTCTTTGCTCAAGGTAGCACTCTAGCTCTTGAGCCACAGCTCTACTTCAATCTTTGTTCTTGCTCTAAACTGGGAGTAAGAGTCTCATGCATTTTTCCCTTTGCTGGGTTGGGTTTAAACCACAATACTAAGATCAGGATCCTGAATATGCCTCGGATTACAGGTATTATCTAATCAAAACAAATTCCTGATTTCTTTTTTAGACATAATTAGTTCTTTCAGGTGAGCCACCAGCCACTCATGCAAGAGCATGGCAGGATCCCAGCATTCATCTTGTCTCCAGTCTTATTCCATCCATCTGACAATGGCCATCTAAAACACCCTGCTGCATGCCTGAAGTCGCAAGGAACGTTCTCAACGCCATGAGAAGCCCCCTTAAGCTCTGCCTCAGATATGCCCAGCCCCCATCCCACTTCCACATGAGCATTTGTTTAGGAGAAATTTCCTGAGTACATCATCATCTTTTCCTCACCATTCAAATTTCATCTTTGGAGTCATTTCTCCCAGACAAAGAGGAACATGATCCATGGTTTGATAGCAGCTCCAGCTTAATAGTCCCAGCCACCAACACCCCCCATTACCCTGCCAGACACTTGAATTCAAGAACAATGTTTTCACTACCCCTGACTCTTATCAAATGTTTTAACTTATACAGTGCATTAAAATAATTTTACCAAATGGAATAAACACATGGCATCAAGCTTCAGAATCTTTGCACCTGAACTTTCAGTGAATAACAGACACACCAGCATTTCTGTAGCCAACAGAAATCTTAGCTTTGAGATTTCATCATTCCTCGTATCCAAGTTTGGATGTGCTAACACTGCCCTTAATGGGGCACTTCAATCACACAATCCCACAACAATCAATGTCTGAACTTCATTCCCTGTTGTAGGCTGCTGGACGAAAAGGAAGCAAATAGGCACAGGCTGGCAGCAGATGCCACAGAACAACTTGTGACCAAGACTCCCAGAGCAGACCTCAGAATCGATGACAGAGTTGGATCTACCCAGTAACAGAGGCAGTGGTGACACCTGAAACTGCGCATTTGAGCCTTTGCTGCTAGTAAACAGGGCCACCTATGTCTCAATGAGAAAGGTGAGATTTTCGTGGAGAAGGTGAGATTAAACATTATGTATCATGCAAGAAGACAGACTATAAGGGGTCTTTTATTATTCCAAGTGAAATTTTGGATTTTCTCTTCTGTTTCTTTAAAGAATGACATTGGGATATTGATGAATATTGCACTGAATTTGTAGATAGTCCTTATCAAGATTACCATTTTTACAATATTACCTCTTCCAAACCAGGAGCATAGATTTTTGCATTTCCTCAGTTCTGTGTTAATTTCCTTCTCCAGGGTTTATAGTTCCATCAAAAAGTGCTCTACATTCTAAGTTAATTCCTAGGTATTTTATTTTCTTTGATAGCAAAATGAGTGGCTATCCTGATTCTTGCCTCATTCCTCTTATTTGTTGGCATATAGGAAGGCAGTTGACATTGAGGGTTAATTTTATACCCTGCTACCTTACCAAAGCTTTATATCAGCTCAAGCAGCTTCGGATTAGAGTCTATAGGGTTCTTTAAATACAGAATCATATCATCTGTAAGGAGAGAAAGTTTCAGTTCCTCTTTCCCTTTTCCTCCTCACTCCAGTTAGAATGGCCAAGATCCAGAAATCTAATAACGTATGCTGGAGGGGATGTGGCCAAGAGGGATCACTACTACACTGCTGGTGGGATTTCAATCTCGTTCAACCACTATGGAAAGCACTATGGCAGTATCCCAAAAAGACTAAACATTGAGCTCCCCTGTGATCCAGCAATTTCACTACTTGCCAATCGTCCAGATAGGACATATTAAATTCACTAGAACAATACCATTTATCACAGCACTATTTACTATAGCAAAGGTATGGAACCAACCCAGATGTCCGTCAGTTGATGAGTAGATCAAATATGGTACTTTTACCCAATGGAATTCTGTGCTTCTGTCAGAAAGAATGACATAGACGAATTTGTAAGGAAATGGAAAGACTGTAATGTTTAGAAATTAGTTTCTATCTCCTTCTTTCTCTCCTTCTCTATCTCTGTAAAATTTAGAAGTTCCTGTTTCTCTCTCTTTCTCTCTCTTCTCTCTCTCTCTCTCTCTCTCTCTCTCTCTCTCTCTCTCTCTCTCTCTCTCTCTCTCTCTCTCTCTCTCTCTCTACCTCTCTCTTTTTCTCCAATCCTTAGGCTTGAACTCAGGGCCTGAGCTACTTTTGCTCAAGGTTAGCACTCTACCATTTGAACCACAGTGCTGCTTCTGGCTTGCTCTTTTCACGTAGTATTGAGGAATCTAACCCAGGCCTTCATCCTTGATAGGTTAGCACTCTACCACTAAGCCACACATTCAGCTTTTAGAGGTTTCTGACAAAGGTTTTCCTACATGCTATTATTTCTTCTGTGAGTACTCTTAATGCTTGCTGAAGGTTGACTTTGTTTAGAAGACTTACCCTAATGCTCCCATATACAGAGATTCTATATATAGCTAATGTTTTTCATTACTCAGAATGTCTCTATTGTGTATGTTCTGAAATGTACTGAAGACTGACTTCTGATTAAAAGTCATTGCACATTTGTTCTATTCATTAGTTTTCTTTTCTTCAATGGGAATCAGGTTTGTGATGAACACAGAAGTATGCCTTCCAGGTCAAACACTTTCCACCTTTGTGATATTCATAAGTTTTTTCTCTCCTATGTGCATTTTATACTTAGTCATGCGTTCATGATGGATTTTTCATATTCTTATATTCATACGATTTTTATCCTGTGTCTGTGTGGTATCATGCAAACTCAACTATGAGTTCTTCAAAAAATTTCCCTTTCATTTTATTCATAGGATTCTATCCTGTGGGTGTTTAATGATAAATCTTGACTTGTGCCTTCTGGGGAAAAGACTGAACATTTGCTACATTCATTAAGGGTTTGATCTTGTGTTGGTTCTGTGACACAAGCTGAGTTTTCTTCCACAGACTAAAAAGTCTTTCCTATGTATTACATTGCTAAGGATTCTCATATGTGTGAACTCTCTTACGCTTCCTGAGGGGTGAATACTGCCCGAAAGACTTTCAACTTTGGTTATATTCCTAAGGTTTCTAATATGTTTGAATTCTGTTATGCCTCCTGTAATGTGACTTCCATCTAAGGTCTTACCACATTTGATGCACTCGTACAGTTTCTCTCCTGTGTGTGTTCTCCGATGCAATTTGAGGGAAGACTTCCATTTGAAAGACATTCCACATTGGTTACATTCATAAGGTTTTTCTCCTGTTTGAATTGTCTTATGCATGTTGAGGTTTGGCTTCTGTGTGAAGGACTTTCCACATATGTTACACTCATAAGGTGTTTCTCCTGAGTATATTCTCTGTTGAACATGGAGTTTTACCATCCATTTGAAATACTTTCCGCATTCACTACATACATAAGTTTTCTCTCCTGTGTTTGTTCTATTATGCCCATCAAGATATGACTTCCACTTGAAGGTCTTTCCACATTTGTTGCACACATAAAGTTTCTCTCCTGTGTGTGTTCTTTGATGCAATTTGAGGGAAGATTTCTGTCTGAAAGACTTTACACATTGGTTACATTCATAAGGTTTCACTCCTGTGTGTATTCTCTGATGAACACGAAGTTTTCCCTTCCCTTGGAAAGACTTTCCACATTCATTACACTTATAAGATTTCTCTCCTGTGTGTGTTATTTGATGAACTCGAAGGTGTATCTTCTGGGTAAAATACTTTTCACATTTGTTACATTCGTAAGGTTTCTCTTCTGTGTGTCTTCTCTGGTGGAAAGTGAGGTATGACTTCAGTCTAAAAGTCTTCCCACATTTATCCCATTCATAAGATTTCTCTTCTGTGTGAGATCTCTGATGTGTGCTGAGAGCTGAATTCTGGGCAGAAATTTTATTACGTTCCTCATATTCATAAGGTTTGTCTTCTCTTGGAGATCGAGGTTGGAGCGTCAGGTCTGACTTCTCAGAAATTAATTTTCACACTTGATGTACGCATCACATATCTCAGGATATTTGCTCTGAGGTATTGTAAGGCGTATTTCATTACTGAAAGATTTCTCACATTCACTTCATGTATGAGGAGTCTCTCCTGTGTACATTTTCGGATGTGTAGTGATGGTCGGTGTGAAGTACAATATTTTTCATCACACAGTACATTTAGCAGTTTTCCTCCCTCCCTGAAGAATTTCTTGGGCAGGGAGAACAGAAATATGATACTGCAGATCTTTTGGACTGTCACAATCATGAATAAAATGCTCTGAATATCCGATGGATTTTTTAAGAACAGGAGACATACGAGATCTATATGCAGCATGCATCTCATCAGGCTTAGGAGACAGAAGCATGTTCTGACACTTAATGAAGTCCTCAGTCCTCACCCGTAAGTTGGTACCGTTATTACTAATCAGCTCTGGATTATGTGTAGAGCTCAAATTTAAAGTTGTTGCTAATCTCACGTTTTCCTCCACTTCGATACTACTTGCAACTGCTACTTCACAAAGACATTCATGTGGACTTTCCTGGCAGGTCTTGAACATATTTTCCAATACCTGGACATCTAAAATGAGTCATAGAAAAAAAGACACAAACATACATGAGATACAAATATTCCTTACTGTAAAGGTACTGACTTTACTTTCCCATCCTAAGTGTTAGATATTTTAAAATATAAAAGTGGAAATTGATTTATGAGAAATATATGCTTTTCTCCCTAACATATTAAGAAAATGATATTTTACAATGACCAATAATGTTTTTCTGTGTTTTAGTTCTCTTTTTATATCACAGGAAATATTTCTTGAAATTACCCAACTATGTATTGCTACAGCTTTAAGCTGAGTACTACCTATAATATACCTGCAGGTGTTTTTTTTTTCAAATACTGTTTTGTTTATACATTGAGGAATAGCTGCCTTTCTTTTATTTTTGAGAAATAATCTAAATATTGTGCTGTTTTGCATCTTTTTAAAACTTTGTTTTCTTTTTTTTTGTAGTTCGTAGGCAATGGCCCTGTACCTGAACACTTCAGCAGAAGACTATAACCCCTATCCTTGAGCTACAGCCCCACTTCCTGTTTTCTAGAGTTAAGTACAGATAAGAGTCTCAGGTCCTGAGTGGCAGATAGGATTACCTTACCCAGTTTCAATGCTGTTTGCTTATTAACCATTAAGTGAGGAACACGAATTTTTTCTAGATTCAGCGGCCACAAGTTTGGTTTATATGTCTGTTTGCCTTTGATCCAAGCAAGAACGATTCTTGAGAGTAAGGACTTACACCTATATCCCTTCAGTTACAACTTATCACTAAAGTCTCAATTTAGGTATTTGTGGGAATTTTGAAATTTGTTTCTTTCCATTGGAAGTCTTATAAAAATTCCTTTTCTAACACTCCTGTCCCTCAGAACCATGGAAGACCAGAAAATCTCCAGCTCATTGTCTAGTTAATTTTCTTATGTTGATTGAAACTTTGTTGTTTTTTTTTCCTTCCATTCCTGGGTTTGAACTTAGGACCTAACCACTGTCCTTGGGTTTTCTCCAGACAAGAACCCTACCAATGAAGTCAATACTTCTGGCTTTTTCTATGTATGTGGTAATAAGGAATCAAACCTGTGTCTTTGTGCATGCTAGGCAAGCACTCTACCACTAGGCTCAATTTCTGGTGGAAAGGTCTGGTTCTGAATACCAGTCTCTTCCTACCAGCAAAAAGATATTATCCTTATCAAAGAATAATGCCCTGGCTTATTCCTTGTTTGCTCAATCATTTATAGTCTTAGTTTTAAAGAAATGAAATATCATTCATTCTTTCTTTCTTTCTTTCTTTCTTTCTTTCTTTCTTTCTTTCTTTCTTTCTTCCTTTCCTTCCTTCCCTCTTTCTTCCCTCTTTCTTCCCTCTTTCTTCTTTCTTTCTTTCTTTCTTTCTTTCTTTCTTTCTTTCTTTCTTTCTTGTTTCTCATTTCATTTTATTTCACAGTGATTTCTACAGAGAAATCTAACTTTAACTCTACTGCCACATAGAATTCATTATATCACCCTATGATTCTTGGTGCCGGGGGTTTGGGCTAGCATGCACAAAGACCTGGTTCAGTTCCTTGGTACTACATACAAAGAAAAAGCCAGAAGTGGTGCTATGACTCAAGAAGTAGAGAGCTAGCCTTGAGAAAACCCAAGGACCATGCTCAGGCCCTGAGACCAAGCATAGGATTGGGAAAAGAAAAAGATTCTTGATTCATTCACAAAAAATTCCATAGGTTCCACACAGGATTTTGGGTAACTAAGGATATTATTGCTCAGTACATCACAACATGAACTTACCAATGGGGCTCAGGCTCCAACATCAATATGAAGATGCATTCACTCACCTGTGATATTCTTGTCAGAGGAATTTCCTATCCAGAGTTCTGCACAGTGCTCTAGCTTGTCAATTAATACAGGTTTGGGAACACAGGGCCCTGTAAATTAGAAACAGTAGAGAATTATTTCTTATGCTGTGTTATCATTGCTTTAAGTTCGCAGACATCCTACTCACAAGTTATCTATTAAATCTTTTTTCTCATTTCTCACTGGCTCCATGGTTGACTTTTCCCCAGCTCTGGATTCATTTTGTATGGCATAAACTTAGCTGTCTTGCTCAAGGCTAGAAAAATACCAGTTTGAGTCCCAGCTCCACTTACATGCATAGGTCTTCATGCATGCTAGGCAAGCACTCAACCACAAAGTCAAACTCTTGACACTCCACTAACATTTTTGAGGGGTTACTTGGAGTTATAGAGTTTCATGGCAATTTTTATGCCCTTGCTGGCTTCAAATTAGAATTCTTAGATTTCTTTCTCCTGAATATTTTAAGATTACAGGCATGAAGCATTGCATCTAGTGCCAGGTTTCCATTATAAACTCACTGTTTAGTGATTTGTAGATCCTATTTCCAATAATGATATATATTCTATTCTGGATTGTTTATCCACTTACAATTACTGTGTAAGTTTGGAATGTCGTCTCCATTAGAGGAAACATAATTTAGAACTGTTGTCAAAGTATCCTGAAGGTATCCTGAAGAATGAGTACAAAATTACCTTAGGTTTTCTTTAGAAAGTAATGATACTTCTCAGGGCCTGGAATCTTTCATTTAAATAGTATTGAAAGTTTGATAAACATTCACGTATCTGCAAAATAACAAGGCACTTGGCCTTGCAAGTGAATTTGACTTTTGCTCACCTAAGGACACCAGGTTGCTGTAGGTCTCCAGCATTACATCTCTGTGCAGGGTCCTCTGAACATTGTCCAGATGCTGCCACTCCTCCCAGCTGAAATCCACAGCTACATCATCAAATGACACTAGCTTCTGGAATGGCACATTTTCATCAAGTAATTAGCACCGAGTTATAAACACACCATGTCTGGAATTTTATTCTTTTTTTTGTTGGAATTTTATTCCTTTACTTAAATGTTTAGACTTACATGAAATATTGAACTGAAAAGCTTAGGGATGGTGCCTAGGCCCAGAGTTCAAGTCCCGAGACCCACAAAAAAATAAAAAGGCAAGCCAGGTGTTGGTGGCTCACGCCTGTCATCCTAGCTACTCAGGAGACTGAGATCTGAGGACCATGGTTCAAAGCCAGCCTGGCACAAAATTCCATGAGACTCCTTTCCAATTACCCACCATAAAATGTTTAATGGCTTGTGGCATATCATGGTAGAGCAATTTTGGTATTGACAAAAATAAGTCGGGGGAGTAGATTTAGGTTATAAATGGAATTATTCCATTGAAAAGGAACTACATTATATGATGACATATGCTGGTACTGTGAGAATATTGCAAAATCTTAGGGTATCAAGTAATAATACTGTGAAGTACACCCAGAATGTTAATGTTCTATGTCTGGCATAATAGTCACTTGGGGAAGAAAGTTTTTTTTTCTTTTTTGGCTGTTGGATTTGTAAGGCTTGAACTCTGGGCCTGGGCACTGTTTCTGAGCTCTTCAACTCAAGGCTATCACCCTACCTATGAAGCCACAGTGCCATTTCCCATATTCTAGTGGTTAACTGTAGATGAGAGTCTCATAGACTTTCTAATGCCCAGGCTGGCTTTGAACAAAATCTTTAGATATCAGCCTGATATCTGAGTAGTTGGATTACAGGTAGAAGTCACTGCACCTGGCAAGAAATTTATTTCTTGCTGTTTTATACTCCAATTTTCTGTATGTTTTACTTTTTCAAAAAGACTGAGGATGACCTTTTTTCTGTATATAATGAGAAGAGGGGTAGGGAGCTGTGAGCAGAAGAACTGAGGGGCAATACTCAGGGTAGGACAATAGCCTTAAACTAAAGAGCTCACGGCCCAAGGTCCAAGCCCCATGACTTTCCCCAATACCCCACAAAAAAAGGGAAAAAAATTGGAGATTGGAGAGGATTTTCTAAAAAGAATATATAGAAATAGTAGTTCAAAATATAGAAAGATGTTCATGAGAAAAATTAAAATTACAATGAAATCATTACTTTAAATATGTTAATATAAATATAGTTTTAAATAAAAGATCCACATACACACACACAAACACACACACACACACACACACGCATACAAAAAAACAACTTTCAAAGTCTAACTATTACTGGGAAGGTAGTGAGAAGAAGTAGAACTTTGGAATAGTTCTGCAAGGAATATAAAACAATCAAAAATTGCGTGGAGAGTGCTAAAAAAGTACTAAATATAGAATTACATAGAAATATGGTCCAATGCTTCTATTTCTAGATTTGTACCTAACGGAAGAGAAAGCAGAGACTAGAACAAATATGTGGAGAATCCATTCACAACTATTAATAATAATCAAAGGATAGAAACATGCAAAACAATGCATTGAAAAGGAAGAACATTTTACTATATTTTACAGATGAATCTTGATTACAGTAAACTAAAAATACAGCAGTCATAAAGGAAGAGCTAGGGTATGTTTTCCCTTCCAGAGCTTCCAAGGATCAACAAACCCTTAGAGCCAAAAACACGATGGTTCCAGAGAATGGAGTAGAGAGGAACAACAGTTGAATGTTTAATGATTATACATGGAAGATGAAAATTGCTCTAGATGGGTAGAATGAAGAGAGAACTGTACCCTAAACAATGGTTATGTAGCCACACAGGATGGGACACACCTATACTCCCTGATCTTGGGAAACTCAAGAAGGATTTCTAGCCATCCTAGATGCATGGAAAGATCTATCATAAAAACTAATGTGGAGGGGCTGGGAGTTTGGCATAGTTGTAGAGTGCTTGTATGAAGACGAAGGTTCAATTCCTCAGTACCACATACACAGAAAAAACCAGAAGTAGTGCTGTGGCTCAAGTAGAAGATCACTAGGCTTGAGGAAAGCTGAAGGACAGTGCTCAGACCGAGTTCCAGCCAAAGGGCTTGTTTAAAAAAAAAACAGAAAGCTGAGCATGATGGGGTGGTGGCTCATATCTATAATCCTAGCTACTAAGGAGGCTGAGATCTGAGGATCAAGGTTTAAAGCCATCCTGGCACAAAAAGACCTGAGACTCTTATCTCCAATTTACCCTTAGAAAATGGGAAGTGGGGCTTGGCTCCAGGGTAAGGTGGTAGCCTGGAGATGAAGAGCTCAGGGATAGTGCCCAGGCTGAGTTCAATATGTATGACCCACCAAAACAAAACAAAAAACAAAAAATAATATGGAAAAATTTGGAGTCTGTGAATTTTATCAGACATATAAATCTCTTTTTTTGCTGTTGAAATAACAAATTGTTTGGAAACATTTTAAAAGTTTTTACCTAGAAATGTACACTAGAAATGGAATTAATAACGAACACAAAATATTCAAAACATACAAATTATCACAATATGGGTATCCTGCTTCTGTATCTTTTCTCTGACTCCTGTTCAAATGAGGCACATATTCTGAATCATTTCTCCCAGTCGATATATGCCACACATGTTAGGTTGTACTGAACTTCTTGGGAAATCAAAAGCAAATATTAAGCAAATGTGTGGTAGATTTTGTCAACAGTGATATTTCAAATATAAATCCCTACTCATTGCATTATTTAATATCAATGACGGAATCTAACTTACACTGGCAGAATCTTCAATCTTTTGAGAATCTTCAAAATGGTGTGTAAATATTTAGGATCGTTATGTCTTCCTGGAGGAATGATCTCTTTAGTAGTATGTAGTCACCTTCTTTGTCTTTTCTTACTAATTTTAGTTTGAAGTCTATTGTATCTGATATGAGGATGGCAACTCCAGCCTGTTTATGGGGGCAGTTAGCTTGATAGAGTTTATTCCATCCTCTCACTTTCAAAAGATGATTGTTTTTGGGTAAGATGTGTCTCTTGAAGACAGCAGAACGATGGCTCTTGCTTTTTGATCCAACTAGACAGCCTATGCCGTTTAATTGGAGAGTTAAGTCCATTGATATTGAGAGTTAGGATTGAGAGATATTTATTAGTTCCTACCATTTTTAAAAGCTTTTAGTAGGGCCTGTGTCTTGACAGTTCTTGTGGTCCTTAGATGGTATGCTGTTTAGGTGCCATTTCTTTCCCTATATTGCATTTATTTTGGTTTTCTATGTATAGAGCATCTTTGAGAATTCTCTGTAGTGTTGGTTTTGTTTCGACATATTGTTGCAGCTTTTCCCTGGAATGGAATATTTTTATTGTTCCCTCAGTTATGAATGAGAGATCAGCTGGCTACAGTATTCTTGGTTTGATTTAAGGGCATGACATATATGCTTCCAGTCACTTCGTGCTTGCATGGTCTCTGCTGAGAAATCTGGGGTAATTTTGATTGGTTTGCCTTTATAGGTTACTGATCCCTTTTCCCTGGCTGCCTTTAGGATCTTTTCTTTCGTATCTATTGATCCAGTTCGGATCACAGTGTGGCGGTGTGATGTTTTTTTCTGGTCAAGTCTGTTTGGGGTTCTAAAATCTTCTCATATCTGGATGGGCCTGCCCTTCTGGATATTTGGGAAATTCTCTGAGATGATTCCCTGAAGTATATTTCCAATACCATTGACCTCTTTCTCCACGCCCTCCTCAATACCAACTAGTCTTAAATTAGGCTACCTAATTGTATCTTGGACCTCCTGCTCTGTCATATTTCCTAGATTTGGATTGAGTCATTTTCTGTTCTTTCTCTATAATAACTAAATTATCTTCAGCCCCAGAAATTCTCTCCTCTGCATTGTCTAACCTGCTATCAAAGATATCTACTTTATTTTTCATCTCCCTTGCTTCTAATTGCTCCTTTTTGATGCCTTGCATCTCTTGTTTTAGATCATGTATGGATTTCTTCATCTCCTTGATTTCCTTTTGAGTGGTTAGCTCAGTAGCTTTATTTTCTTTGGACATTTGCTGGAGTTTGGTCACGTTTTTATTTGTGGATTCTATGAATTCATCCATCTTTCTTAGAAAAACCTTTATTATGGCCTCCTTTATGGCTTCTTCTTTTTCACTTATCACCTTGTTTTTGCTTTCCTCTTGTTCAGCTATGGCTTCCTCCATTATCTCTTTCTTTATATTTTCACATTTTCCATTAATAATGTTTATCAATTGCATTTGTGTAGCATTTGGAAGACTCTCCTCTAGGTTTGCCAGTGACTGTTCCATTGTCTGTTTACATTGGGTGGGGATGTTGTTTCTTGATTTGACATTTTTCTTGAGTTTCTTCTTCTGCCCATTTAAAAATGGGAGCAAGATTACTACTAAATACGATTATAGTTTTTCAGATATAACCAACCTAGTCCTCTGTAGCTGGCAGACAGTAGATCTTCACAAGTTTTGATTGGTATTATCACTCTTTCTTTTTGTGCACTTACAGACCAGTCTAATACAACCACTGATAAGCGATTTATACCCAAAACAATAAGCCTCTCAATCCAATCTCAATTGTCTTTAAGTCCCTCTGAGCCTAGAGAATAATTAACCACCTACATATACAATACTGCTCAACAGCCATCAAGTGTAGATCCGTGAAGTAAAATGGTTGAAAGACGAGCATAGGTCCAGAGATAGAAAAAAAGAATGAGAGAGGTCAGGGGAGGTACAAGAGGATTAACGTAGGAGTGTAAGAATATTGTAGTAATGAAAAAATGGTATAGCATAAGGATAACTGACTTAAGTTGGTAAGTAGGTAGCATATTTGAGTACAAAGTTTGGAAAGTATTAGAATAAAACTTATGTGTTGTTGCATGACTAGATCTTAGCCCAACCAGTGGCCTCACAGAGGACCATGGGATGGATCTGTTTTTCTTGTCTACGTTGAGGGAAAGGGGTATTTCACAAGATGCAGAAGCGAAGATTTCAGAAGCCAATGCTGTGAGTGAATTAGCTCGTAAAAAGAATTTTTATTTTCTTTTATCTTTCTGCCAGTCTTGGGGCTGGAATTCAGGGCATGAGCACTGTCCTCGGGTTTTCCCAAGTCTAGCCATCTGCCACTTGAGCCACAGTGCCACATCTAGATTTTCTATCTATGTGATACTGAGCAATCAAACCCAGATCTTCATGGATGCTAGGCAAGCACTCTACCACTATGGCAAACTCTCAACCCTGACATAGTAATTATAAAGTCATCATCATCATATCAAAATATCCTTTCTCCTACAAAGAATGAACACTTATCTATGTGTGTAATGCTTTTTTTTAAATTTCACTAATTCTTCTGTGTTTTTCCCTCTTGCATTTTTTACACATGACAGCAAAGCTAATCATCAGGAAAAAATTGATTAGGATACAGAAACCTAATAATATCCTAGTAGATTGACGTCAAAATATGTGCAAGATGCCCTGTGTGTTTGACCTAGTGGTAGAGTACTTGGCTACCACGCAAAAAGACTCAGGTTTGATTCCTCATTACCACATACATAGAAAACGCTGCAAGTGGTGCTGTGGCTCGGTGGGACAGCTAAAGCCTAAAGAAAGCCCAAGAACAATGTTCACACTCTGAGGTCAAGTCCCAAGACTAGCAAAAACAAAAAAAAATTCGACAAGGGGCAAAATGCAGGCAGAGAAGGAACTGTGAAGCAAATGTTTTGTAAAGGATGAGGGCAATATTGACCCTTAAGTTTGGATCTTACCTAAGAAAGGCTCCTTGAGCCTGAGACCAGACTGGTAGTTGGGCCTATTTGAAGACATTGGGAATGGACAAATAAGGTGTGCTGTTTACTACATCCACATGTATATTGTGAGATTGGAGGAGAGATTCAGCCTCCACTATGTCTTTGGTGAGGTCTTCTGTGAGCAAGGATCTTTAGTCATTGGGCCCTGAAAGGTGACCCTGCCTCCCGCACAATGGAAGATAATATGGAACCCTGGTAACCAAGCCACTGTAACTAACAACCAGCTCAAGCCAGCTCACTTGGCCTGTGGCTCAGGAGGAAGAAAGATGTTGCTGTGCTGTTGCCAAAGGTCAGGAAACTCGAGTCTCAGGCATGGAAGTTGTGGATGTCTTACTTGAAGATGTACATGCTAGATCTTTGCCAAGCCACAAATCCAGTATAACAGGCCTTTCTCTAAGAAGAAGGCCAGGAAAATCCAGGGCAACCAGATGAGGTAAATTTCTAAGAAGAAATGTACTTGACCCCATCATCCTCCCCACATACTACAACTTTCTTTTTTTTCATTTTTTATTGTAATTAGTAAAAGGATTACATGATATTTGCCAGATAGAAGGCGCATTAATTCACATTCATTGATACCCTTTCACGTGTCTTGGTACCCATTTCCCTCCAACAACACCCCCCACCCGTCTTGGTTTCCCCCCCTTCCCTATCAAATTTCAAGTATCCAAATACAAACAAATTCAATATATCAGATAACAAAGTGAGATGCTATACCAATATGGGATAACCAAGGGACAGCAAAGGAGATGAGAGACAAAATAGTACATTAAGGACAAAAATCATTCATTATATGGCTTTTGTTTCAATATCCTGGAGGTCCTTTCAATTAGCTTCACATTATATGGCCTTATATATGGCCTTTTGCTCTATTGCAAATCTCTGCTAGTAGAGCCCTAGGTTTCTACTGATTATGACGAATGAGGGAAACCACTGAGCCAAGTTCCTTTGAGTCTGGCTTACTTCACTTAATATGATTTGTTCTAAGTCTTTCCATACCCTAACAAATGGGGCGATGTCATTCTTTCTGACAGCAGCATAGAATTCCATTGTGTACAAATACCACAACTTGTTGATCCACTCATCAACTGAGGGACATCTGGGTTGGTTCCATATCTTTGCTATGGTGAATAGTGCTGCAATGAACATTGTTGTGCTAGTGGGGTTAGTATGCCCTTGTTTCTGGATTGTTGGGTAAATGCTAAGTAGTGGAATTGCTGGGTTATAGGGGAGTTCTATGTTTAGCCTTTTGAGGCACTGCCACACTGCTTTCCATAGAGGTTGAACGAGTTTGCACTCCCACTAACAGTGTAGTAGTGATCACTCCTGGCCACATCCCCTCCAGCATCTGTTGTCATTCGTTTTCCTGATGCTGGCCATTCTAACTGGACTGAGGTGGAATCTTAGAGTTCTTTTGATATGCAATTCTTTTATGACCAGACATGTTGAGCATTTCTTCATGTGCCTATAGGCCATTTTTGTTTCTTCTTCAGAGAAGACTCTCTTTAAGTCTTTGGCCCATTTTTTAATGGGATGGGTGTTACTTTGGAGGTTAGTTTTGGAGTGATTCAATTTTTTGAGTTGGTGATATATTTTAGATATGAGGCCTTTTCCGTTGTTTGGTTGGTGAAGATCTTTTCCAATCTGTAGGCTTCCTGATTAGTTTACAAGCTATATCCGTTGCCATACAAAAGCTCTGCAGTTTAATGCAGTCCCACTTATCCAGCCTTTCTCTGATTTGTTGTGATTCTTGGCCCTTATTAAGAAAGTTTCGACCTCTGCCAAGGAGGCCTAGTGAATCTCCTATTCCTTCATGTAAACTTTTTAGTGTGTCACTTTTACCTCCAGGTCTTTGATCCATTTGGAGTTAATTCTAGTGCAAGGTGACAAAGAAGGATCCAACTTAATTTTCTGCTGGTGCTTAACCAGTTCTGCCAGGACAACTTGTTGAAGAGGCTATCTTTCTTCCATTCTATTTTTTTGGCTCCCTTGTCAAAGATTAGGTGGCCATAGGTCTGTGGTTTAATATCTGGGTCCGCAGTTCTATTCCATTGGACTTCAGGCCTGTTTTTGTGCCAGTACCAAGGTGTTTTGAGAATTATAGCTCTGTAATAGAGTCTAAAGTTTGGAATTGAAATTCCTCCAGCGCAGTTCTTTCTGTTAAGAAGTGTTTTTGCTTAAGGGGTCTTTTATTATTTCATATGAAATTTTGAATTGCCTCTTCTATTTCTTTAAAGAATGACATTGGGATGTTGATGGGTATTGCATTGAATTTGTAGATAGCCTTTGGCAAGATTGTCATTTTCACAATGTTGATTCTTCCAATACAGGAGCATGGGAGGTAGTTCCATTTCCTTAGTTCTGCTTTAATTTCCTTTTTAGGGTTTTAAAATTTTCATCTATACGGTCCTTTACATTCTTAGTTAAGCTAATTCCTAGGTACTTTATTTTCTTTGAGGCTATTGTGAAAGGAGTTTCTTTCCTGATTATTGCCTCGTTCCTCTCACTGTTGGCGTAAAGGAAGGCAGTTGATTTGTGAGGGTTGATTTTATGGCCTGCTACCCTTCCAAAGCTTTGAATGAGCTCAAGGAGATTGGGAGTAGAGTCTATACGATTCTTTAAATACAGAATCATGTCACTTGCAAAGAGGGAGAGTTTTATTTCCTCTTTCCCTACTTGGATCCCCTTTACGCTTGCTTCTTGCCTTATTGCACTGCCTAGGAATTCTAGTACTATGTTAAAAAGGAGTGGAGAGAGTGGGGTCCTGAAAGCTACCCCTTAGCCCTTTTATGCGAAGCTTAGGCCTGTGGCATTTTAAGCACAATTCAACGCTCTGTTTTTTGCTGGTTAATTAGAGGTAAAAATCTTATGAAATTTATTGCAAGGCTGATTTTGAACTGGAATCCTCAGGTCTCAGCTTATCTTGAGTAGCTAGGATTACAGTATTTTACAACCTGTATGCTCATACACATCGCTTCTGATCCAAACACTCATTGTTCAATTTAACTAACAAGATGTTGGGAAAGATGATTGAGTGTAATTTACTAGATGGGCTTCTAGTGAGTATATATTTCCACTTCCACTCTGAAGCCAGGGAAATGTTTCTGGTACATGTTTCAACTATCTCCCAAAGAGGAAATAATGTGTGAGTACGTTTGCTAGTTTTTCAGATAGGAGATGGACTTTGGTGTTTGGAACCTGTTGGGCAGAGTGTATCAGCTGGGCTGTGATAACAGAGATGATGTTTCAGACAGGAATATTTTCATCCCAGACAGACTTAATCCAGATCCTTGGATTTCAGGCCTTGAGTAGATAGAATTACAAGTGTGAGCTGCCACCACCACCTGGTTCATTTTGGAAACCTTAATTGCTTCTCATTTGTTCCTTTCCTTTTTTGGAAGATTGATCTAAGCTAGCTGATTGTGCATCACAATGAAGTGATTGGCCTCAGGAATTGCAAATATTTGTTTCATCAGCACGGAATGAATGAAGTTGATCTAAACCCAATAGTATTTTACTTCTGATAAATAGGGAACTTACCTATATCATTTTTCCTTGCCTTTGCTTTCCCAAAGCAAGTAACATGTTTCTTAAAAACTATAGTTCATGAGAATATTATAATTAGAAGCTATCTTCTGCACACTTCAGAATAGTCCTTGCATTTATAAACTTATATTACAATATTAGGTAGAAGAATGGTGACTGTTAGTTTCATAACTATTTCATATGTTTTACTCTTTAAGGCTCATTAACTCAAGAAGGGATTAAATACATTTAGATAATAGTAGAACGTAGCTGCTGCTGATTTGACGTGTGTGCAGATGATACACAGATTTATTAGGATTACTCAAAAGTTTTCTTCAAATTTTCAGTAGTAGACTGCTATGCTAAGTGGAAGGTGATAGTAATGATGCTGAAATTCTATGAATCAGCTATGAAGCAGAATTTCAGGGGAGAGTATTTGCTAGGGATTTAATTTCTAAGACGCATATCAAGAATTTTGAACTATAACACCAAATGATGGAGGACTCAGCGTCACATTTTGTTTCTTTTATGCAAGTCCTGGGACTTGAACCCAGGGCCTGGGAACTGTCTTTAAATTTCTTTTTTTGCTTCAGGCTAGTGTTCTACCACTTGATCCACAGCTCCACTTCCAGATTTTTGGTAATGAACTGTAAATCAGAATATCATGCAATTTGTTTGGGCTGGATTCAAACCTGATTCTGTGTAGATAGGATTCCAAGTGTGAGCGCACAGAGCCTGGCTAGTATCATTCATCATTCAAGTCATGGGACTGCAATTCTGCACCTGGGTCTTGTCACTGAGCTTTTCAGCTCAAGACTACTGCCCTATCCCTTGAGCCATAGGGCCACTTCTGGGTTTCTGGTGGTTAATTGGAGATAAGAGTCACATGGACTTCAGTGACCAGGCTGACTTTGAACTGCTATCCTTGGATCCCAGCCTCTTGAGTAGCTACATTTACAGGTGTGAGAAACCATACCCGGCTAAATTATTTTTAAGTTAATTTTTTTTGTTAAGTCAATATATAGTTGGCATACGGTTACATAAGTAATGAACACATTTCTTAAGAAAATTGTTATCCCCTCCCTCATTTTTCTCTCTTTTCCTACCCTCAGCCCCCTCTCCACCCAGATTGTTCAGTTCATTTCCGTTTAGTGTCTTCCAAGTATCACTGTTCAATTGGTTCACCCTTTTTCCTTTGTTTTTTTTTAACCATTTTATTATACCATCTCCATTCTCCAAATTACATAAACCTATGTACAAGACACAGGGTACACGAATTCAACACAGTGACTACAGAGAATAAAACTAAAGGGAAAAAGAAGAAAAATGGTAAAAAGCAAAGAAAATGAAAGAACATCATACAGTACCTTAGAAGCAACAACACTGAAAAAACAAAACATAAAACCTTGGGCTGAAAATGTAGCTTGCCTACCATGTATGAATCCCTGGATTCCATTCCTCAGCACCACATAAACAAAAACTGGAAATGCCACTGTGACTCAGCTGGTAGATTTCTAACGTTCAGCACAGAGTGTCTCCAAGTGACAAAAATCTGTCACATTTAAGTCAGGCTTCAAAACTTTGCTAGGAACCAGTTACGTGATTTGGAAGAAAGTCCAATTTTCAAAAAATCACTAGCCAGGCGCTGGGGGATGATAATTGTCATTCTACTAGCCAGGAAGAAGGTGATTCAAAGCCGTTGCAAGCAAAAAAACGAAAACAAAAAAAACTGTAAGATTCTTCTCTCCACTTATCCACCCAAAAACTAAGTGGAGTTGTGGCTAAAACTGGTACAGCATTAGCCTTGAGGAAAAAGAACTAAGAGACCTTGCCCAGGTCCAAAGTTCAAGCTCCCCATCAAGAAAGAAAAAAAAGGAGTCCAGATACCTTAGTTTCAAAAGTATATCTGGATATCTTAGTAGATTTTTCTGATCTTTCCTCATTCATCTCATGGAACCACATAATCTTGATCCTGATCTGACTAAGAGCCTGCCTTTTGCTTAATAAATTCATTCCACATATTCCAGTAGAATCTGGACAGCTAACTGCCACTTACCAATGCTTTATTCTACGTTTAGGCCAGTATGTCTTCATATCATCTACACAGTCAGCTATATCATCTTTCCAGAAGTATCATTGAGTGTAGAACACTCAGAACTAAAATAATTGCATAAAGATGTAATAAAACTCCTTGATTCATTAAGAAAATTTCTGTACCACTTAGAGCAAGTACATTAGTGGTATTTACATCTAGCCTCTTTTTTTAAAAAAATTTTATTAACATTGAATTTTACATCATATTTCAAATGTCATGTTTAACCAACAAGTATTCAAGAAGGGAATCGCTATACAATCACTGGAACATAAATTTTAGAATATAGTAAAAATTAAGCTGAGTCTTTGTATGTCATAGATACAGATTAATCTATAATAAAACACATGTCTATAGAGTGTATAGTCTATCCTAGATTTATATGTCTATGTAGTTATGTTTATATCTCCAAAATTATGTCCAGAACTTTGGGTATCAACTATTCAATCATCGCTCTACTACTGTTTGAAACTAATATCCATATATTAAGGATACCAATACCTTTTGTTCCTTGGTCTTGACTTATCTCACTCAACAGGATTCACTCTAATTTCATCCACTACCCCAAAAATGCCATTATTATTTTTTTCTGTGCAGATCTTCTTTTTATGTATTTATTTTTATTGTAATTTATAGAAGGGTTACATTATATTCACCAGAGAGAAGGTGCATTACTTCTCAAACTTTGATACCCCATGTAATGATATGGTCCCCATTTCCCTTCCCCTACCCCCACTCATGTTCATTTCCCCCCTTCCCTATCCAATTTCAAATAACCAAGTAGGCACATATAAAATATATCAAAAAACAAGGTGAAATGTTGTAACAATATGATATAACCAAGGGATAGCAAAAGAGATAAGAGATCACATAGTTCATTAAGGACAACAATCACTCATTATATGAGTTTTGTTTCTTTATCTTGGAGGTCCTTACATTTAGTGTCATACTATTTGTCACGATGTCTCTAGATTTTGTTCTATTGTAAATCTCTGGTAGCAGAGCCCAAGGTTTCTACTGAATTTGACAAATGAGGGAGACTCTTGGGCCTATGTTCCTTTGAGTTTGGCTTACTTCACTTAATATGATTTTTTTCCTTTTCATCCACTTCCCCGAGAATGCCATTATTTCATCTTGTCGGTTGGCTATGTATCATTCCATTGTGTGTGTGTGTGTGTGTGTGTGTGTGTGTGTGTGTGTGTGTGTGTGTATCACATTTTTTGTAGTAGGGCATCTGGTTGTTTCCATCATCCAGCCTCATTTTCTACAGATATTTTTATAGTCTCTTTTTTATTTTCAGGGTAATGTATAGAGGGGTTACGATTACATTGACAGGTAGTGGACTGCATTACTTCTCACACATTTATTCCACTCCACATGTTTTTGTCCCCAGTTCCCTCTCCCCTCCCCTTCCCAATCATCTTGTTTCCCCCTTCCCTTTCCTATTTGACATAAACAAATAAACATATATACAATATGCCGGGGAAAAAATCAGATACAGTAACAATCTGACATTAACCAAAGGGCAAAATAAGAGATGAGAAATAACATAGTAGATTAAGGACAAAAATCACACAAGGTTAAGAGCAACGATGACACAAGATATAGCTCTTGTTTCCATATCCTAGAGATCCTTACATTTAGTCTCATCCTATATGACCTTATATACCTAGGTTTTTGAGTTATTGTAATCCTCTGTTAGTAGAGTCCTAGATGTGAACTAATTATTACAAATGAGGGAAACCATTGAGCTTATGTTTCTTTGGGTCTGGCTTGCTTCACTTAATATGAATTTTTCCAAGTCTTTCCATTTCCTTACAAATGGGGCGATGTCATTCCTTCTGATGGCAGCATAGCATTCCATTGTGTATAAGTACCACATCTTCTTGATTCAGTCATCTACTGAGTGGCATCTGGGTTGGTTTCATATCTTTGCTATGGTAAATAGTGCTGCAATGAGCATCATTGTGCTAGTGGCTTTAGTATGTCCTTTATTCTGGACAATTGGGTAGATGCCAAGTAGTGGATTTGCTGGATCATAGGGGAGCTCTATGTTCAGTCTTTTGAGGAACCACCACACTGCTTTCCCTAGTGGTTGAACGAGTTTACACTCACACCAACAGTGTAGGTGTGATCCCCCCTGGTCACTTCCCCACCAGTATCTCTTATTAGATATTTTGATAATGGCCATTCTGACTGGAGTCAGGTGGAATCTCAAAGTTGTTTTGATTTTCATTTCCCTTATTGCTAGAGATATGGAGCATTTCTTCATGTGTCTAAAGCCCATTTTAATTTTTTCTTCAGAGAATACTCTTTTAAGTCTTTAGCCCACCTTTTAATAGGATGGTTGTTTCTTTGAAGATTTGTTTGGGAGAGATTCATTTTTTTCAGCTATAGATATATTTTAGATAACTACATATATTTTTGTAGAAAAAAGAATGGAAGCCCTCATGCTGGCTCACAACTTAATTTCAGCTACTTAGGAGGCTCAGGGCTTAGGATCACAGGTCAAAGCCAACCAGGGCCCTACAGTGTGTGAGATCAAACTCTGTGAACATACAAGGACTGTAAGAGGAATCTCACTGCCTGGGAATGTAGCCTAATGGTAGAGTGCTCACCTAGAATGCATGAAGACCTAGGTTCTAGTCACTGGTACCGCATACTCAGAAAAAAGCTAGAAGTGGCGCTGTGTCTCAAGAGGCAGAGCACTCACCTTGGGCAAGCGAGTCCAACGAAAATGTCTAGGCCCTGAGTCCAAGCCCTAGGAATGGCAAAAAGAAAAAAAAAAGAGCAATCTTACTTAAGTAACAAGGAATGTACCCTATATTTATACAGACTGAAAAATTCATTAAGAAATTAGAAAATATGTATAAAGTGCATAATTTCTTTTGTTTGTTGACACTGAGTCTTCAACTGAGTGCTTCAGCTCTATCCCTGACCTTTTCTGCTCAGGGCTAGCACTCTACCAATGCAGCCCCAAATCAACTATCTTCAATTGAGATACAAGCGATGAATATTTCAGGGTGCTTCATGAAAAACATTTTTATAAATTGAAACTTTCAACACAGTCTTATTTTAGTATGAATGTTGAGATGGGAAGAGACAGAAAAAGTGAAATGTTTCCTGATCCCCATAGAGAAGAGACTCAGCAGAACCACTGTGGTCTGCAGGCTTCTATGTGAGTTTTGTTTGCTTGTTTGATTTTTGTCAATTGTGGGGCTTGAACTCTGGGCCTGGGCACTGTCCCTGAGCTCTTCAGCTCAAGGCTAGTGCTTTAATCTGTGAGCCACAGTGCCACTTCTGGTTTTTCTGGCAATTAACTGGGTACTTTGGCTGGCTTTAAACTTTGATTCTCAGATCTTAGCCTCCTGAGTAGCTAAGATTATAGGTGTGAGGTACCATCACCAGGCTGCTGCTCTGTTACTATGCAGGTTCTGGATCAAGAACTTCAAGTTCTTACTTCAATTTTTTCTTCTCTTGCCTGATACTCTGCCATTTGAACGAAGCCCCAGTTCCTGGTCTTTGTTGGTTAATGAGAGATATTATGATTTTCTAATATTCAGAGCAATGATTATAAAACCCAGCATTTTACTTACTTGAATAAATTAAGAGACAGGACCTAGTGAGATGGAAAACAAAATTTTTTTTCAAGTTGCTATCCTGTTCTAATGCATAAGTCTGGCTATTGTGCTTACACACAAATATGTATTTTACCAGTTTCTACTCTATTTTTGCTTAGCTTAAAACCACCACTGCCATTCCATAGATTTTGTTGTTGTTGTTTGCGGTGCTTGAACTCTGTGCCTGGGCTGTTCCTCAGATCTTCAGTTCAATGCCAGTGCTCTACTACTTTTGATTTGGCCAGTCCTGGCCTTGAACTCAGGGACTGAGCACTGTCCTTATATTTTCTCAAGGCTAGGGCTCTACCACTTCAGCCTCAGCACCACTTCCAGCATTTTTCTATGTATGTGGTATTGAGGAATTGAACCCAGGTCTTCGTGCATGCTAGGCAAGCACTCTACCACTAGGCCAAACTCCCAGCCCAAAATTATTCATCATTACTATTAGCTATCTTCTTTTTTTTATTATTGATTCGTCATGGTGCTTGGACTTTGGGCCTGGACACTGTCCCTGAGCTCTTCAGCTCAAGGCTAGTGCTCTTCCTCTACAGCTCCATTTTCGGTTTCTGGTAGTTAATTAGTGATGTAAGTCTCACAAACATATGTGTCCAGGCTGGCTTTGGGCTTTGGACCAAGATCCTCCAATCTCAGCCGCCATAGTAGCTAGAATTACACGCTTCAGCCAGCAGTGCCTGACTGTTTGATGTCTCTGTCTCTGTCTCTCTGTCTCTGTCTGTCTCTGTCTGTCTGCCTGTCTGTCTCTCTCTCTCTCAGTCTCTCTGTGTCTCTGCCTCTCTCTATCTCTCTCTCTGTCTCTCTCTCTCTCTCTCTCTCTGTCTCTCTCTCTCTCTATCTGTCTCTCTCTCTCTCTCTCTCTCTCTTTTGGTTGTAAGACTTTAATTGTGCACCTGGGCAGTGTCCCTGGGCTCTTCAGCTCAAGGCTACAACCTTAAACACCTTGAGGCACAGTGTCACTTCTGGTTTTCTGGTGGTTAAGTGGAAGTAACAGTTTCATGGACTTTAGTGTCTGGCCTGGCTTTGAACTGTGATCCTCAGAACCCAACCTTCTGAGATCATTTCCAGCTTTTTTTTGGTGTAAGTGGTACAGAGTAATTGAACACAGGGCTTTGTGCATACTAGGCAAGCAAACTACCACTAGTGTGCACTCCAGCCTTAGATAAGGGCTTTGTTTTTCTTTTTCTTTTTTTCACTCATGGGGCTTGAACTCTGGGCCTGGATGTTTACCTTAAGCTCTTCAGCTCAAGGCAAGAGCTCTACCACTTGAGGCACATTGTCATTTTGAATTTTCTGGATTATTTGGAAATAAGATTCTCACAGATTTTTATGCCTGGGCCGTCTTTGAACCTCGATCCTCCAGGTTAGTTAGGATTACCAGGGTGAGCCACCAGTCACGGGCATTAAATTATTATTTTTTGCATGTCCTATGGCTTCAACTCATGGCCAGAGCACTGTCCTAGGGCTTGCTCAAGGATAGCACTTTACTTCAGCCAGCCAACTCCCGGTCCAAATAGGCCACTCTTGAAGCTAGAATTTCAGAGATCTGCCATAATACTGGCATGTCGTTATCTAAGTATATAATTTTTCTTCTATTTTTGATGGCTTTTCCTTAGTGTACATATTTCCTACATATTTTATGGAAAACTTCCTTCCCACTCGGGCCATAAGTTAAGCCTAGTGGAAGAGTTCTTGCCGAGCATGAATGAAGACCCAAGTTCAATTTCTCAGCACAACATAGATAAAAAAAATAAAAGTGGTGCTGTGGCACATGTGATAGAACTTGCGCCTTAAGAATAAACAAAAACAAAAACAAGGATCGTGCTCAGGTCCTGAGTCTAAGCCCAGTACTGGCAAAAAAAAATTGTGCCCAATGTAGACATTAAAACTTATTGTACTTTTCAAAAAATTTGTTGTCAAGGTGATATGAAAAGAGATTGCTGTTACATATGTAATGAGTACATTTCTTGTAAACACTGTTACTCCCTCCCCGCTTTTCTCTTTCCCTTCCCCCCAAGTAATAAATTTCATTTACAACAAATATATATGTATTTTCATTCCTGAAAAAAATAGTTTAAAATGTTTTCGAATAAATGATGTAGGTTGATATATTTATCAAAATGGATTACTTGAACTCTAAAATAAACATTCTAGGTAATTTTTCTCATAAAATTGTAGTAATGCTATAAAACTAATAAAAAAGGAATTTTAGTTATTAATTTCTTATGTTTTACCTTTAACATTATTACACTAAGCATACTGTTTATGGTATTAATACAGACAGCATGAAATATGATTATGTAAAAAAATTAAATGATTCAAAATAGTAAGGTTGGGGGCCAGTAGTTTGGCTTGGTGCCACACAACCTGGACTGGCAAAAAAGAAGTAGGGTTAGATAAAACAGATTTATTTCCAAATGTGTGGAAAATGGTATGATTTCTTGTTTGGCTAGTCCTGGGGCTTCAACTGAGGGACCAGGAACTGTCCTTGGCCACATTTGTTCAAGGGTGGCACTCTGGCACCTCAGCCACAGTGCCCCATCTGCTTTTTCTGTGTATGCAGTGCCGAGGAATTGAATCAAGGTCTTCTTGTATACTAGGCGAGCACTCTACAACTAGGCCACATTCAAAGCCAAAGTAGATTTTTGATGCTATTGTGGAGTTTTAATTTACTTAAATATTTGTACAAAGCACAATGGATATATAAACAGACTTGAACTCACAGAGCAGAGTCCCACATAATATTACAGTAACTCTTGCACTTCTCCCTAGCCTGTGCCCCTTCAGCTTCCACAATAAGTGGAGTGTTACTCTGACTCAGATGGACTGACTCTGGGTGGAGTGTGAAAGGAAACGGAAGGAAATCTGGCTGCTCTTTTTCTTCCTCCATAGTATCTGCAGGTTCAACTGTGTCACACATGGGGTTCAGAGCAAAAGGTTTATCCACAGGACTCTAAACCTGTTTGGTAATTTCTACAGAAGGCCCATGCTTTCTGGAGTGCGGTGATGATTTTCAGTCTCCATCAGTCACCAGCTCCATTGGTGGGTTTTTCATCCCGAGTTCAGGATAAGCTCTTCCACGATGACCCAAACCTAAGAATGGAAATAGGTACAGAGTGGACAGAGTTGACTCTGCAAGTTGAAGTGTCACTCAACTTCCATGAGGATATAATGGAGGAACCTGTAGAACTGGAGTTTGGACTGAACACTGAGGAGGTGTAGGGTCTTTCTAATGAGTGTTTATTCCTGAGTCCTTTCAGAGGACAGACATTACCTGGCTGACACCACCCATAAAGGGCATTTTGCAAAGCTCTGTAGAAGTAAGGGCCAACCAATATCTAGACCACATGGGCTTCCTACTCACAGGCTCTGAGGCACCCACACCAGGACTTCTACTTTTTCTTGGTCTTACTGGTCACACATTCCTCCAGCTGGTCAAAAAGTATGTGTTTAGAAGAGCAGGTCCAAAGCCGGCATTTGGAGCCTCATATAGAGCTTGAGTTGTGTCAGGGTGTGGCAGTTCTTGAACTCGTAGAAATCACTGGGGTAGAAGTCCATTCACATCGTATAGATGGAACACATGATGCTGTGGGCACATTCGGTACAAGGAAAGTGAGAGCCTTCTCTCTGCATCCTGAGCCTTCAACCAAAGCCCCATTCTTGCAGGACTCTAATGCTGTGGCTGTCCTGCAGAGATGTGCACTTCTGTGCTGGGAGGGGGGTAAGAGACACTCGAGAACAGGATGACTTTTACACCCCACTTCCAGAAGCTTCTGAGAGAGGCCTCTATGCATCTGTCCAAAGTAAACGCACCTTAAATTAACTAAGTAAATGCTCTAAATAAATCAATAAGTGAATGCTCTAAATAAAGAACTAAATGTTCATTCCTCTCATCTTAGCCACCCAGCAGGCTGAGCTGTGAAGATCACAGTGGAAAGCCAGTCTAGTCAGTAAAAGTCTAAAGGCACTTGTCTTCAATTAGGCAGCAAAAAGCCAGAACTTGACCTATGACTCAAATGGTACAGTGCTAATTTTTGAACACCAAAGGGATGGCATTTAGACCTGGGTTCAGGTTCAAGTGGCAGCACTGGACCACACACCAAAATGTAAATGCTTTCAGGTTCTAACAGGCAAAGCTATCACAATCCCTCCCTGATGGCTCAAAAGCGATTCAGCCCCCAGCTTTCCCTCTGACTCCAGTATTTCACAGGCCTCCGCCATTAGTACTGACACCTCATTTCTTACTGGGAAATGGGATTTCCTAGGATGTCACCTAGGTGAGGGCTGCAGTTGTGAGCCACTTACTCATGCCTGAAATCCCAATTTCTCAGTAAGCACACTGTTGAGACTCCAGTAGCTTGGGAGGGAAATGACATGGCATGGTGTCCCAGTCATAATAAAGTAGTTTGTGCACTTGTATCATGCTTAGCTCCCCTGTGAACACGCCAGTGAACCAAACAGGCTCAGAGAGGAGCCAAGTATTCCAAGACTTGGCCAGGAGGGGTGAGCAAACCTGGGTTTGGAGGGGGAACACTCACTTTTTCAAGAGAATTCCCAGCAACTACTACATTGTCCTCCAATATTTGAAATTGTGCAGGAAGTTTCCCACATAAAAGAGATCACCTTTCTGATAGGCAGGGATCAGCTTTGGCAGCAGCATCTCCAACAGGCCTTCCTCCAGGATCCATAGGTTACAAGGCTCATTCAGAGTCTGAGCTGACTTACCATCACACTATGTTGGCAAAACAGTGGATATTTCAAACGTAGGAATGGGACCACACTTCACACTGAGGAATTGGAATAGAGTAGATTGGAAATGACACACTCTAATCTCAGTATAGTCACTTGAAAGCACACAAGAAGGTTGTAGTCTGTGGGCAGGCTGATGGGTTCAAATAGGTTTCCTCTCAATATACCTCATCTGAGTTGCCCTGGAGTTTCCTGGCTTTCTTCCTAGAGAAATGCCTGATATACTGGAATTTTGGCTTGGCACTGATCCAGCATCTACTTCTTCAAGTGAGACATCCATATCTCTCATGCCTGAGATGCGAGCCTCCTGACCTTTGGCAACAGCACAGAAACATCTTTTTGGTTCCTGAGCCACAGGCCAAGGGAGCTGGCTTGAGCTGGTTGTCACATACAGTGGCTTGGTTACCAGGGTTCCATATTCTGTTTCATTGTGAGGGAGGTAGGGTCACCTTTCAAGGCCAAATGACCAAAGCTCCTTGCTCACAGAAGACCTCCCAAAGACATACTGGAGGCTGAATCTCCCTTCCCACCTCACATATGGATGTAGTAAACAGCACACCTTTTTGTTCAAATCCCATGTCATTAACTAGGCGTAAGTGCTAGCCTGGTCTCAGGCTCAAGGAGCCTTTCTTAGGTAAGATCCAAACTTAACTGTCACTATTCCTGTTACCCTTCACGGGACATTTTGCTTCACAGTGCCTTCTCAGCTTGCATTTTGCCTCTTGCACATTTTATTTTGCTAGTCCTGGGACTTGACCTCAGAGCCTGACCATTGTTCTTAGGCTTTCTTTAGGCTATAGCTGTCCCACCAAGCCACAGCACCACTTCCAGCGTTTTCTATGTATATGGTACTGCAGAATCAAACCGGAGTCTTTTTGTGTGGTAGCCAAGCACTCTACAAATAGATGAAACACCCAGGCCATCTTGCACATATTTTTCACTTCAATCTACTAGGACGTTGTTAGGTTTCTGTATCCTAATCTATTTTTCTTCCTGATGAATATCTGTGCTGTCATCTGTAAAAATGCAAGTGGGAAAATCACAGAAGCATTGGTGACATAAAAAAAGTCTTACAGACATAGATAAGTGTTCATTCTTTGTAGGAGAAAGGATATTTTGATATGATGATGATGACTATTGATTAATACTTTATCGGGGTTTAGAGTTTGGCCCAGTGGTAGAGTGCTTGCCTAGCATCTATGAAAATCTAGGTTTGAGTCCATAATATCACACAGATATAAAAATCCATATGGCAATGTGGCTCAAGTGGCGGAGGGCTAGACTTGGGAAAAGCCAAGAGCAGTGCTCAGGCCCTGAGTTCAAGCCCCAGGAATGGCAGAAAAAGAAAAGAAAAGAAAAGAAAAGAAATGTGCTTTTTACAAGTTATTCACTCACAGCATTTGCCTCTGAATTCTTCGCTTCTGCATCTTGTGACTTATCCCTTTCCCTCAATGTAGACAAGAAAAACAGATTTTATTACTTGCTATCCTGTTGTCCAATCTTTGGATATTAATTCAAAGTACAATATTGCCTGAGATATTGTGTGTGTGCATTTGTGTGTGTATCTGCCAATGTGTGCATGCACACATGTGTACAGGGTTTAGGGCTTACTCATAGGGCCTGTGTGATAACCCTCAGCATCTTTTCTTCAAAGGTATTGGTGTTTCACTTCTAGCTTATTATAGCTAATTGGAGTTGAGAGATTCACTCAATTTCTTACCCTGTGCATTGGAACCCAGTGCTGGGTTCTCATATTGTTAATTGTAGCTATAGAGAAGGCTGAGGTTGGGGATCCTCGTTAGAATGAAGCCCCTGAGAGAAAGTCACTGATAGAAATCTTTAACTTCAGTTAAGCACGAATAAAACAGGTAAAAGTGGAACTGTGGCTCAGTTCCTCTTGTACCAGAAATGAGAAAATTAGTAATTGGCAGCACCTGGTCCCTGAGAGAAATCTTTAGCACTGGTTCAAAAAAAGAAAGAAAATAATGAAAAAAATTAAAACTTGCTGAGGAATCCATAAGGAAAAACATGCCTGTGAATAACCTTGTCATTTCAGATTCCATCAAGAGCTTATGCCTCTCTATATTTTATCAAGTTGTTTTAAAGATATTTACATATTTTCTATCTTTCTTAAACAGAGATAGCCATCCACAAAACACAAACCCAAACTCTCACACAGTATACCACCCACCCATATGTGTCTGGCTATGTATATATGTATAGTCATATCTATTGATCTGTCTCTCTATACTAATATATAAATGCATAAACATATGTATTTAGACAAACAGGAAACATACATAGATAGGTCTCAGGCATTTCCAGATTTTGTGCAAGTCTTCTGAGTGCAACTTACCATTGTATTGTTTGTCAAGATAGAGTCCCTCTAACTTTTGGCCAGCTTCTTGTCCTTTGATACTTTTTTCTGCCAGTCCTGGGTTTTGGATGCTGTCACTGAGCTTGAGCTTCTTGCATTCAGTAGTTTATTACAGATAAGAGTCTCATGGAGTTTCTGTCCTGGGCTGGCTTTGAATTGTGATCCTCAGATCTCAAAGTCCTGAGTAGCTAGGATGACAGTCTTGAGCTACCAGTACCTTGTTCCTTTGCCTCTTTTACCCTTTTTTTTGGCCCCACCACAGCCATGGTATCTACCTTCCTATGTTCTCTCCACCTGCCCCCAGACAGGGGACTGACAGATGCTTTCCACCCACTTATTCATGTCCTCCTCTGTATTGGCTGACAGCTAAGACATGCACTCACTTGTCTGGATGCCAAACACAAAGCCATGTGATTGTTTCTCAGTCTGGAACATTCTATCAGATTTGTAGCACCACAGAGGGTCAGGTTGATGCTCCTCCAGGGCTTCTTAAATTGTTCTCATATTAATCCACAACACGTTTGTCATCACTTGTCCAGCTAATTCATGGACTAAACCAGCATTCCCTACAAACTTAGATCTTAATAACATGAGCACACTCAAGGGTGCATTAGGAGTGTGACCTGCAGGTGGATGTGAGCCTGTCTAACTTGGAGGGGATTTCTCCACCACAGGAAATGGAATACAAATTTAGAATCTGCTTTCATGAGGTGACAATCTCTGTCAGATGTTCTTATCAAATGTGGCACTGCCTACTTCCAGCTTAACACATGGGTTGATGACCCAGCATAACAGCGAATGTATTCACCCAGGCCCAACACATAGGCTGGGACCCTGAACTTTCAGGTAGCATTTGGCTTTGAAGGTCATGAGATCTTAGTCTACAAATGATGAGCCCCCTCCCGTGAGGCATAGCAAACGGAGCCTAAGTGCAACCCAATTAAGCACCAGATCAAGCTTCCCTTCTTCAGTAGGGTATGGTTTGAAATCTGTGCATAGCTTCGGTTTGAAGCCAGTCCAGAAAGGAAAGTCCATGAAACTCTCATTTCCAGTTAACTGCCAAGAAAAAGCCAAAGATAGATATGAAGCTCAAGAGAGGTAGAGAGACATCTGAAAAGAATGGTTACACCCTGCAACATCCTCATTATCTGATCTTGAAACCATCTCTGCGTGCATCCCAGCATGCAGCCAGCATCTGGGGGTGACAGTGACCCCTGCGCCCATTGGCAATCTGCACTGTCTCTGACATCTGTAATGTGAACCTCATTCTGTTGGGTTTGTGAAGCGGTGTCAACCCTGCAGAAGGAACCAACTGTGCCCTAACTCCCACTGTCCCCTGGGGCCCCTAGCATTTCCCCATCTGCACCCCTCCTGTGGCTTCTGATCCTAGGGAGCCCTCCTGCCCTGTCCAACACTCAGATGAAGTGCATATTTCTTCTCCTGGGGCAAGTTCTCCACAGAGAGTACATGACATGCCCACTCTCCAGGCACGGGGAGATCCTGCCAAAGTAGCAAATCCGTGATACGGACATAAAGTGATGAATAGAATTTTAGATCTTGATGGTAGACAGTCTGCAAAATCCAAGGGAGAATGGAATTGGAGGGGACCAGGGATCAGCATGTGGGCATGGAGCTTCCCTGCCAAGGGGGTGGGAGAAGTCTCAGGCTGGGGGATGCACAGGATGATCCATGGGCCCTGTGCAGCTACTGGGTCACCCCCTTCTGCATCTCAGCCTTTGGCTTTGAGCTCTGTGATCGTCAAGATGTGCACAGTCTGTACTCTGGCTGGCAGAAGAAAGGACCCTGGGAAGACAATTGTAGACCCTTTGTGAGTGTAGGAAGGGATAGGCTGGACACCCAGTCCAAGAGGAGCTAAAACTGGAGTCGAGCGGTGTGCAAGGAGTGGGTGTGAGGGTTGTGGGCAGTCACAGTCACGGCAGAGGTGGCTCTGTCTGTGGGGTGAGTGCCTCCCTGCAGGCACAGCACTGGAGATATCAGAGATCCACATGAAAAGGAAAAGCTGGAAATGGCACTATGGTTCAAGTGGTAGAGCATCAACCTTGAGCAAAAGAGCTCAGGGACAGTACCCAGGACCTGAGTTCAAGCCTCATGACTGTAAAAGAAAAAGAACCAGGACTATGAGAGGGAACCTGGTACTCTCTGGGTCTAATCAGACACAAGAAGAGGCCGGGATAGGCTGTGGAAAAACACAGAGAATATCTTCCCCCAGCTCATCCTGTCCTGCATGCTGGGACAGCCATGTAACTAGGGCTACGGTGAGATCATCTTCACCCCTGTGCTGCCATCTGAATTGTTGTCCTCTGTCCTGGCATGCGGTGTCCTGATGGCTGAGCAGGTGCCCTAACCCTAGATGGAGAGCAGCCACTGACTGTGGTAGCTAAGGAGAGATCTGTTCCATAGCTATCAGGCCACCCAGCATGGGAGCCATAACCACCCCTCACCCAGGTAGAGGCCAATGGTTCTCCAAGTGCTACTAATATTGCCCCACCCTAGCTCTGGGTACACGTGACATTCCCTCCACAAGGAGCAGGACAAAGTGAGGTATTAGGAAGCTGCCTATGGGCTTCAGATGATGGCCAAGCTGGCTCTACAGATGGCCTCACTCTGTCACCACCTTCCCCTGCCTCCAACTTTCCTCCATCATGCCTCTCTACCTCCCACCCATTAACCTTGGAAACCAATGAACTGGGCTCTCATCATTCCTCTCATCTGTTCACCCACCTTGCCATGCTTCCATCCCTCTGTCACTTCCACCCCACACACATCCCACCACCAGCCACCCTGTAGCTTATGAGGATCCCAGAGGAAGCTCTTGTTGAAGGGCTTGTGACCACAAAACAGTTACTATCACCCGCTCTGTCCTGATCCACCACAGAATAAGAACACCCAAGCAGGCACACACTGCAGCAGAGTTGCTCTGCTGCCACCCTGATTTCTTCATGGCCAGGACTTGGCTCTCCTCAGCCTCTCAGCTCAGTAACCAGAATATTGTGCTTTCACAGAGCCATGGCTTCCAGTCTCCATGGACACAATGACATCAAGGTGATGCCAACTTCCCCATCTCTATATACTTCTAACTATGGGATGGGAGCTGAGGTTCTCTTCTGTGACTCCATCCGCTAAGAGGCTCATGCAGATTTCTATCCTTTGCTCATCATGGTGACTCTTTGGTTAACAAGTCACTGCTGGGCTTCCAGTTCACCACATATAGAACCCATACTCCAACACTTTTCTTAGAAGGACTGATGACTTTTAAATATTCTCTAGTTTTAAATTTCTAGTTCCTTCTCTCTTTCATTTATATATTTCCGTTCCTCACATACTTCCCTTTTTTTTACCTTCCTTCTTTCATTCCTGGCCTTGAACTCAAGACCTGGAGCTTTTTCTTAGCTTTTCTTTGCTCAAGGTAGCACTCTAGCTCTTGAGCCACAGCTCTACTTCAATCTTTGTTCTTGCTCTAAACTGGGAGTATGAGTCTCATGCATTTTTCCCATTGCTGGGTTGGTTTTAAACCACAATACTAAGATCAGGATCCTGAATATGCCTCGGATTACAGGTATTATCTAATCAAAACAAATTCCTGATTTCTTTTTCAGACATAATTAGTTCTTTCAGGTGAGCCACCAGCCACTCATGCAAGAGCATTG